>NW_005054344.1:3419812-3471988 GCF_000277835.1 Geospiza fortis
GGAGCACGGACCCTGAGGGGGGGCGCGGACCCTTCCTGGCGCCGCTGGGAGCCGCTCCTGGCCACGTGCTGCGGGCCCGCTTCGCCCTTCGTTTGAAAATAAAACCGTCATCCAAACCATTTGCGTGAGTTAGCTATTAAACCACTTAATTGCCAAATCCGTGCCATGGGTGACTTAGAAAGGACAATTAAAAGGCCAAGGAACACTCACTCTCTGTGTTTTTTTATTGTGAGCTTTATCAGCTGGGAATGCTGCCTGCCATCCACTGCGCTAAAAAATACCTCGATACACAAATTGCAACAGTGTTTTGTAGGTGCCTGCTTGCTTTCCCCTATTCTGCCCCAGACTGTCAGAAAATATTTTCTTGGATATATATAATTATTTAATTTTATTATTTTAATTTTAATTTATTTTTATTATTTTATTTTCATTTCATTATAATTTTATATTTTATTTTAGTTCATTTTATTCTATTTTATTTTGCCCTGACTGTAGATTTAGGGCTGGATTGAAAATAATCATCAAGAGAATGACAACGAGACAATCACCTAGTGTGAGATCAGCCCCAACTTGCTGTGAGCTTAACCACCCTTCTCCTGGGCAAAGTAAAGAGCAGCAGGGATTGGGAATGAGCCAGCTCCATCACAACTGTGTTATTGTGCCAGCATCCCTGGAACATAACCCTCCTCAGGACTGGGACCAAGGCTTCAGTCTCACCTTGCCTGTCAAAGCCAAAGAGGATAGGACTTGCAATAAAAGTGGACACAATTCTGCTTTAATGTCTGTTAATTCTGGAGTAACAAAGCTAAGAGTAGAGTGATGAAAACAAGAGTCACAGCACGATTAACAAATTAATTTTTTGTTCTCATGTTGTCCTCCTGGCTGCTCAAAACCAAGCTAATACCATGCTAATGTTCCTTTTAATAGACACTGCATGAAACTCGCCTATTCACACCCTGCAGTATCTGTACAAGAACCTGGCCCAGATCATATGTTCTGCGTCTCCATCTGTGCTGGTGGGTCAAACTGCTCTGTGAAAAGAGCTCTCCAATAGCTCCTGTATTCAGCTAAACTAGTGAGAATCTGAAGTGCCAGGGATTTGGATTGAATTCAGCTTTCCTTTTGATTCAAAAAAATCCAGACAAACTCACAACTGAAAACCTTCCTGTCTTTCCCAGGTTAAAAAGGAGGGTGAGCTGGAGTGGGAAAGCCTTTGCTCTCTCTGCTGGAGCAGAGCAGGGCATGGCGCTAGAGCAGCAGGAGAGAAAGATGCTTCTCGTGCCTGCAGTGAAACTTAGCAGACAGAAGTTGCCCCAAAAGAGGGGATCTAGCCCACAACAAAGGTCCCTGGCTGTGCTGTGTCCAGTATGTGAGCCTTTGTCAAAGCACTTTCTCTCTTGTTCTTCACTCCAGACAATTCATGATGCTCCCTGGATAGCATTAATGGAGTTGTGTTTCCTTGCATTTTTCACAACTGCCTGTTTCTCTACTTGTCTCCGCTTTTCCGTTTCCTGTTGGCACTGCATCCTCAACTCCTAACCTCTTACACACATGCACTGGATTTTTTCACTTACTGGAGGAGGTGCTGCACAATGAGATCCATGTAGTGAGAGTTCAGTTGCTACATGTTGGAGCACGGCATATGCTAGCCAGTTTTCTCACCCACACCCCTCTCCGTGGGATTTCTCAGCACATTTGCTTCCCAGCTTCTGCACTCAACATGTGCTGCAAAGTGTAGTGGAATATCTGGGTCTGAGGCCCTGCAGTGTACAGGAGGACTCTTCCTGACTTGTATTAATATTGCTGCCAGTGAAATCTGTGGCATTTTGATTGCTTTGGAGCTCCAGTGCTGAAACGTCTTGCTTTCTGCCTACCCATATGACTCTCCTTTCAGCTTTTTGTCTTCATATGAAAGAGAGGGCAAAAAAATCTTTTGATGTTTTTTGAGAATATTGCAAGATATTCTCATGAAAACACCATTTCATTTGCTCAGGCTCTTGTTCATACAGACTTTCATGACTTCCAGGATTGACTATTTTAATTTGTTCCTGGTGGTGTTCCAGATTGTTTGCTAAACTGGCTGCAGATGGTTTTGAATGTTGCTGCTGCCAGGATTGTTACTAGGACTTGATCTGCAGATCATATTTCTCTAGTCTCACGTTCCCTCTACCCTGGTGCCTGTTAAGCAGCATATGGCTTTAAAATTCTTTGCTGACTTTTAAAGCTTCTACTGGCCCTGATTCTTTTTACCTTCCTGGCCTTATAACGCTTTAGACTTTGGCTTAGGCTCATGGCTTATCTGATGTAATGGCCACTGACAATTCAGAGCCAGCATACAAAAACCAGGGTCGAGTATTGCTTTGGGTTTTGTTCCTTGTCATACTTTTCTTTCAGTGAAATGAAGGAAGTGAGTAGATTTTCTGGTTCTCTTGCCTAATATTTTAATGGTTATTCCAAGCTTTACACTAAGCTTTTCTACATAGATTTACACACAGATGCAGACACACACAAAGTCAACATATAACCAGTACACTCCTCCTTTGAAATTCAAAAGTGCAAGTGAAAGAAGCTTGATTCCCAGCTGAAGTACAAGAGAACTGGTCTAATTAATTCTGGAGAGCCACTTCCTGATGACACTGGGTGAAGAGGGATACGTCCTTGTATGTGCATGACATGGAAAAATTTAGGAACATCATCTTCTCTTATTTGCCTGCCCTTCAAATACTTTGATTACTGGAAGCTAAGGAGTGTCACTCTTAGCTGTCTATCAACTTTGTCTTGCCTCAGCTGAAAAGGAGGTATGCAAGAGCATTGCCTTGCATGGGTATATTTCATCACACAATGTTTGTTTCTCCCCCTAACTAGTGAGACCCTGCTGCTAGATTGGATCCCTGCCAGCTGCAGAACAAAGGACAATAGAAGGGGGCTGGATTCTTTTCATCTGTCACTGAATGTGCTCATAGAATTTTTATTAATGGTGGTACAGCCCAAATGCACAATGGGTAAAATTTTGTATTTACTGAAATCTATGGGAATTTTCTTGGTGGCTTTATTAGAGCCGCCAGGCTTTAAGGAACAAGGTGTGGAAGCAGAGTTGGCTTGTATTGCAAGGTCAGCAAGTGCAAAAACAAAGAGTTCTTGTTGTTAGTAACTTAAGTGAGGGTTGCTGTAGGGGTCACTGAGGTGCAGTCAGGGGTTGCCATGAGTTTAGATCCCCTTCCAGAAAGCCACTCTGCAAGCCCAACCACTGGTATTTATTCTTCAAGGGTTAGTTCAGGAAGAGTTCCTGTCCTCTTGCTATCTTTGAGCCCCAATGGGCACTGAGATGTTTCTCTCCATGGAGAAAGAATTTACAGTGCTCCCTTCTGCTCCCACCTCAGTCTGCAAGAGCACACCAGGACCGCTCCTGTGTATCCCAGTCCTTTACCTTCACTGACTGCAGTGAAGTTATTTCTGAGAAGATATGTACAAGTTTCTTTGTCCTGACTAGTTCTGAGTTTATAGATTTCTTTTTCTTCTTAGTCTGTCTCTTGGTGAGGTCCTATATATTTTGTACTTATTCCTTTTCATTCTTTCAACAAAGTAGAAAGTAGAACACAGATTCTGCTTTCCCTATGGAAATTCCAGAATGTTTTGCTTCTTTCACTTCTTTCAGAATTGACCATAGCTGCAGATTACATAAATTTCTAGAAATGAAAATTAAAAAAAAAAAGGGGGGGGGGGAATTGGACTAGGGAAAAAAGTGGTAAAAAGAGGATAAAAAAGGGGAAAATTTAGAAGATTTCGAAAACTTACATCCATCGCCATTTAATCTGAATGTATTCTTTGTGTTTTGCTTTTGTGTGTTCTATGTGTTATCAAAAAAAGGGAGGAGGAAAGGGAAGAAAGTATGGACATATCAGCACTTCTTCATAAAAATCCTTTTCTCAAGAGAGTTGTATATTTTATGAAAGAAAAAGTCAAAGTTCAGATTAGTTTCTGGATCATAGAATATATTAAATATATTCCTGTGTGGTAAATTTGTCAAGGGAGAATTGTAGTACTCTATAAAAAAGTTAAGAGTGCCCTACTAAGGTTAGAAAGTATTGGAAAGAAACTGTAGCTGTAAGGCAGGGAACACAAGACATGGAAACTCATTAAAGTTCATGACAATTTGCTGGTATGATATTGAGGCCAGGTGACTTATGAAGTCCCCAGGTATACAACCAGGTCAGTGATAAGTAGAAATCAGGAGTTACTTTTCTCCTGTGTGTGCATTTTAAGCCTAGTGTGGGAACATGACACACGGGACTGCAGTCAACTTTTTAAACAAGATGTTGAGCAATTAGAAAAAATTAGTTCTGGGAAATAAGGAAAAAGAGTAAACAAAATTATCTGAGAGCTAGAGAAGTTACTTTACCTTCACTGACAGGAAGGACAGTGTGTTCATTCATGTGAAAAGGTGTATGTTGAAGTAATCTCTAATCAAACAGATATGGCCACGGCAAGAGTTATGGCTGGAAACTCTGGCCATATGAAGATGAAGTCAGAAGAAAACATGAAACAGACCCTGAGCAGCAATGGCAAGAAACTACTGCAACACAATACCAAAAAAACCCCAGTGATACTGCCTAAACAAGTCTAATGCTTTTTTGGAAGACTTGTGTTGACACAAGTTTTACTTTAGTCACACATATTGCTGAGTTCACTCACTGCGTGGACACTGGATAAAATGCTGTGCTCTGGCATGTTCAGGAGAACAAACTGAAAGAGATGTTGGCTCATCCTTGCCTTAAACTTTAGCAAACTCTGAGGTGATTTTCTGGGTCAGACTAGGTTTCTGTTACATCTTCCTTCACACAGAAAGGTAGAACAACATCCCCAAGACATTACTTGTCTTTGTATTTTAAGGGGGAGAACAATGAATATCAATATTTTTACAGAACTGGTTAAAATGCATTTCAGCAGATGCTTCCAATTCCTTTGACTGAAGTTAAATTTCTTAACAACTCCAAATAAAATTGTTTCATTTTGATTTCTTTACTTGAACATTCTGAGTTCAGGACTCAGAGGAACTTGGATTCCTCACAGGAATTGTAGTTCAAATGCAGCATCCCCATTTTTCCTTGGTGGTTTGGGGTCCCCAGATCAATTGGACCTGGTCTGGTGTTTCAGCTTCAGGAATGTCTAAGAAAGCTTTTGCAGAAAAGAACTGGAGCATGTATTATCTAAACTAAACTGCTATGAGACATTTCTTTGACTTTTGTGACCATGAGGTAAGGTCTAACTGATCTGGTCTGAAGTGTTTTAACCAGCCAAGTGTTTTTCTTGGAGTCAGTGTTGCCCAGTGAAGATTCAGAAACTTCAAGGAATATTATTGTTTCCTTGCAGTAAAGTTCAGTTTTGCAGAAAATGCCTTTTATATGAGAAAGCATTTGTGGAAATTTCCTGACTAGTTTTATTTAAGAACTAGAGAACCACCTCTTAATTGAAAGGGGGATAGTGCCAAATATTAACACCCCCAGGGGCAGCAAAACTGATTAAATATGTGTCTAATGTTCTGTTTTTAATCCAAAGGAAACTGCTTCGATGGCATACATGTTATTTTAAGTTTTTTTCATTTTCCTGAAAAAGTGTCTAAGTGAAACAGCATGTTCTTTATGCTGGGGTCCCCATTCCCTCAGGTTACTCTCATCATGCTCACAGCACATAAGTGCTGCTCTTTCCTCTGAGCCAGCAGTGTGACGGTTAGAAACAACAGTGAGGAAAACACTGCAGTGGTCCTGACTAACTGCTGGGTCGTGAGCTGCAGGGATTGGAGACCTGAGCTTTCTTAAAATTGTTCTTCATTGATGTGTCCCTTCCTGAAGTTGCAGCTCCTATGAACAGCCCCACTTGATGATTAAAATGAGTGCTGGAACGCTAAACATGGCAAAGTTTTCATCTCTTTTCAAAATCACAGATTCACAGATTGCTGAAGTTGGCAGGACCTCTGGAGGCCATCTGGTTTAGTTCACCCCGCTCAAGCAGGGCCACCCAGAGCCGGTTGCCCAGGACTGTGTCTAGATAGCTTTTGAAAGTCTCATAAGAGGGAGACTTCACAGCCTCTCTGGGCAACCTGTGTTAGTGCTTGGTCATCCTGACAGTAAAAGAGTGTCCTGCCATTCAGAGGGAATGTCCTATGCTTCACTTTGTGCCTTTTCTTCTGGTCCTGTTACTGGGCACTGCTGAAAAGATTGTATAGCCATTGATGATGTTCCCCTTGAGCATTCTCTTCTGGCTGAACAGTCTCAGCTCTCTCAGTCTTTCCTCATAGGACAGATGCTCCAGATGCTTAAACATCTTCATGGCCCTTTGTTGCACTCTCTCCAGTATGTCCATGTCTCTGTCATACTGAGGAGTCCAGAACTGGGCAAAGCACTCCAGGTGTGGCTTCACCACTCTAAGTAGAGAGGCTGGATCACCTCCCTCGACCTGTTGGTAATGGTTTGCTGAATGCAGCCCAGGCTGCCATGTGTCATTTTAGTCAGGAGGGCACATTATTGCCTCATGTTCATCGTGGTGTCCACTGGGACCCCAGGTCCCTTTCACAGCACTAATTTCTAGCAGGGTTGCTCCCAGAATACAATAGTGCATGGAGTTATTCCTTCCCAGGTGCAGCACTTTGAACCTGTCCTTGCTGAACTTTGGGAGGACTTCCTTATAAAACTAGGTGTTACCTGATAATAATCTTTGCTATTCAGACACAAATTACATTAAAATATATATATTACATTTAAAATAATTTAAATGAAATTGTTGTGATCTTTTATCAACACTTATTGTTATGTATTTACCAGCAGCACTGTCAGAGTCATTAAAGTATCCTATCTCCTGCCAGACCAGATCCACCTTCTCCAGAAAATATCTGTGTTGTTGATCTTTATGCTTTAGCAATGGTGAAAATTTAATGAGGTGGAGCTATTGAGGCTAACTTTAAGTCTGAAATAACATTACCAAAGCTTCCAAATCTCTGCTGCCAAGAGAAGAAAGAAAACATCTTGATATTTTATCCCTTGACTTACTACGAATGCTGCACATGCTGAGAGCACAATGTACCATCTCTGAGAAAAAAACACCTCTCTGAAGTACAGACCTTTAACTTACAGACAGTGATCAGATGGTCTATTGCAATACAGCCAGGTGACTTAAGGAGATGTGGATCACAGTCAAGGTTACCTTGGTAGCTCTAGCTTTTCAATGATTTAAAGTCTCTAGGATGAGTTGTAGCAGTGTTACTGTAATATCATCTGTTTTAGTGCTTATTAAGCTGCATCAAACTACATGATTTTTCTTGAAAAATATTGCATATTTATAGGTATGTGCATATACAGTGTTTTAAAATTAAATTTGTAACATGAGCAGCTGATATAAATCGAGGTGCAGTGCCACACACTTTATGGTACTTACTTCCTGGAAGGGCTGATGAATAATTGTAATTCAGGCAAATATATTTGCTTAGGTCACTCTAAGGCTGAAAAATGTCTTTATAATCTGGTGCTAAATACCGTTTAAGAAAAAAAAGTCTCATCCAAAAGTCATGTGCAAATGTAGGCAAAGGTTAAATCAAATCTGAATGTCTTTTCCAGGACAGAAATCCAGAGCTGAGGTCACAGTAAACCACAATCCAATTCTGTATAGAGCATCCTGAGAAAAAGCTGCAATTCTGAGAAAAGCTCATCCATCCATAACAAGCAGGTTCTTCTCATCAGTGAACACAAAACCAGAGGAAGAGAAAAGACCAACAAAGTATTACTTTACTTTGACCACTAATTTGTGGATGGCTAACGGGAGATGACTGTGTAACAGCAAGCAACAAATGCTTAGTGTTTATATCAAGTAATCCAGTGAAATGGTCAAAGACAAGCCAAATCATTTACAGGAGGCTTTCAGTGTGGCAAAGGGTTTCAGAGGGGCTTTGGCAGTACACAGCTAAGCTCTGCTGGAGATGTTGCATTTAACTGATTCTTCATGACTGATCCTGGGCTCTGGATGCAGGAGTAGAACCATGTCTTGCCTGTGTAAAAGTGTTAGGTTTCTGGCTGCTGCTGTCCTCAAATGGTTTGGAACATGGAGTTGGAATCCCCTTTTGGGAATGCCAAATACAATCTCTAGAAAATAAATGCATTAAATATTTCCTTTCATAAAGGCACCTTTAAAATAATATATAGAGCTATTAAATTTTGAAGTCACAATAAATCAAAATTGGTGGGACTCTTTTTGAATAGCAATGTTACAAAAAGATAAACCTAAGAGTTCAGTGTGTACAGGTAGGAGTTCATCTCTTATCTGCAATGCCAAAGATATGCCTAAGGGAGGAAGCAGAAGAATTGTGATGATTAGCACTTGTTTCCAGATCTGCTCCTGGATTAGATTAGGACTGCTGTATTTGTGACAAGGGTTTCCTGGCCAGAAGTATGTGTGCATGAACCACCCAGGTGGCCTACATATGAACTGGAAGTGCATCCCAACCTCAGCATGTCTTATGTGCTCTGCATGTGCTGTGCAGCTGTGCATAGTCAGTCAGTCAGATGGATCCAGTACATGCTGTATTTACACTGTCATCTGCACAGTCTATAAACTACCAGGGGAATCAGAGAAATGACACATGTACACAGTGTACGATTTCTGGTTGCTTTTGGATTTCCTGCATCCCGAGATTCATTATGGAGGTAAAAGGGGACATGCCTGGGACAACCCAGACACATGGGGAATGTTCTTATGTATGATTTAGCCAAAAGGTGATTTTTTAGAAGTTGTAAAATACCTATTGTGCATTTATGGAGTGGGGCACGGTATTGTATGAGCAAAACCAACGCTTTTATCACCCAATGAAAGAAAGCAAGTGCTTAATACATGACTCCTGGACCAAGCTGAGGATGAAATCATATCAAAGCAAAAATGCACCATTCAAGCAATGCAACATAGCTCCCAGATGCATAAACCTTTGGAGTAAAATAAAACCACATGATCCCCATTCATAAAAGCAGCCTTTGGTGGCATTTGCTCTGCCTTTGGCTTGCAAACATTCAAGTGTGAAAGCTTTTGTTCATGAGGATATCTGCAGGGATGTGAATACTCCTACACATGCACTGCTGATATTAAAAAGTATATAGGTATACAAACCCCTGTGTAAATAGGCATCTCCTATAGTGATTCTCTTGAAACCTTCTCTTCATTTTAGGAGTCAGGAAGCAGGTACTGTATGGTTTTGATGAGCAAAGGCAGACTTGGAAGAACAGAGCAGATAAGCAGTTCATGTAAACTGCTATTATACAGAATCATTTGAAGAAATGCATGAAAATCAATTGTGTACTTTGGTAAAGCAGTGTCTGGGAAAGGGAATATAAAGGAGATGATGCGTTGCTTATAGTGATAGGTGTGGACAGTTTTCAGCTGTTTGTAAGGTAACATTTTATTGTTCACAAGGAGAGAGGCTTGAAAGATTTACAGAAAGGAAATTCACAATAAAATGCAGCGAGTATTTTTGTCAATAGCAGAACCTCTTGCAGAATGTTTCTTTCCCTTGTCATTTCAATTCAAGACCTAAATGTTATTCACTGACACACAAACTAACAATGACATTTTAAAGCTTGCACAGTGCACATGCATCCAGCTCCCCTAGGAAAAGCCAGGCAAACACCTGATGCCTGCTGGGAATTTCGCTGTGGGTGCCAGACAGCTGCTGCCCATCAGTGTTTCCAGGTGTGCTTATTCGGTTGGGAGGTCGCTGCAGCTGCAGACACAATCATAGCAGGGATTCAGGCAGGCTGGAGAGACAGAGGACATGCTCAGATTTTGCTGCTTGGGCTGCCTTGGTTTTGCCCTGATTTAGAGCACCTGGCTTGTTTCAGGATGCAGATGTTTGCTCTGTTGCCCAAGAACCAGCACTTCATTCCCTTTATAATGAGCACTGTGACCTGGGGGAGTTATTAAATCTCTGGTTCAAAAGAGTCTAGTTTTTCTCTTTTTGTTTCTCAGCTGACAGTCTAAAGTTCACAAACAGATTAGTGGAAGGAATATATAGAAATTAAAAACTTAATTTTCAAACTCCTCTGAGTCAAATCTAATTGACAATTTGAATTATAGCCTGCGCTGTTCTTTGTTTCATTTTTCTTTGGGGAAATCCCTGCTTATAGTTTTGCTTTGTCCTTTACTATAATTTTACAAGCCTATATTTAAAAATTATTCTGAAGCAACTTCTAGAGGCTGAAGCAATTTTAGGACTACTGCAGTGCTGGTGTGAGACCATGCAATATTCAAAATTGAAAAGATTATACCTTACTCAGGAGACTAGGTACCTTTTTTAAGACCACCAATTTAATTAAAAAACACAGGCTCTATATTAGCAGCAAGCTTACGGATCACCATATGCCAGTCAAACATAATGAAATACATGCAAATGCTAGATGGTGTATTCTTTTGTCTCTGAAATTAGCTATTTCAGTGAACAATTTCTGTGCTGTATGTGGGGATTTTTTTTCTTTATTTTTAAAAAATAGTACCCATCTGAGTACATACCTTTTGAATGATAAGAAAGGTAAGAAATAATCTATTGTCAACAATGCTTTCTTTACAGCTTAAGGCTTGGAATTCTTGTCTTCCATTATGAATGTCTCCATCATGCACAACATTGACATCACATTGAGGTGTCCTCTTTCCTATAAACACATTTCTGCCTTTGGAGGTTGTTTGCATTGAAGGGGAAAAAAGTCACGAAATTGAAGCCCTGGAGAAAATCACTTATGCTCAAGAAGCACATTTCAGCCTTTCTGTCTGAACAGGTTTGTTTTCAATTCCAACTTCATTCTTCATCACTGTCACCCATCCACTCGGCCATTTGTGTTTGAGGAGTCGGGACAGGACGACGTTTGCTCTTTGTGTTGCTGCCACAGTCAAGAGCCCAAGCAGAACCTGCAGAGCTGTAATGTAACAGCTCCACTGACTGTCTCTGAGGATCTTGATAAAAGCAAACTAGTTTTAAGTAAGGATCAACCTCACAACTGATAAATGTGCAAATAGAGCAAAATATATTGGGAACAAAATCTAGAGTGTGAACCTGATGTGAAGACAACTGCAAAAACAGTCTTTCTGATTAAACATGTGATAAGAAAATAGAGTTTTAAGACAAGTTCTTCAGGATGTCAGCAGTATATGACACTAAATTTATGCCAAAGGGAAGGAGTTCTGAAGTTCTTTTCTTTTACAGAAAATTATGTTACTATTGCAAAGCCTTTGAAAAGTTCTTTTAGTATAATTTTTGGTACATTATCTGAAAATAGTATCTGTCTAAAGATACTATTTCTATCAGTACAAAATTATCAGAAGTTCCATAATGATCAAAATAATGTAGTGTAAAAGGTCTCATGAGGAAATTACTTTTTAAATTAATACATCAGATTTTTTTTCCTTTGTGAATATGACCATGCTTTGCTTAGTTATTACATTTGCTGGTGCTCTCAGCTTACCCTGAAAACATGCCATCATATTCTGAATGAAGTCTGCTCCTTCAAATACATTCTGGTAACAGTGATAATCAAAGTATTTCCAAAGACCAAAAGGTGCTTATGAAAGAAAGGCTTAAATCCTGGACCTGATGAGACTTTGTTTTTCAAAAGTCACTTTTCATATCTATTTTTAAGTCTTTTTCTAAGTTATTTTCTCTAATTATTATTATAATTTAAAATAACTCTATTTTGATTAGCATGAAGCTAGAATGTCACATTTATTAAATGTCTTCCATTTCTTCGTGCCTGTAATCCCACATATGCAGAAAGATTATTTCCCAAGTAAAGTGCTATCCCCCCTCCTTTTTTTTTTTTGGTAGCTAAAATTTAGATTCTATTCTTGCTAAGTTATATAGATGAAGAGAAAATACTTCCAAGAAAGGGTAGTGATAAAATACGTGTTTTTACTATAGTTGAGCCACAGGATGTCGCTGTTCCTCTTTCACAAGAAACAAACTTCAGCTGTGAAAGTAGACCAGATTCTTCTTAAAATTACAGAAATGCACAAAAATGACATAAAAAGCACAGAAATTAAGTCAGACATTTCTTTTTGTATGTGTGAGTCAATCTAGGCAATGTGTTGCCTGTGTAGAATAACAATTTAATATTCAATTCAGTCTCATCATGTACCAAGATTGATATATTTTTGGTACATCCCTCCAGACAGAACTGACACATATCAATATGTCCCATATTGCATAAAGAGTCAGGCAGAGCTGAATAGAGTTCAGGCGAAAGTTAATGTAAGACATTAAAACTTCTTGTAGCCTTCCCTGGTTAGCACTGAATTTCTAAAATTTAGCACCCTTTGCAACCACAAAGCTGGATCTTGACAAACACATGCTGCTTCTAGAGGTTTAATATGATCCCTCCATAAGATCTTGGTTGCCTTCATATATAGACTTCCCCATCCTAGATGTCCCAGGAGGAAGGTGGAAATTAGCTGAGAGGCTTTCAGGTGTCAGTGTGTTTCAGGCAGTGTTTTTCATCTGAGGGCACTGCAGAATGTAAAGTCCTTTCCACATGATCATCCTGATGCATTTCTTCACACTCTTCCATGTGTCTGTCTAAAGATACTATTTCTATCAGTAGAGGACCATCAGAATTCCCATAATGACCAAAATAATGTAGTGTAAAAGGGTCTCATGAGGAATTTACCTTTTAAATCAATATATCAGGTCTATTTTATCCAAGTCTTTTCTCATTGCAGTACATGGGGCAACTCCCTCACTCACTTCAAATCTCCTCCGAAAATACCTTGTTCAAAACTCCAGTAATATTGATCTGCCAGTTCACACCAGTCCAACTCCAGTTTTTTAAATTGCCATTGGCTATTAATTCCACTTTCAGACTTCTTGCATTTTCTTAGGGAGTTACCTTGTTTTTTCTGAATTATTTCTCTATACTGAGCACACTGCACACAATACATGATGAAGGAAGTGGATTAGCGGCAGAGGTTTTAAGAAATATTGTGTATGGAAGGTGACCGCTCCCTGTTTTTTGTGGAATGGCTTGTGTGAAATGGAGGCATTCTGGCATATTTTACTCACCTTTCTAGTTTCTATACTCTTCTTCTCACAGCTTTGGTAAAATGGACTCTTCTATTTTCATTCCTTTTGTGGGATGACATGTAAAATATATGGAAAATGTGTAGGAAGACTTTTCACAATCACCAGTTTAATCCCTGCAGCCCACTGAGATCTCGAACTGAATCACACCCCATCTTCTACATGTCTGAAATAATTTCCATACTGTTCTTTAAAATGGCAGCCAGGAGTCAGTGAGAGGCGGGTGCAGAGACACGAAACAGAAGAGAGTGCAGTACCTGCAGAAATCTTTTTTCTGAAATCAATGACTAGATCATCTGGCATCTCTGTCTGAAATCTAGATTTTCCTATCACTGAGGAACTCCTAAAAATAATTATGCTTTTAGTGTTCTTTATAAACAATGAGGGTACTTTGCATGAATCTGTCTTCATAAATACTCTTCCAAAAAAATAGAGGAGGTAGCAGTTTGGGGTGAGGGATTGTGTGGTGGTTAGCAAGACATATGGTGTGCAGCATAAGGACCTTACTGGGTACAACTCAAGGCAGTAGCAAAATTCCCACCCACATCACCAGATCCAAACCTGGCCCATAAACACTTTCTTTATTTGACAAACTGTAGTATAAATGACTTTCTGTTTTATAAATGGACTCTATAATTCCCCCAAAATAAGGGTTATTTTGAATGCCACTGAGCTCTCCCATGCCAATGGCATCTCATTGCCATAGGAGCTAATACACTTGAAATGTGGGGAAAATGTATGAAGATTAGGAAGGTTTTGTAGGACCTAAGCTTAATATACGATGACAAGCATTTCCCAGAAATATTTCAATATTTTGGGGAATATTTAGCTGAATAGCACGGAGGTAACCATAGGCTGAATAGCAGGGTTACAGTATTTAATCTATTGATGCAAGTTGGCTGGGGGACACATTTGTTCTTTGAGCTTCCTGTTTCCACAAACAGGAGGAGGAAGATTGCCTCCAAACATTAACTCTGGGCTCCCTTGGGTCAGCCCATGCTACTCTTGCAGAGTAACTGGGTGTCTGACAGAAGTGTGGCAGATGCATCTCCAGGAGCTTCAGGAGGGCTAAAGTGTAAGTAGCAGCATGGAAGATATGGAAGCACAGATATCAGCACAGGCTACCAGATAAACCCTCCTCTTGTGTGACAAAGTTCAACTCAGGGTCTCCACCGCAGTGTTCCTGGGGCTGCTGATACATGGCATCTTTGCTGCAGTCATACCCTGTGGTGCAGTAATAAATTGTTCTGTGACAGCACTTTCGTTGGAGCTTTTCTCCATATACACTGCTGGCACAATATGCAAACAAACACACCAACAGTCCTAATTCACAACAGACACAGTTATGGCAGCAATATTTTGTGCCTTTTCCAGACCATTTGTCAAATTCTACTTTGCTTTGAATGAAAGCAGAATTTTCTCCAGAAGAAAAGATAAAGGAGATCCCATTAGGTTGAAGACAAAACACCATAGGGAGAGTGAGGGGGTCACAAAACTCTCCAGTGTCTTTTTTTTCAGCTGTATTGATTTTTTTTTTCTATTTCATTTTAAATGAATAAAAATAATTTGTAGGCCTTAGGGACCCTCAGGGGTAATGAAGCCTGCGGCAAATTTAAGCATACTTACCACTTCAAAGTCAACTGGGCTTTCTCTTATAGCAGATTAGTTAGCATTGCAGGGGGAAAAATTCCAGGGTATTTCTCACTGGAGATGAGCGTGGAGGAAATGTGCTTGACTCCCAGCAGAAATAAGGTGGTTTTGAAATGTTTTTTATATAGGGCTGTTCGCTTTAATACCTCCTCAATCCTCTGTTGTCCAGACAGTCACAGCTTCAGTCAATATGGCCTGCACCATTCAAAATCACCATCAAAATCCCAAATCTGAGCAAATGGGCACTCTGGGGGGTTTCAGATCCAATGAGTTCTGGTTTGGTGATCTTAGGGATGTGTGGAAAGCTGTTCTGGTTTGAAGGGACAATTACTACAAATTTATTTGATGTATGGCTGGACTAGAAGATCCCATTGGGGATGTGTGCCCAGCTGTGCAATGTGTCAGATGACAATGTATATGAGGTCTTAGTCAGTAAGCAAGTATCCAAAGCACATACTTAGTGCTTTCAGTGTTGTTGGGGAAGCAAATTAAGAGCTTGGATGGAAAATCCTAAATTTGACTCATAGTCTAGTCAAGAATGATGGCTGAAAAGAAACAGATTTCATGGGGTTTTAAGTGGCAGAAACTGGAGGGCCAAACCCTGTTTTTTGGAGCCGGAGCATTGGTACCAGCCCATGGAGGCCACAGGTGCTCGATTGCTGCCTCCTTGGGGATTTCTGCCAGAACTTCAGGGACAGAAATTTGTTTGGTACTGGTGGCATCTCAGCAATTCCCAGTGTCAGGCACTTAGTATCCTCAGTATCTCAGGCACCTCCGAGATAAAGCAGCAAGTGAGGGGAGTAGACATAGCTGCCAAGTCCCTTCTTGACCCTACCTATACCTGAAAATTTCATAAATAAATTTTCCCAGCTCCTTTTTCTCCAGTATCAAGAGTATGTTGGATCAGTAACTGATGGAAAGAAGAAAGGAAAGGAAAGGAAAGGAAAGGAAAGGAAAGGAAAGGAAAGGAAAGGAAAGGAAAGGAAAGGAAAGGAAAGGAAAGGAAAGGAAAGGAAAGGAAAGGAAAGGAAAGGAAAGGAAAGGAAAGGAAAGGAAAGGAAAGGAAAGGAAAGGAAAGGAAAGGAAAGGAAAGGAAAGGAAAGGAAAGGAAAGGAAAGGAAAGGAAAGGAAAGGAAAGGAAAGGAAAGGAAAGGAAAGGAAAGGAAAGGAAAGGAAAGGAAAGGAAAGGAAAGGAAAGGAAAGGAAAGGAAAGGAAAGGAAAGGAAAGGAAAGGAAAGGAAAGGAAAGGAAAGGAAAGGAAAGGAAAGGAAAGGAAAGGAAAGGAAAGGAAAGGAAAGGAAAGGAAAGGAAAGGAAAGGAAAGGAAAGGAAAGGAAAGGAAAGGAAAGGAAAGGAAAGGAAAGGAAAGGAAAGGAAGAAAGAAAGAAAGAAAGAAAGAAAGAAAAAGAAAAAAAGAAAGAAAGAAAGAAAGAAAGAAAACAACCCTGCTTCCTGTTAAAATCTTTCTAAGCACCTGAAAGGTCACATTTCTGTTGTGCTGAATGAGGTCAGTTCTCAACTGGGTACAAATAGCAAGAGAGCAAAACCCATCATGAAGCCACATCAACAGTCTTGCATATTTCTCTCCCCTCAGAAGTACATGGGCTATGTTTTTTAAGACCAGAATTTCACAGGCTTCTTGAAATAAAGAGGGTGCAAAAGAGAAGGGAATAATATCATTGTCTGGATACTAATGTCCTTCTTGCTTAAGCTAGCAGGTCTCATTATGGTTTTGCATCTTTCAGCTTACTCTGACCAAAGTCCAGCACTCAGTGATATTGTGCTCATTTATTTTGTGGGCTGCATCTCCATAGGCTTATAAAACAGGGACTGGATAATGCTTATTCAGAGATTTACTATATTTCATTTTCCATTACAAATGTACAAGAAAATACATCTAAGTATTTCAGATTTCTTTGTCATAAAACTAAAATAAAGTCAATCTAAACCACGACTAATTTCAACCATCAGCAAAACATATTCTTCATTCACCCTTTCAAGGCCTTTCCTGCAACAATCCCCAAGTCTTTAAAGGCAAGCACTGTACTGGGAAGATCATTAATGCATTTTTTTGACCAAGTGGAGGAAGAAAGTTCTTCCTCCAGAAGAAGAAGGCTTCCCACAGAGAGCAAATTATCATGTGAACATCTGAGCTACTGGAGTCAGAGTTTCTACTAAGCTATGTCTTATGATTGAGTTTGGTATCTAAGAAGGTGCTATTTTGATTGACATTTTGGGGAAAATTGTTTCTTGCTTGTTGGGTTTTTTCCCCCTTCTCCCCTTCCCTTGGTTGTTTTCACATGGCTGTCTCATAGAGGCTCTCTCCTTAACTTCTCAGATTTTTTAAAGATGTTAATTACCTTTGAATCTCTGCATCTGTGTCAAATTTGATTGAATCAATCCAGAAGGATCAAACCCTATGTGTCTGTGTGGGAAGCTGGATTTGCAAAACACCTGGAGACTCTGTTTTTAGGAAACTAGATTCTTTAATAATCTCCCTTTCTAAGTGGTAAGAGATGACCATTCTTTGCTGATGGTTGCTAAGGCAGTATCCCACAGGTGTGGGATCCTTTCTCTACACAAGCATGGTATGAGCATGACATAACCTGATGAGCTATCCAGATACAAAATGAGAGAGGTGACTTGCAAGTAGGATCATTTTACACAGGAAGCCAGATTTGCTGTCACTCACATTGCTCTTTGCCCAGTTGTGGCACCAAAGCTGACTTCAAAAGTAGCTCTGTCAGCGATCCCATCACCAGTGATTCCCTGGACTCAATGGTTTCCTTTCCTGTGGGGCAAACTGCTAAGGGACTCAGACTGTGCAAGATCCTTCCTTGTCACCTACATGTTACCTTTGCTCCTCACTCATCTCAAAACCGTCTTTGCAAAAAAAACCTACTGAGTTTCCAAACAATCAAGCAGAAGTTTTCTCTTCCCAGCCTCCCCTGCCCAAATATCTATTTTAGAAATCTAAGAGCAAGGTTGGCCTAGAGACATCTGGCTTCCCTCATGGTGCAGCACCACCTCATGACTGATGGCTAGAATTTGACAATACTGTGGAAGATCCAGCAGTATATTCCTTTTCGTGGGAAACAGAAAAAAAAAAAAAGATAAAGTGGCAAATGAGCAAATAGAAGGAGAAGGTAAACTCCAGGAGGATCACCTCAGGGCTGAGCATTGCAATTCTCTGCTTTTTAAACCACATCCAGCCCAGAGTGACTTGTTTTGAAGCACTTAAAAATGCAACTGAGTGGAAATTGCTGAACAAAACATGTTATAATGAACGTGGGAGTTTCACCGAAGTGAGAGGCATGTTGCACACTGTTTTGTCTACTGACTAATGCCACAGTCTAGGGGACAGGCATCACATCAAACAGAGGAGTGCAAGAAAACAGTGGCAATCCCCACTCACCCCAGCTGTGCTCTCTTGGCTCTGTACTGAACATGGTGATCGTAGTCTGGCAGAGCTGTTGTAGAAAATGAGATCTGGAACATTTAAAAACATTTTGGAGTGAATTCTGTTTATTAAACACCACTGAGACCTTTTATATCAATTTTCAATCCTTTCAATAACTTGTTTTCCAACAGCACTAAATCACCCACCTCTTCTTCAGATCCTAATTAGGCCATCAATTAGGTAAATCACATCTGCTTGTCCTTTTTACCACAGTTCCCTGTGTACAGCAGCTCTGGATATTTTAGAGCATACATCCATGTTGGCAAGGCAAGATTGGCACTGCTCCCAATGCTGTTGCCACCCTCCCTCTGTTTTCGCGAGGGTGCACACAGATGCAGCAGGGTTGAGGATCACTTCTGCTGCAAATGAGTTGGGTCTAAACAAGGGAGTTACTCTTGGCTGAAAACCCGTTAGTATACAGAAGTATAAACAAAATCAGCAATAAATGTGATCAGTTTGCATGACTCTGCACTCAGACTAATGATGAAATAGTTGCCTGGGCTTAAGCAGCTGCCAACTGCTGTCACTGCATATTCCATGGCGTGTACAACTTTTGTGTGGCATGGAGAAGGAGGAACTGTTTCAAAGAGGATGCAGGTGTTGACTCACACCTGGCACGTTAGGAGAGTGTACCTCTTTCACTCTGCAGGCCCACCATGCTGCTGGCAGACGGAGTGCCAGGAACTGAGCAGCTCCCCGTGGCTCCCTGGTCACACACGCTGTGTGCAGGGGCCGGGGACATCCCTGCAGGGCAGGCTCTCCATCGTGCCTCCAGCCCCACTGCACCTCTCTCCTGCCATTTCTGTAGGCACCAGCTCTTTATCTCCCTTGTTTGCAATGGGGCTGAGCCCACCCAGGGCGCTCCATTGGTTTGTTAGTCCTGACCAGGGTCATATTGTGAGTCTTAAATTCTTCTTGGTGTAGCTGGTATCAAGAAGCCCTGAATCCTCCTATGCTGAATCTCTCACTCATCAGATGGCTTTCACTTTAGCACCTCACAATTTCAGGTTTTTTGTCTTACTGGACTCAACTGAAAAAGAACATTCAAGTGGGTGAAGATTGCAAAATCTGTCTTTGAGATTATAGGCCCTGCCTCTTCTCATCTGAGCTCCTCACAGTCATTGTTAATAAGGAAATATAAATATGGAGTGGATGTAAAAAACTACTACTTAAAACTCCCCTCTCAGAAAGAAATGTACTTATTACACTTCCTACACTTGAAAACTACTCACTAACATAAAAGGCAGTGTGTAATTGGTCCTTCACATTTAATTTGCATGTGGAACATAATAATAGCACGCATATTACCAAAGAAAGCAGATTTTACAAGGACTCCTTTAACAAGTAAAATTGTTGGATGAGACATATTAAAATTATACTAGACCTTTCAAAATCCAAAAAATAAGTTTCAATTTTTAGCCTTCAAAAGTTAAAAGCTTCCATTTTAAGATTGTATCTAAGACTATTTTATTGCACTGTGTATGCACTTTGAAGATGTTTCAGGTTCTCTGGTGCCATGATACTGCAGTGCAGGAGGGTGCCGTTACCTGAAAAACCCTTGTTAAAAAAATTTGGGAATCTGAATGTGTTTAAGCAAAGAAATTATTTCATGCCAGTTCAATGAAATGCAAGTTTAGACAGCTGGATCTATGGCCCAGGATTCCTCTGTGATGCCAGGCAAGCCATATAAAACCTTATTTTCCTCTGAGGATCACTGACCTCTTTGCTCCTTGCTTTCTGGTCTCCAATTGCAAATTTCTTACGGCCAAGCTAACAGAGATGCAAAGTGCTCACAAAGGTAGAACTGATGGATTGGACCCATGAGAGAATGGGTTATAAGCTAAAAATTGCAGTATCATCTGAAGTATCAGGAGCTCATCATCTCCAGTGTTCATCCAGAGGAAGGAGCTTGCACTTCCCTGTGACTCAGTTCCTCAGAGGTTAAATTGTAGGGGTGTCAGGAATGCCATATAACTGGCATTTTTAGTGCCTATGGAAGAATCAGAATGAAGAGCTCTGTGAGAAATGAAGATGTGATCAGTATCTAATTTGAATGATGTCTGCTAAAGCTGTTGTGGGAGTGCTGAATGGGGAACACTGAAGAAGGTACTGGGTGAAAACAATGAATGGGATGAAAACTATGTGGCTACTCCATTAGAGTGCTAAACTTGTGCAGTGGGTGTGCAGAGGGGCATGTCACACCTTCATGGGCAAAATAGACATCCTTGGCGTTTCCCTGGGCAAGATTTATACCCCAAATTCACCTGGCCTTTATTAAGTTAGGGAATATCTAAGGCATTACTAAATTCATCTTTTTGATGTAAAAGAATGTCACATATATGACATAGGCCAATCACATCACTCCACAATCTTCTGGAAAGCAGCAGGTGGTACTGCAATGAGGGATTGAGCTCCACTGGAAGCTGCAGTACACTAATGGTGCCAAGGCTCATGGCAGCATAATTTTGGCAATTAATCAATCTCTCATTTTCTTCCATGTTTTCTGCCCTGTTGATTATCATCCTTCAGTCTTCCTACTCCTCTTTTGAGATGGCATGGATTACAAGAGCAAATATCACCCAGGCATCAAAAGGATTTTTCCTTCCTCTCCTCTCAGCAAAAGAAATGCATTCCCATGAATCCTTACCTGTCTGTGAGAGGGCTGTGAGGGCTCTGGGAGCATCCCCTTCTGGGGATCTGGCTGCCAGCCCAGGGCTGGCTTAGAGGCAGGGCAGCCTTGGCTGATCCGTTCCTTTGGAGGCAGGGGAAGGTGATCCTAGAATGCCTAAGCTCCTGTCCCAGCCTTGGCCCCCACTTGACCCAGAGAGGTGGCTGATGCCCAGGGCTGGTTTTGCCCAGGCTGCCCCCTGTCCTGCCCTGTCCCTGGCTGGGGTAGTGGGGCATGACAGGCTGTGAGTGAGCCCCCAGCCCATGCAGTGTATTTACAAGGGGAGAGAAAAAATTCATCAAAAATAGCTTGCTCAGAATTCCTTTTGATTTTTTAAAATTAATTTCCATTTTAAAATACCAACAAAAAAATGTTCTGACAAGTTTATAACAATACATGTAATGTACAATTTGGAGTTAAATGTGACTGAGAAAATAATTTTTGAACCCATATACAAAACCAATGCACGAAAGTTGACCCTTTCTTCTAAAATTAAGCCTTTTTTCCACTCTGCTGTCCTGACCACAGCTTTGGCCAGGTCAACTCTGGTTAGCAAGGCTGGACACCATGAGACCATTTATTCTTCTGGTGAGGACAGCATTCTCTAGCTCAGTGGATTGCCACAGAGGTTCATTGCAGCAAGAATCAGTTAAGGCACAGAACCCTCCAAGTTCAGCCTAGATCACCCCAGCCTTTTCCTGGAGGGGAATGGAGAGGTGTCCTTTCTCCAGATCAGATCTTTCCTGGTGCCATTTAACACAGTATTTTTAAAGAAGCACAACTGCTTTTGAAAGTTTCCACCTTCTTCCCACCAGCTTCTCATCTGCATCTGTCTGCCTGCTTGCCCTCACTTGTGCTGATTTAATGGGTTGTGAGAGAGCAACGTCAAACAATCAGAAGGATTCAGGACACAGACACACAGGACTTCCTTAAAAATTTAGCACATTTTTTAAACTCACATTCTTCCCGTGGATCTCAAGATGGGAGAGCTGGCTTCAGCTAAATCAGGATCACAGCCACAGAGATGTTATTGTCTATATTGCCATGAAGTAGATTCTGCCATCCTCAACTGTTAATTGCCTTCTGTGGTTGTGTATGTGACAAGCTACTCCAATCTAGTTTTAACATTCATCTAGTGTTAAAAAAGTCTACATTATTAATGGGAAAGTTCGGGGCTATACAGAACATTCAGAGAAGTACTACAGAGAAGTACCACCTGTCCTTTCTTTTGGAACACTCTTCCTTTACTAATAGTTATATGCCCAAGTCTTTTTCCTCCCTTGTCTCTGTATTTGCTGTGCTTTCCAAATGCTTGAAGTTACGAGTTGCACAAAACCAAAATGTTTCTTCAGCCCAGCTGCTTGAATTCTCCAGAGGTTTTTTCCTGGCCTTTCTCAGCTGCAGGAGGGGAGACTGCCTCTTCTTTAAATTCCCAGATGAGTCATGATAAAAATAGTGTGGCATTTATATTCGTACTAATGCACCTGCAGTATCATCTGTCTCCCAGCTATGAGGCTGCAAATTTCTGCACTTATCAGTGCATAAGTTGAAATGCTTATAAGTCTCTGCCAGCATAAAACATGTCTGCAATTCTGCAAGATCAGCAGAAACTTTGCAGAGAAACAGAAGAAAGTATGTGTCCTGAAGAGTCCTGGCTGATGGGAAATTCATACAACATGATACAAGTCACTCAGATTCATAGGATTAGGTTTAGATTTAAATAATGTGATTTAAAACTTTTTAGGCCAGTCTCCAACATGTTTTTATGGTCATACAATGTTAGTTCCTCAGTAATGTGTTAGTTTCAGTTATTCTTTTTTTGAGTTCACCTACTTTGTTCTAGATCACATTTGTCAGTGCTAGTTCTAGTTTAATCTCTAATAAAAGTATTTAATCATAATTTCATAACATTTTAAATTAATTGTCAATCTAATGTGCCACATTAAGACATCAAAGTTGAATATGCTTACTTAAAACTAATAAATATATAATTGCTGGATTTTGTATTTGATTTGATTCTGTCTAGTCAATGACACCTCCTCAACACTGTTCTTGTTCTTCTCCCATCCGCCCAGGCTCTGCCTGCTGCTCGTGGTTCTGTTTGATTCTGACAGCTCTATGCAGGTCTGTCTCTCTCTGGCCCCAGAAGCAAACTGTGTGGCTTTCAGTTCCAATGCACAACCTTTGCTTCCACTACTAGTTCTTACTAACTTAAAAGCTCTGCTGATTCTGGGACATATTCTGAGGACATTTTCAAAACCACTGTAAGTTACTTCTGAGTCTCAAACTAAAAATGAAAAAGAGTTTGACAGTTTTGAAAATTCATTTCCTCCTTTATCTTCGGTGTAACCTTATTGCTTGCTTCACATTCAGTCATTGAATCTTGATGCATGCAGCAGAAATGTTTGTGCAGACATGCAGCTGGTGGATTCACTAAGTGTAGAGCCTGCTTGCATAAACAAAGACTCAAGGGGGAAAAAAACCCAACCAAAAGCACCTTTGGGGACCCTTTAAATGTATGTCACGATCTCACAATTTCGTCCAAGTTAACAAATTGTATTTTAGAACTGTGTTTGGTAATTATTGCATTCATACCTCAGAAGTAAGACCCAGGCATTATGGTTGGTTGGAATTCATCTGAATAAATAGCAGTTTGCCACATTCTTAACAAAAACATTATTCATTAGAACTATTACGTATTAGCAGCCCCGAATAGCATTTGGCAATTGCTTTGGGTCTGTGTTTCTAAAAGGTCCATAGACGCATACAAATTGCTCAGTGCGCTAATATAAAACAGGAGCAGTAATGAAATAGTAGAGTGAGCATTAAGCTCCAGGACTGCATTTTTATTCTGCAAAATGTTCCTCTTGCAATTTGTAAACATCTTAGAAACTCGGGTGTTTTAAACTACTTAATGATTGTTAGTCGTAAGTCTTGATTTGTATTTGCTGCCTGTCCCTCTGCAAAAGGCATTAGTGGCAAGCTGAGCTGGTCAGATATTTTCAGGCATTGCAACAATAAGCCCTAGGTACTTCAGAGGTTTTAGAGCACAGATTCCTGCAGGTGGCTATTGAAAAAACCCTCTGAAGAAAGTGGTCAAATGGGTGCTGTGGTTAGTAGCGCTGACTGGAAGGGTAGAAGGAAGTGCACAAGTACAATGGGAGACTTGTCATGTTCTGTAAAAGAAATAATAATTCTTCCAATCGTATGTGACCTCTCTGCTCCATGCATGGCTTTAGACTGTAGCAAAAGAAGGCACTTCTTATGAGCCAGTAAATGACTACTCTTTCAAGAAGCTTACATTATATCCCACTCATAAGGCTGGGATATAATGTAGCCAGGAAGAAGAGAAAGTTTTCCTTCTTCTACAGATACTCTCACAGAAAAGGAAAGGAGGCTCCAACAAAAGAATTTATGAGATATCAGTATAGTATCTGGACACTTCTGGCCCTTTAGAGAATTTAATTATGAATACTGCTGTGAGATGATTCTACTTCCCAAAGAACAGAAAAAGCTAGACACACTTCATTAAAAATATTGGAAATACTTACATTCTATATCAGACTAAACTACTTGCTCAATGTCTTTCAGAAAGCCTCTGAATGAAGAAGAACCTGAATTTTGCTCCCTCAAGTTCTATGATTTATGACTCCAATTCACCTTCTGAAATCTGTACATAATCTATTGACCAAATAAAGGATTCTTCCTTTATTGAAATTCAAATGGTTTCCAAAGCATCTGCTTCCAGTTCTGTCAGCAACCTGGAGGATACATTGCAGATACCTTAAGATAGAAGTAAAACTGAAGAGCCATGGATTTATATACGTTAGCTGTCACTGTGACAATGTATGGGAAATGAATCTTGAAAAGTTGGAAGGAACAATATATTTTCTATGAGGTGAGATGACTAGAGTGCTCCTTCTTGTGCTATCCATTTAAAAAATGTTTTAAAGAAAGGCAAGACAACAGCTTGCCTTAAACTGATTTCTAATATAAAGGTATGAGTGAAGAGAAGGACTAAAGGAGGGAACAGGGAAGAAGAGCATATCAACATTTAGTTGTTTCTTGTATTTCTGGGTGATAATGGTCTGAGGGTATGGACTTGTGGAAGAGTGTTTGAGAGAACAAAAATGCCAAGGAAAGAGCCTGAACAGAAAGTGCTTTTCCTCTGGTGTTTGCGTCAGTCTAGCTAATACCTACCTGTTAGGTTCCTTTCAGGGCAACCAGGATTCTCTTGTTCATAAAAGCAATGTGACACTGGGGCTCTACTCCAGATCAGTTCAGAAGCAGTCAGGCACATGAAAGATTATATTAATGACAAATACTTCCTCCTTAATATTGGAAGTTTTTTGCTCTTACCATAGGGAGGAAAACATTGTAAATGAAATGTTTATTGCTGTAATTCCTTTACATGACTCTCTTGTTTGTTTATAATCAGTATTTTTGGAGATCATCTAACAGAATCCAGAAATTCACATTTCATAATCAACACTTAATTTCTGTTAGGTTTAAGAAGGTTTTTTATAAGGTTGTGATAACAAAAAACATTTAGCCTAAGCATTAGTTCCATAGCAGTACGGTAATCATGAAAGGGATGTGAGTGGGATAGAGGATTATAATTTATTGCCTTTGAGCATCTACTCTGAACTGAAATCAGCACGTTCTTATTAAGGTTTCCAGTGATGAAGTAGTTAATTACTGGGCAGAGCATCACCTTTCTACCTTTCTATATTTTAGAAATGGGTGTTGTCTTGTTTTGGCTGGGATAGAGTTAATTTTCTTCACAGTAGCTGGTATAGTGCTGTATTTTGGATTTAGGATGAGAACTTGCCTTCTGTGTTCCTGTTCCAGGTTTCCTGTTCAGTTTTCACAGAAAACCTGTGGCTTTACCTGTACTTTTCCACTAGCATAATTCAGTTCTAATTCACTCAGTATCATTCACTCTTTTGTAGTCAGGCCACAGAATTAGCAAAACAAATTTTAAATAAAGCCATGAACAGAATAATGTTGCTGCTTCTTGAAAAGGGGAGGAAAAGAGGAAAACTGCTATATTAGATGAGACTGCCCTTCACCTTGAGATGCTCTTTGGGCACACAAAGGAAGTAGGTGACACACAGAGCTCCGGTCTCATTCCCTATAGCATAGATCAGAGCTGCCTCCAACAACAGCTGGAAAAGTCACTGCTCATCATTTCTTACAGGGGGCTAAAAGGCTGCTCTGAGCAGGAGCTCATCCCTCTGTGTCTATCCATTCAGTAACACAACACAAGGGAAAATGGGACCTCTCACTTCCTCTCCTAGGTGGGTGTAACAGCCTTGTTGGAAAGGGAAAACCTTGGGTTACAAAGGCAGTAAAACAATGGCTAAAGGGGCATGTAGTTTTTCTGTCAGGTGAAGATTGATTGTGCTTTGGGATGCCTTTTTGTACAAGAAGTTGAAAAAACTAAAACTACACAAACCCCATGGAGAAATTATTTTTATGCTTATAGGTATTCTTTCTTTATTATACAATATTGATCGATTTCAGAATTCTTTTAAATGAAGCGTGGCCATTTAGAAAATGCTGAGAAATTTGAGGTTCCACTTAAACAGTGCTAGTTACATGCATCCATACACAGTAAAGTATCTGTTAGGCACTATTCACAGCATATATAACAGATCACCTCTGAAGGACTGACAACCATGTAGAGGCTGTGAACAAACCCATCAAGAGTACTTCTCTCACTGTACCTGGAAGCTGAACAAAGAGCGTTGTGCTGCATGGACTAACATTCAAAAGGACTGGGTTATAAAAACTGTATTTACTGAGTTTCAGGTTAACATGGGGCAACTAAAGAAAAGAATGATCACAGGCTTGCCTGTCTTTTAGCTGCAGGTAAGAGAGCAGTGAAGGGAGGGAACTATTCATGCTTTTAGCTTGAGTATCATTGAATTTAATGAGAGATGAGTGCTAAAACCTCATGCGCACTTCGAAGATACAGGGGTCACTTTATCTCCTATTCTGTTGAAATGACTGATAAACCAGCCAGGAACTATATATAGTTTTTGAAGCAAGTAAATATGTCAGCAATACAGTAACACTGTATATTTGACAAAAGAAATCAAAATATTAAGGGAAATAATTTATGCAAAAAATAGGGCAAGTTGTAACTGACTACATGACAGCTGAATTGAGCTACTATGGGACAATTTTGAAGATATCTTTGTCAGTTTGCAAGATGACAAATTTAACAAGATTCAGAGTTGGCCTTTAATTCTTTCTATTTAATGTGCTTGTTTAAAAATATGGCATTAACAAGAACCTATCTGAAGTACCCTTTGATATTCATTCTGGACATGAGCCAGCAGTGTGTGCTCACAGCCCAGAAAAGCCAGTTTTATCCTGGGCTTCATCCAAAGCAGCATGGCCAGCAGGTCAAGGGGGTGATTCTGCCACTCTGCTCTGCTTTCATGGCACTCCACCTGGAATGCTGCACCCAGCTCTGGAGTTCTCAGTAGAGGACATGGACCTATGGAAGCAATCCAGAGGGGAGCAATGATCAAAGGGATGGAATACCTCTCCTATGAGGACAGGCTGAGAGAGGGAGAGGTTGTTCAGCCTGAGGGAGAGAAGGCTCCAGGGAGACCTTACTGCAGCCTTTCATTACAAACATGGGTCTTATAATAAAGGTGGGGACAAGACTTTTTAGTAGGGCCTATTGAGGTGGACAAGGGGTAATAGTTTAAAACTAAAAGAGGGTAGACTCAGAGTAGAAGTGAGGAAGATGAGAGTGATTCATCTTTTGTGATGAGCCATGAAACACTGTAACAGGCTGCCCAAAGAGGTGAGTGATGCTCCATCCCTGGGCACATTCGAGGTCAGGCTGGAGGCAGCTCTGAGCAACCCAACCTAGGCGAGAATGTCCAGGTCCCAGCCAACCCAAACTCTTCTATGATTCGACTCACAGCACACAAGTAATTACAAAACTGCAGCAGGGGAGAACTCAGTCCTTGGCAACAACATAACAGTGGTGAGCAACAAACAATAGCAGAACAAAATGTTCTCACAACAATTGGAGCTTCTTAGTTAACAAAGACTGCCCTTACCTTCTTACCTTCCATCTCCAATGCTTCAGACAGCTGTTTAACCAGCTTGGCTCTGCCTGGAAGCATTCCCAGAGGCCAAGAGACTCAAGATACTCAGTACTTGCCTGTGTAAACAAGGACAGTGTCAGCTGCTTTATTTGGGCTGGTTTTGCCTGGAGGAAGAACCTAAGGCAGGAAAACTGAATGAATAGATTCTAAATACAGATTTGCTTCAAAAATAGTCTTCAGACCACACTGGTAAAGTGAATGAGGAATGGAAAGGTTGTTGAACACTTTCAGCTGATAGAAATTTTTTGTCATTTTCTCCAATGAGCATTATTGTATTTACTTTTTTTGCCTAGAACAGCCTCCCAGACTTCAACTCCTGGTTTGTTGGCACATTTTACTATTCTTAACACAAAATCAGAGAATCAGAGATTTTTATGGCCATCACTCCCTGAGGCTTTCTTAGAACTTGCCTCTCCAGATGAGCTCTTCAGCAAAAGTGGAAATGTCACTGCAGCCATGACAGCTCAGGGGAAGATTTCTAGGGAGTCATTTTTCTTTAGACAAACTGGTAGAGCTGGAAAAATAGGGCATTTTTGGTGCACCACAGTTGTTCTGCTCTGAAGAAAACACATTTGGCCATTGGTGTGTATTGAGCTTGACAATTTTTACACAATGCTTCTTTGAGTCTTGTCATTGAGTACTACCCTGGTTATGCAGAAGTAGCCATCAGTGTCTTAGTCCTCCATTAGTGTTCATATGAGCCTGTTCTTTACCATAAAAAAGGTGGTGAGGGATTCACATTTATTGTGCCTGAGTGACTTGAATGACATTTTCTCAGTTTAGAAGCATCTCCACTTGCAGACTCAGCTTGGGATCTGAAAGTCAAGCTGTGCATTTTCTGGCTCATGCAGCTTTGCCATTAAAGCTTCATTACATCAAATTCTACTCACAATTAAATCTTTGCAGATAAATTTTCCTCTGAGTTTGCAAAGTAATAGTTGAGGAGGCAGCATTTTGGTCCTGGAAATTAAAAATATTTAACAACTCTTTGGGTGACAAATGAGCCGGAATGGAAACTGGCTTTTTTTCCTCATACCTTTGTCAACACTAAGTGAAAGAAAAAAAATGTAAAAATTCATTTTAGTACGAAATACATTGGATAAATATACTGGCAAGGAATAGATAATTGAGTAAAAGGATGCAACTTTTTGACAGTCACTTTTCAGAATAAAGATGCATTTTAAGAAAGACACAGGTGTGTTGGAATAAAGAATTTTCTTTTATATATGAAGGTGAGTCAAACTGTCTTGGGACTTCATTTGCTTAACTGACAGGCAGAAAATAGGATTCTGGCTAGTACTGCAGCTCCTCTAGCTTCATATGGGAGTTGAAATTGAAAATAATAATGAACTGTAATGTTAATCACTCCTTTATTAGAGCAGGGACTGAGGGTCAAGAGGCCTTAGTTCTTTCTTTGAGTCTTTCATTGAAGTCTTAGCTGATGTGAAAAATAGTAACTGAAATAGCAGTTTGATGGTACCAATCACAAAATGGCACTACTTGGTCCTGTCCCACAGTGTCAGGGCCAGGCAAACAGCCCAGCACAGCCAGCAAAACAGGCACATACACCCATGCACAAACAGGGCACCTCTTTACATTATTCCTCACATAAGCACATTGCCAAGACATAAAGCTACCTATAGAAAGAGCAAAACATAATTTCAAAGCACCTGGTGTCTGAGAAAAATGTTCAATGCTCCATACCAGTCCCAATATTTTTTTCTTATGGCAGCATCTCTGTTTCCTCAATAATTTTTTTCCAGATCTAGTGGGATATCCAGGACAAACTGCCACAGGACCTACTGTGCCCACTATGCAGGACACATCTTCCACACTATGAAGAAGGCTTAACCTTGTTAGAAATCGAAGTTGTCCTGGAATCCCATATCACCAGGGACAGTGGTGAGCACTAACAGACTGAGGGAAAATTTCTTTTTTCATCACTGTTGTTCCCTGAAGCTGCAGCAGCAGATGCTGCATATTGTGACTGCTTTCAGAACAAAGCTTTCAGCCAGGCTTGAGTCCTAGCATTATTCATCCCTCTCAAAACCCTTCCCAGGCACTGACAGCTAAGTTGGATGTCCTGTGCCTCTGCACAAGCAGCAGTCAGTCTGTCCGGTGTGGCTCCTAGGAAGCTGAGTGTGGTAGTGTTACCCACTGCAAATGGCTCATGTATTTTTTGAGACTGGTGCAGTGGTTAGGTTGGCTCACCTGATATTAAGATTAACGAAGAAAGGAAAGAAAACAAAAACATTTCAGAGAAACAATTCTTTGTGCACTCAGCACTTACAAGCAATCCTTTTACTCATTCAGTTCTACAAACTGGATGCTAAAATGCTTTCCAGGAATGATCTGAACTGAAGCTTCAGAGAATGCTCATGTTTTGATCCTGTTTCTCTTGCACTCATGTCAACCACCTGCCTTCCTTGAGTCTCTATTGACTCAGCTGGACTCTTTGTTTTAGTAAAGTTGAGGATTTCAATGAAAACCAGATGTGCTGTCTGATCCAAATTTTCCTGGGTAAATAAATGTTCGCTCTGTTCCGTCCACTTAGTTATAATACACCAAACCATCTCTAATGGAAATGCTTTCACAGGCCATTTAGTAAAAATAAGGTCCCACTTCTAGAGAGACACTGATCCTCTGTGCTAATGCAGGAAGTGGTGGTAAGAATGACTCCACCCTGATCAGTGTTCTTGTGTGCTGTAGTGAGGTCTTCTTAGAGGAGAAAAGAGCTTAGCAGAGATCGTGAAAACCAGGGAAAAGCCTTAAGCAGACTCTGCAGTGTAAGGTAGAGTAAACATGAGGAATGTGGGAGAAGATTGTGCATGGAGATGTTGTGAAGAGAACGTGTAGCAGTGTGGATCAATCATCCCCCACAGAACAGTGGGGCCATATCAGCAAGCAATAGCAATAGGAATATTTGAGACAAAATGTGCTGAAGAGCAGCATTTTCCTGCTTTCTTGGTAGTCCACCTTTTCCCCCACCCTCAGGCAGGGAAGCCAGATGTCCCTGAAAAACAGTTCATTAAATTGATGTAACAAAAGACAATTAATTCTCAGTGGCAACATTTGGTACTGCCGTCGGTTGTGTTCGCGTCACAGACACCCTGCCCATGGCAGTGGGGGGATTGCTGAGATCTCATAAACAGCCAGTCAGGTGAAGCAGCAAATGCACAGTCCCCTGTACCCAGCTCACAAAACCACCCTGGCCTTTTATTCCTTCAGCTCTTGTAGTCACCTCTAGCAAAAAGGTGACAACGTGCTGCTTCTGGTTGGGATGCAGGAATCAGGAATCTAGCAAAACAGTGCTGAGATAACTGAGAGCTGTCTCTCTAGTCTTTGATTAATAGACAATGTTTGGGATGGCTTCATTCAGCGCTTAACTAAAATTATTTGTATATGAATAAGTAATGCTCATTATTTTAGATATATATAGATATAGATATTTTAGATAGAATGTGACAGTCCTTTGTTCAGGGAAGAAATAAGTATTCCAGCTCCTCTCTGCTAAAGAGAGACTGTGACTTTTATGGCCATCAGTAAGATCAGTGCTCTTTAGCATGAGACAGAGTTGATCATGGCATTTTTTTAGCAGACCTGTGAAAATATTTTTATTCCCTTAGACTTCCAACATAAACAGATTCTGCTTAACCATGTTTATAACGCTTCATACTAAGCAGAACTGAGAATCTTAGAAGATGACAGCAGGCTCTTCCAGGCATTAAATTAAAATTACTTTATATAAAAAATAAAGATGTGTGCCTTGCACTATATTCCAATTGCAGATGGCTGTAGTCCATTTGCTCTTGCTGGCAGCTTTTAATTTTCAATATATAAAAAGGTTATTAAGAAGTTTTACAAACAAATGCAGACCATTTCTAGGAGTGCCCAGAAGAGCTCCAACAGCAGGGAACTGACTGAGCTCTGTGAGTGGTGAACAGCAGGTTCACCTTTGAAAGCAGGGCGCTGCTGGCTGTGTGTGCCCTGTGTCTGGGTCGTGGAGAGGCAAAGGCTGCCTGGACAGTTTTGCTGTGCTCTGAGCTCACAGGAGCTGGTGATGGAGCTGCCTCTTGTGAGGCAGAATTTTTTAGCCCAGAGCTCTCGTTGACTTATGGCATTAGTCAGGAAGAAAAGTTTGAGCTGGAACCTGTTCTCAATGGAGGCAAAATACTCCCAGTCAGCTCCAGTGGGAAGGGGCTGATTGAACCTAAAGATACTCAGATGATTTCTTGTACTCTTTTGAGTCACTCTTCTCATCAGTCCCTTCCCAAATTTTTGTTTCAAAGCCCCAGATGAACCTGATATGTACCAGAGGCTGTGCTGGATGGGATGTGTTTTACCCGAGGAATGAAGAGTGGGATGATGGTTACCTCGTCATACATGACTGTGAGTGATAGGCAACACCCAAACTGCCTGTGATGTGTTGCAGGAGAATTTTACAGAAAAGCATTTTGGCAAGAACAAGGAGGGAGAGCAAGGGAAAAATAATCCATAACGTATGTAATATCAGAGAATAAGTTTTGGAGTCCCTTAGAAGAGTTAGGAATGGAGAACAAAGCAGAAGATAGCTTTGTACAGTTATAGCCATCCTTGGAGGGAGCTCTTACCCTCTAGCCCCTAATTTCATCTTTGTCCCTTGCCTCCAGTGAGACACAGTAAAGCTCAGTACCTAAAGAGAGGGCACAGGCTCTGTGCACTGCAAACCCTGACAACCTCTCCTCATGGGCAATCTGAGCATCCATTCTCCTCTCCTGTCCTCACTCAGAGCAGCTCCATTAAAACAGGCATTTGCAAAATGCTGCCTGCTGAAAGCATGAGAATTGATCTCTGCATGATATGCCTTAAGGCCAGTAAAAATTAGTTTTCCCATTCTGCAAAGAAGGAAATGAAATGAAAATGGTTAAGTCACTTTCTCAAGATTGAAGAGGGAGTCTTTACTGGAGCTTGGAGGGAACAATGGAAATCATGCAGTTCATTTCTTAGGATGGATCCTTTCTGAAAGAGCCACACATCTCATGAGACCTTCCCTTCTGCTCAGAGAAGGACAATCACAGCTTTAGTCAGAGGCAGAAATGTTTGGTGACATTTCTCTAAGGCATGAGGTCTCAAACCTTCTCAGGCTCTCTGAAAAATATCTGGACTTGACTTAAAAACAAGGGGAGCTCTACTTCTCACACAACACAAAATCCAGCCCAGACATCCCCAGAGAGGCCATGAACTAAATGTGGTCACGGGAAACTATGAAAGGCTTTCAATCTAAGGCTTTTCTTCTACCAGATCCCAAAATGCTGGTTTAAGGTTGATAAATTGAAGATTAGAACATATATAGAGTTTTCAACAAATTATTCAGTCATGGTGCATTGAAGGTTTTTAAAATGAGAATTAAATGCATTTTTAGAAAATATGTAATGTCTTAGAGCCACTCTGGAGCTGGAACAAAACATGTTTTCTCTATTTAAAATGTAATTTTTATGGATGCATGAGACTCGGAGCCAGAGAAAACATTTTTAACTGCTGAGGTTTTACAGCCACTCTAGGGTTAGGAAAGAAAGCTGAAAAAATATTCTGCCTGGCAGATTTTTTAATGCTTCATTTAAAAGTAAAATAAAAAATATTGTAACTATTCCACCTGTATCGTAGTTCATCCAAGTGAAAGAGACACCTTTCACTTCATCCCTCTCTCCTGCAATGAGCCCAAATTCAAGATAACTTGTCTTGTGTGGAAAGAAGATGCCGGCTCTGGGGTGAGAGCACAGGCACTGGGACCATAATAATGATGAGTCTCTGTTCAACTGCAAGCCCCAGTTTCTTGGGCATAAAATGCAGTGAAAATGTTGTTCCTTTTATCTGATCCATTTAGGTGTGTTGGGAAGTAATTTGAGCTGTCACCATGTCTTTATGTAATGCTTTTTGCAGAGAAACCTTCAGAGATACCTGCCTTTTGACATAATTCAAGGCAGTTGATGCCAGTCTGAAAATCTACTTCTGAAGATTAAAATGTATTTATTTGCCTAATCAAGTAAGTTAAAAGGCATAATATCATGAGTTGTTAAAAACAGTTTCCCTCTCTAAATATGACTCCTGGAAGAGGACCTAAGGAAAGCAAACAGGATCTCCAGAGCTTCAGCATGTTAGCAAAGCCCAGGGCCTCCTACATGGGAAAGACACGTGCCAGACTTGTCTATAGCTTAGTGGCTGGTGAGTCAGAAGTAGAAGAAGCTTTCTCTCCACATTTCCAGGCACATTTTTGACATGTTGAAATTCTTGCACATGGAACCTGAAGATCCATTGGTGAGAGCAGATCCTACAGATGAACATACCCTATATGAAAAGCCAGAGGAGAGACATGATTTTTGTTTATGTGCAGGAAGAGATTAATGTCTTTGGGAATTTTGTGCTGTTCTCCCTTGCTCATGTGAGGACTTGTGCTAAAGTATTTTAATTTCACACATGATAAATCAGAAGTTGGGCATCTTCTCCTGCACTTTGCCCAGTTACAGGTTGGCTGAGATTTTATTTGTGCATAGAGCTTTTACATACATTTCTTCTGAAATGTGCAGCTTCTTGAAGTGGGTGGGTTTGTCTGTAGCACATGGCAAAAGGCCATTCTCACAGTGTGATTGTGTAGCCCAGAGAAACAAAGACTAGTTCTGAAATGGAGCAGGAAAGGCCATGTTATTCACTCCCTTTGTGGGAAGATCAATGTTATCAAATTAACACCTCATCTGACTCTCTCTGAAAACAAAAATAAAATAGCTGTGTGTAAGGATAATAAATTTTTTTCTCTTTCAGCTGTGGAATTGACTTCTGAGAGGTAGTACAGTCTACCATACCTCGGGATCTGAAGTCCATAGCAAGACATCAGGTAATCTGTGGAGAAAATTGGCGGGAGAAATGCGGCACTTGATGCGAATGATCAGCAAGTCTCAAACTTTATTGATAGGCATACATATTTATATTGGTGTTAATGAAGCTAATGCATATTGCAAAGGTGAGCTCACAATTGGTTAGTTACTTATCAGTCAACTACACCTACTTCTGCATTCTTGTGGCTATTCTATTGAAACTTTTCTTCATATTTTGGCTAAAGACTCTCTCCCCCATCCTAATGTTGCACCAAGGGCACAGTGTCCTTTGCTTTATATGGACACTGACTGCTGACTCTTATACTTGTCTATCTCTTGCTTATCCATTGGTATTATGTCGACATGGCCTTTCTCAGCTAACCAACTGTCTACAAAATCCTCTACAGGTAATCCTTTCACCTTTCTATGTTTCCATCTTGCGCTTTCCACACTGTGGACAGTCTTATCCTAGGTCGTATGTAGATTACTCTTACAATCAGTAATAAAGACTTCTTTGATTTTGTCTTCAGTTTTTCTTTGGGATTATAGAATGTGTGCTGAATTCAGCACACATAATACAGTCTTTTGTAAAGGAGATTTCATGGTGTTATGAGGGGCCAGAGAATTTTGGGGTGCTTTGGGAGACGACAAAAATTGCCAGACAGCTGCTCTTTGGAACCCTCAGAGCACCCATGATTTAGGGTCCAGGTAGACCAAGAAAAGAAATGAAGCAACTACACATATGGTTTGGGGAAGGTGGGTAATTTGAGGCAAAAGAGAGGGAGGTGAAGGTGAGGTCCAGATGGGTAACAGTCTTTAAACAAAAGAATGGAATAGAGGAAGGCAGGCTACTGGAAAGTTTTACTGAGAAGCTGAAGATGACCAGAGGAACCAAAGGTGTATACTTTTCTGGGAAGAATTTGCAGAGAATGGTGAGAAGAGGATGAGTTTCCTTGTGGAAGCACCATGGAAAATGTAAAACCCATGGATTTCACTTACAACGTGACTGAAGGCCTGCTGCAAAAGGTGGAGCTAGAGGAATTGACAGCCTGCATCATGGAGAGGCTGTTGGATATCCTTAGGAAAAATAAAATGAAAATAAAGGAAAAAATATGGGAGAAAAGCAGTGAGACAGAAAAGCAGCAGCAGTGAAGGGACATGCCAGTTTACTTTTGGAGATACATATGAATGCTGTCTCCTTTGCAGTAAGTGCCAGAACTGCTCAGCTTTTCTTCATGGTTCTCACACCTATTCTGCTCATGAGACAACACTTTAATATCACCAGATGTAACCCAGATGGTACATATTAATTTATATATGGATGCTGGAAAATACTTATATACTTTGCATTTGAAGTCTTTTAAGTATGATTTTTATATTCATTTGAAAATTGTTCATTTTTATTTGAGCCATAAGGCAGCTAAAATACAGCTCCCAGGTGAATGAAAATTTATCTATTCCACCCTGAATGATTCCAGGTTTGTGTGAGACTACTTTCAAAGGTGTGTGATCATTTCATTTCAGAAATGATTCTCACTGGCTCAACAACAATGTGTTACTGTCAAATGCCCATTATTATGCTGAATGGAAATGTTGGGGAGATAAATTTAGAACATCTTTCATCTCTTTTTCAATATTAACAACTGTTCTATATACTTGCCAGCAAAGACCCAATTGCATGACAAAGTAGAATGCCTTAATTTAAACATTTAATTATTTTTCTGAGTCAAACTTGATTTAATAAGTAATAACTGGAGTCAGACATGATCTTTAGATAATCAAGCAACGAAGTTCACTTATGCGAGAGAACAGGAAGTGGTGGTGGCATTTGTCATAAAAATCTATGCAACATCAGCACCAATATTTCCCCAGTGTTTGGAATCACCGAGAAAAGGTGATGAAAAAAGAAGAAAATACACAACTACAGGTAGAATATCAAAACATCATGAAAGAACAAACTATGCTTCTTTATTGGTAGCTCCCAGTTCCTTCCAGCCCTCCACTCCATTTCTTACTCTGTTTCTATCCCAAAGTGAACACCATTTCTGCAACTGTATTTTTTAAGCTCAAAACTGGACGCCTAAGTGCTGTGTTTCTGCCACAGATGGACCTTTGGCTCCACAGAGCAACAAGGAAAAAGCAAGCACTTAAAAATATCAATAAATAAATATGTTTTTAAAGCACTAACCCACAGAGTAGTCTGCTATTATTTCTGTTGTATTAAAGTGGTCATGCAGAAATGAACATAAACCCAAAACATGATCTTTGTACCCTTAAGAAAAACTGGAAAAAGAATCTTCAGACCATTCTTTATAATCATTGCCACAAATATGAATTATTCCACTAGACTAGCCAAAACCCTTTCCTGCAAAGAGAATGAGGCTGGTGCAAGGGTGGAAGACAGGCTTCAGTGTGAGTATCTGAAATGCTCCTGTATTGGTTTTGCACAGTCTTGTTTTTGGTAGTGAGGGGGCACAGAGGTGGCTTCTGTGAGAAGCTGCTGGAAGGTTCCACCATCTCCCAGGGCAGTGGAAGAAAACCTTGGGTGATGAACTGACCAAAACCCCCACACCCTGTCTCCCTGTGCTGTCAGTGGGAAGGAGGGAAGGGCTGGGGGGAAGTTGTTTCAAGGGCTTATTTTACTTTACATTATCCTCCTCTGATTCTGGTAGTAATAAATTCCCTTTGCAACCTTAAATTGAGCCTGTTTTTCCCTTGAAGTGTGTCTCCCAGTCCTTATCTCACTCAGGATGTGTTCCTTAATTTTTTTTTTCTTTCCTCTACCCAGCTGTGGCAGGGGAGGGTGAGCAAGCCACTTTCATGGGTGTCATGCTGGGCCAGTGTCAAACCACAACAGATCCTCATGGGATGCTCATCTTGCCTGGTCCCAACTGCTTCTCAAAGTTCCTCAAACCTCAGACTTAATCTTTTCCTTCCCTTCAGCTCATTCAAAGTGTCTTCATTCCTACAGCTCCTCTCCCTTAAGCGTTCTGTGCTTACCAAAGGCAGTTGGTTCTCCTTTCACATCTACTAGGTGCAAATTTCCACTCTTACTTGATGCAAAATAAAATGAAAATTATTCAAAAAACATTAAGCTGTGCCAGTGGTTAGCATGATTACACTAAAGTAAACAATGAAATGACAAATCATTCTTGCTCCTTCAGGATGGAAAACACCACTAGTTCTAGATTTTGGGTAGAAATTTCTGCTACAGGCATACTGTTCTTCCATTACCTGGTGCAAAGATATTATGCGCCTTGAACAATTTGCTGTTCGGTGCCGTCAGAGAATAGCCACTGGATTAGATGAATTGTTGGTCTGATGAGATAGGACAATCCCTCTCATGGGCCCTATAAGTAATCTCCTAATGAAAATATATTTAGCTACTTCTTGTAAGTCACTGCTACTTCCAGTTGTTATTTTCTGAGTTCTTTCTGGTTTGTGGCATTTGGTATTTACAGCATTCTTTTGGTAATGCCAAACTCCAGCAGAGTATTTTAGGTCTATTCATAAGGTACAGCCATATCTAGAGAAAGTACCAAGGGACCTCCCAGCAGCAGACAATTATTGACTATTAGGAGGACTGCAGTAGCAATGGCACACATTTTCCAGCAATCACTGCCCAGTGCTTTGGAAACAATCACTCTCCTGTTATGCTGCTGCCTGTTAAATATCTTGGCATTTATCTCACAGCAGAGACCATTCGCCTGTGCCAGGGTTCTGTTCCATTGACAATGCCTCTTAATTGCCTTGTTGTTTAAATAAACAAGACAAGATAATTAAGCGATAATGACAAAGAAACAGGATGTTAGTGATAATGGGTGGTAGATCCCTCTTCCACCCTAACTTCACTATCTAGAGCAGCCCAAACTCTCTGTCTGTATTAAATCTCACAGCAACCTTCTGAGTTATAAGAGGGCCCTTTTATCCTTGCTGTTTAAATAACTCATAAAAAGTTAAATACAAAAGTGAAAAAGTGTGGATGAAGAATTCAAGACTAGGAAAATCAGAGAATCAGGTGATGTAAAGGTTTCAGAAACGTAGGGTTTACCTGTAGCACAAAGAAAAGTAGTTCTGCACGGGGAATAACCAGCAGAAGGAGCTGCCTGTTTGCTGTTCCAGCGTTCCTGGCAGTCCAGGAGGGGCTGGCCCGAGTTGCTCTATTTCTGCTCCTGACCACAGCTCTGCAGCCATGCAGGGAATGCTCCCCTTCTGATGCCAGATACCTGGGCTGCTGTTGCACACACCCTTTCTCAGTGTCTCTGCTCACACTTCACCTTGCTATTCTCCCATACTGGGGGTAATCCACAAGGCTGACTTTGAGCAATCCTTTAGGCAAAGATTAACCAAAGCAGGATTTGCAGCTATTTGGCTCTAGGAACAAAGCAATTTGTATTCATACACTTGGGACATTAATGAAGTAGATTGGTGGTCTTTTTTATTTTTTTTACCTAATATTTTTTACCTTATTTCCTCAATTGGGGATAGTAGATGAAGATACAAATCCCAAAAGATTTGATCTGTAGAAGCCTGGAAGTATTTTTTGTGTCTGAGATAATTTTTCTGACAGTCTACTAAGAAGACAGGAAGACTACAGACTGATGAAGCTCGTTGCTTTTCTGAGATTTTTGGTTTATTTTGGTACTTATTGGTGTGTAGAGTTGACAGAGACCAGTTCTGCATAGGATGGTGCCATTGAACATTTCAAGGTATCAGAGCAATCTGTTCAGGCAGAAAAACAGCTGAGCAAAGAGTGCTAGTGAAAGGAAAGAGAAGTTCCTTTGAACTTCTTTGAAGTTCCTGTTCTCTCTCCTGGCTTCCAGCTTGCCTGTACACTTTGCTTCAAAGACTGAAGTAGTATCATACCAGATTTGCTTCCAATTTTCGCAGTTCAAACATATTTCCTGCTGGTTATTGATATTGATCAGACAAGCTCTGGGAGAGGTTTTCAGGGCATTCTTAAAGCACTTGTGTTGGCCTCAAACTGTTCAGGCTATTTGAATGTAAAAAAACCCATGGACCAAGGGCCTGCTTTTGTGTTTGTCCTAGAACAGACTACACCTTACCAAGAGAGTTTTTATCCTGGGGCTAAAAAGTGAATTTTTGAGACAGAGGTGCAATGTTTGCTCTGCAGTCACGTCTGCCTATGCCATGAGCCAGGAACTGTGATGGACTTGAAGGACTGGCTTTGTGGTCTTGTCTGTTACTCAGAAATTGAAAACAAGAACAGAAATGTAGAGGAATCTTCTTGCATGTTGGTTTCTTTAGCTATTGATTAATGCTTTAAGGTCAGTTGAAGGAGGGCTTAATTTTGGAAATTAAGGAAATATGAGAAAGATTGCCTCTGCAGTAGATTTACCAAAACTCAAATCGACACTTTCCAGCCTGCTCCTGGCAACTGGCAGGGGTTTGTGTCAGGCTGGCCTGGAGCAGGTTGAAGAATGAGCGCTATCTTCAAAACAGTTTTACTAGGACTGAAGTGCTTTCATGATGCCACAGAGATATTAGGAGATTCTGTAGGTATTTTGGTCCTTGACTTTGATTCTTTTGTTAGTCGTTATCTTCAGGGTTACAGGTCAGATATTTGGGTTGATGAATAGGTAGTTTTCATAAGGGCTGGGTTGTGTTAGAGAGGCAAATTATACTGCAACTCAGAAAAAAAAAATGAACTGTGGAATATTTCCATACAGCAGACTACGAAGCTGGTTTATTGACATTGAGGAATTGGACCAAATCAGCACCATGGTCTGATGGCAGAACCAAACCTAAAACCTGCATCCTTGAGATCCTAGAGACACATGCTGCATGTTTAGCTTGCCCTTTAAAGGATAATGATTCAAATGCCTTTCCAGACACTTTGATCAGACAAAATGAGGATACATGGTACATGTATCACTTATATATATATATATAAAACACATTTGTGTTTGTGTGAGCTGGAAATAAAAGGCAAAGAGTTTGTAAAAAAGGGTGTTACAGCACACTGCCATGCTGCCCACACTGGCATTTGAAGAAGGCCCTGATAGACAAATGACTGCTTCTGTGATTTTTTTAGCAATAAGGATTATATTTTTGTCATTTCATATTCATATATTTGATTCTGACTTGCATTTTGAACTTATTTACTGGCAAAGATATGGGTTCATTTATTCATGGGAATGGGAACTTTCTATGTCCTTATCCCCCAAGAAATCTTCTGAAATAATAGAGTCACTGGGTTTTAAAAGAAATGTGGAACATTTCATGAGCTAAATATGCCACTATTAGAAAGAAACAAAGAAAAGACAAATAAAATGGAAGGTTATTTGCATCTGATTTACATTATCCTGTGAGCATTGATTTCATTTTTATTTCATTCCTCTTAATACTATTCAGATTGCAGACTACAACCTTGCTGCAAATTTACAGCTGAGTTTCATTGTTCATTTAATCATCTCAGGTGTTACTGAAATATGGAACACTGGTGCTTGAAAGATTTCCCCTGAGCTTCATGGGAGCTGCCTGTATCCTGAGGCTGGAGGAGGGGTTCTGTAGATATATTCTGGCAGTTGCTGCTCTGAATTTTGATGATTGTCTGTTGAAAAATTGCATGGGCCATCCTGTGTCAAGACAATCATTGCTGTCTCCTCCTTTTGGTCAGCAATTTGTCTTCAAGCTTACTACTTAGGTTATGCCTTTTTCTCCTCCATCCCTAACCCCTTGCTTCAGCTTAAATATTTGCAATAACTCACATTTCCCTCTCCCTCATTCCTCCTGCAGGCAGGAACTATGTCAACACTGTGCAGATGTGTTTTAACCCAGCAGAATATTTTGGTGAGTTATGAAATCTTTGTGGTTAGCTCACAACACAAGAGGATTCTTTGATAAACACAAGTAACTGGAGTTTACCATGAAGGTATCTTTGTCAGGGAATGTTTTTCTTTCTGTTTCCTGCAGCTTTGCTTTCTCTGGTTCAGAGAGTCAAGAAGTTAACAGCCTTGGGCAATGAGCAGTACTATCCATGATTTGAAGTTCTCTTTTAGCTAATATTTTATATCGTTTGGTTAAAATCTACTATGTCTGCAAGCAACCGCTCCTATAAAATTATTTACCGTTGAATATCTGCTGAAAGCAAACATAAAGAGCATCATCAGGTTCTAAATAATTATGTTTAAAAATTTAAACAACTAAGAGTTAAAAATATTTTGAAATCTTTGTTTGGCTGTTGTCTGTTTCTATTGACATAGGCTTTCAAGTATCTTGTGGCTGGGATCTCTGATGTTTCCTTTTGAATTTTTCAAATGAATTTTGTTACTGATTTTTGGAGAGGTGAAATTGTGATGGCATCATAATGAACAAATGAATGGATACATAAAAATGTAAAAATTTCCCCTTGGGCAACAAATTTGCTCATATTAATGCTGGAAGAGAGGGTTAAGTGCTATGTGACAGAAACTGTATTAGCAGTTGCAAAAGGAGCTACTCATTTTGATCAACAGCAGAACGTTTGCCTTCGAATCTCTAGTCCCAGTTGGAGCAGCAACCTTTCCCCTATAATTAATTTTTGTGTGCTGTAGTCCATTAGAGAAGAGAGTGACAGCCTCTGGACACAGATTACTGTCTTAGGTATGGCCCAAAGGAACATTGTGGTCTTAATTAAAGGTGGCTCAATATGTCAGCCATTGCAATAGTTTGAGCATTTTTAATACTGTGTCAGTACCTAACCACCTTAAAAGAATCCTGGTAGCAAGCAAACTAAGTAATTTAAAGGCAGCTCATGTTCTCTGTAAGTTTTGCAGGACTGCTATTGGGAATACTTGATAATTTATGAAGGCTTACACCACCAAATTAATTACATTTTCCTGATGCCACATGTCTTTTTCATACAAGCTAGCTCTGAATTATAAGCAACAATATTGTCCTTGTTCATTCCTTCAGTACAGGAGACAGCTTACTAATTACACCAGTAGAATTCAGTTGCTGTATTTTAGAAGTGTCATTTATTAAACACTGCTGCAGTTAAGGTGGTATATGCTTCTCTACTATTGACCCTGATTTCTGCTGTGTGTGTTACTGCATCTCAGTGCTGAGCCTTTGGCAAGGGTTTCAGTTGGGAGCATTTTTTGCAGCTTAGAAAAAATAAGTTCTGAGGAAATGACAAATGCAGAGAATTGCTCTGATATGCAGGAGGTACAATGCCATGCACTCTACTGTTTTGTGTGGGAATGAGGTTATACTTCAAGCCACTGTTCTGACAAACAAAATAACCTTGGTGTCCTTACAATAGGCAACTCATTATCAGTGGGTTTCTTCTGAGGTCCTGCAATCTTGAGTTGTGCTCGGGTTTTGCATAGCAGATACTTCTTGGAAAGCCTGACAAACTCTCCTGTTTGTCAAAAAATGAATATTTTCAATTTTTATCTAAATTAAAATAAAATCAGTTTGAATAGATAGTATATGAATATAGCTAACCCCTGAACTTCAATCAGCAAGGAGGGAAATAAATGGATCTTCTATTTTCTTTAATAAGATTTTAGAATATTGAAACTTTCTTTTGTGCCTCTTCCATTTTTTTTCCCTAATTTGTATCAAGATGATAGAAGAGCATCTAGAGCTGCTTTTGGATAAATTTCAAGTCAGTGATTTGTACAATGAAACGATTTTTTTTTCCATTATTTAGTATTACTTGAAATAATAATTAGATTTGAGATGAAATTCCAAAAGGAGACTTTTTCACAGGAAATCTCACTTTTCTGCAGTTCCTTTAAATACTAAAGTTTGATCTGTGAAAGAAGAATGCTGTTGTGAAGTTTCATCAGACTCTAAGCAGGATTGGGGTGAAAAGACCTTCTTTCACCTCAATTATTGGAAAATGCAACTGAGAAAAACCCAAAAGGTACTGCAAAAGCAGTATGTATAGATGTGCCCTATTTGGAACATGGAACATGCAAGAGGATCTTGCACCCTCTTTCTAGGAGGGAGTGAAAATGTTATTGGGCAATGACACTACAACATCAGTGCAGGACAAGTAACTTTGGAGCTCAGAATTCTCCAGCACTTAGGCTTAACATTTTTTCCAATGAAATTTTCTGTTCCTATATTTTCATTTCTGATTATGGAGCATTGTGGAGCCACCCTTTACTTTTCAGCTGTATCTATTAAGCTGTATTAATATTATAATGTATGTATTAAGACATGTGTCTTAAAGGTCAGCCTCCAATCATTACTGATTCTGCAGAGAAGACCATACCAAACTAATAGTGAATTATGTTTTCTGCTGCATTTAGTCTTCAGCTCTGAATAATGTTTGGTCATCTTCACATTATGTTAAGTGCAATGACTATTGAAGGCCTTCCAGGTAGCAACATCTGGTTGTGCTACTTTACAGTACAAAAGTTGCCTCAAGGAACTAAGCCTCAAGTAGTTCAGCATCTGTTTCAGGTTGTTTCAAGAGATGGTATACTCCTTGTAAGCTTGCCCATGAAGAATTCTTACATGAGCTTTGATAGCAGAAACATTTTTCTGCTTTTTCTGCAGCATGCAGTTAGAAATTTACTTTTATAATAAGTTTTTGGTTTGGTTTTTTTTTTTTTTGCTCTGAAATTTAAATCTGTTTGGAAGTGGCTGGTGGAAACGTGTTAATTGAGCATCAGAAATATTGCAAATGCTTGCAAGGGCAAAATTATATTAAACAGCCCTTCACACAATCAGGACTTTTAAACTGGAATGGTACTGGTCATGTTTTGTCCCCATCTCTGCTTGAAAATAGAGGGAATCCAGGTTTTTGTCAGCCCATTTAGAAGCTTGTCACCTATTCTCACTCTGTCTTCTGATAGCACTAATGTCCTTTAATTACTCTTTACTCAGAGTAAAATTCTCTGTAACAGTTGCACAGCAGGCAATAAATCAAACCTTCTTAGAAGACATTTGGATTTCTGACCAAAAATGAAATTTTCCGTCTTTCACTCTGTCTTGAACCAATGCCTTCCGAGTTTACAGAGTTTGCACGCTCCAGATTGATTTATTTTGGACAAGACCTGAAATCTAACAAATTGGAAAGAACAGCAGTTAGATGATATTATAACTTCAAGTGTGCAAATATAAATTGTCAATTAATGGCTGCCTGGGTCAGGCCATATTAACTAGGAACCACAAGATGGTGCTGCCATAACTGACCTGCTTAGTCTAGCTTGGCTTAGCAAACAAGAAAACATTTGGCCTTCCTCCCCTAAAGTGGCAACAAGAAATGACTCACCACGAATAATTTACTCTGCTGTTCCCCAACACATTTGTGATGGTGTTCTATTTGTTGTCAAAGTGTCAGGATGAGCTACACCCTCTCATTGTCTCTCCTTCAGTACCTACAGTGGTTGGGCAACTTCACCTACCAGGAGATTCTTCACAAAATGCAGTTATATTCCAAGCAATTGTCTGACATAGAAAGTGCTGAGGAAGAAATAATGTGAGATCCCTGATCTGACATATCCAGACCCAACAGTGTGGCCAGGCCCGTGCATGTCACAGAAACTGAGACCTGACTTTAATGTGTGAATCATCCCACACTTGTAATAATTCGAAAGTAAAGGCCAGATTGGCTGGGTATTTGCCAGCCACATCCAGATGTGAATAATTCTCTCAGCTCTGTACATACTCATTGTAGTCTTCCTCAGAGCCACATAGTATTTGGGGTCCAGAGCTGATCCATAAGAAAATGGTCATAGACATGGTATCAAATGTCTCCAAGGATTATCATACAGGTCTTCTGCTGAATCTTGCTGGGGAACCTAGAAGGTAACTACCTTTACATGCCACCCTGCTGAGTTTCTGTTCCTCCAGCTGCCCCTGTCCCCTGCATCCAGCGATGAATATCTGCTTGTCCACAGGAGAAGAAGGCTGCTGTACTGATTTAAAAATCCCCCCTGTTCCCCCCTGCCAGTTCTTTTCTGCCAGGGCTGCTGTGGGGCAGTGGGAGGGAGCAGGAGCCTGAGCCTCAGGGCTGTGGTTCCTGCAGCTGGCACTCTGAAATTCTCAGCAAACGTGCTGAGGGTGGTGCTTGGGGGTCTTTACTGGCACATGCTTCTGCCAGCTCTGCTGTGGGGTGATAACTGCTGACAGATTACTGTGAGCATCCAGAAGCTTTAAAATGTCCCAGAAAATTCCCCATGGGTTTTTTGGTCAGTCTTTGCATTGTAGTGCCCTCATTAGTTTCCATGTATTACTTGTCCAAGTGAAACTGCTGAATGAAAGGGATGTCTTCTGTGGTAAAAATAACATTAATTTCTGTTGGATTATTATTTCATTTATCTATCTATTAGCAAGGAAAAAAAAACAACTTGAAAAAGGTGTGTGCAGGATCACCTTAGACCCATAATAATTATTGTTGTTGTTACAGTGAGTTGCTCAATAAATAGCCTGTTGCCTGCAATGAAAGAGGAGCTTAGAATAAACTGTTCCAAGAAATAGCATTGATATGTCCATATCAACCATGAAGGAATCAGGAGCAATGCATAAGGAAAGTCAAATCTTTTCCTGGAACTAATATACAGTTGCTTTGAGCATAGACACGCACATGCACAGTAGTACACAATCTTTATTTATTGCATTCTCACCAAGGAGTACTTCTAAAATGTTATGAAAGACAGATCTAGAAATATATGATTTATCTGGAAGCAGAATGAATTGGATGTGTTAAGTACTTTGTTTGAATGAAGATGTTCCTGTTTCCACACACCAAAGACTGGTATTGATTTGATGTATATACAGAATAAGCTTCTTCACAGCTGTTTAAACTGTGCCCTCTACAAACTTCCATGAATATTTAGATTTATGTTGCCTTTCTCATTGCATCAGTGCTATTAGGAGGGCTTGTGAAACTCGGGGAAGTGGTTTGGTTTTGCTGGGTCTGAATGAATTGTGTTTTAGGAGAACTCCTTTGAGTGGGAACAATCTCATTTTAAAGTGTCATGTGTGATCTGAGCCTTAAAGAGATGTTGACATATTAAGCAGTTTGGTAATGCCTTTGTGATAAAACAAAAGGCAGCATTTTGGCCTCCTAGATTCTGAGGTTGATTTTTAAGTTCTATTGATGTGTCATAGTTTACTACTGGCTACACCATACACAGCATACATCTCACATGGTTTGCACAGAAGAATTTTAAGAAAGAATGAGTATTTCATCAAGCCTGTTGTGTAAAAAAATGTACTTCATTACCTTTAAACTCTATACTAGAGGTGAGTTTACCATGCACAAGTAGCTGATTTTTCCAAAGCTTTTTACAACTCCTTGCTGAAAAAAAAAGCTGCCACTCCATTTGTTGAATTCTTTAGCTCTATTACTTCTTTATGCTCTTTTCTGTTACAATTTTTCTTTACAGTTTTATTTTCAGTTTATTTAGAAGACCACTGGCAATGGGCAGCACAAGTAATTTCTTTTCTAGTTCTACCACATCTGTCGTCAGCTAAGCTCTTCTCTAGTTCTACCACATCTGTCGTCAGCTCCAGGAAGAAGCTTTTGAGAAAAATGGTGAAAGTCGGTACCAGTGTTTTCTCCTCATAAGACACCAACATGAGAAGCTCAGAGCACAGTAGCTTTGCTGTGAACTGCCTGACAGACTTTTAATAAAGATTTGTCCTTTATTAATGTTTCTGGTCTGTGGGCAGTTGTGAAGAGGTCAGTGATCTCCACTCCATCAGACAGCGAAGGGATCTCTTGGGTTCAGGATGAGCAGCTGGGTTTTCCTCCTCAAAAAGACGAGTGAAGAGGAGAGAAAGTCAGATCTGGTCCTGCAGGTTAATCTGTGGAGCAGTCCCAGAGGCAAAAAGCACAGGGGTGTCACAATCTCACAGCATTGCTCTTGGATCCATAGGAGACCACTCTCTTCTGAGTGCACAGCCTGCTGATGTGCCTCAGTATCCTCTCTATTGCAGCACCATCACTCAGAGTATTTCAATTTGTATTTTTTCAGTGTGATCAGTTAGTAATGATCTGTGCTTTCAAATGTTCAGTCATAATCAGCTGAATGCTCTGTCAGAGCCAGCATCCTTTGGGGGTAAAGAATGTGACATTTGGGCATTTCCATGGGATGGTGACCAGCTTATCCAGTACTTGGCACCACAGTGCAACAGGTGGCTTTTGGGTTGGTGAAGAAATACCTATGTTTGGTGACCTTTCTTACTCTTCTGCATCCTTCTCTGCCATGCTTTTTCTGCCCCTCTGCCAGGCATCATGCATATGCTGGAATAAGCAGGTGGGAAGAGGAAGATCCCTTTCCAGCAAGGTCCTGTTTGTGTGCTGGGGAAAATCCACCTCCAGCATCAACCACTGATGAAGAGAATGGTCATTTTAGAATTACTCCTTATACATTGATTTCTGGTGGATTCAGCATCATAGTGATCCTCCATTCTGAGTGTCTCACCTTTGCTTCTCCTCTGCCTTTGGCAGAGAAGTGTTTCTTTCTCTTGCTGGCTGGAGGAGGTGAGGTCAGAAGGAGAAAGAGCTTGGGTGGCCGAGTCGCAGGTGGCAAGAGAGCTGGGGAGGTACTGCAGATGGCTGACGTAAGGGTTCATAAAGTGATGAGGACTCAACCTGCAATGTTCCTTTAAACCTAAATGTTTGTATGGGTTACCAAGCCAGCATGTAAAACTGTATAAACATTTTCGCATGTTGAACTACAGATTAACTATGGTGCTTATGATGATAATTAAAACCACAAATACAACATATTGTGAAAAATTCTACATGCACATTTAAGTTCCAGTCTTGCAGTCAGGGAAAGGCATTACTGAGTTTCTCTTGAAAGTTGTTCTTTGTATTCAGCAAATTTAAAGTGAAGCTGAAGGTCTTGCAGAATTGGATGTCACTATTTGTAGAATTTGGAGAAGGCCTTTCATTATTTCTGGAGGTATTGTTTAGATCAGGATTTTTTTTTACTATTTCTCAAAGTGAAAGAAACTGACATAGAAGTTTGGTGTGATCTGTATATGGTATTTCAGATCAAATGCTGGGACAGGAAACTTTAATTCTTGAATATTTCAAGCCATTAAGAGGAACATATATCTGCAGGGGTGGGACAAAAATGAGATTTCAAAAGTATGTTTTATTTCAGGCTTGTAGCTATTTTTATTTAATGCTTGCAACACCAAAGCAAATGGTTGTGAAAGTTGCTTTAACTATCTTCCTTTGGGGATTGTTTGTCATGTTTGTTTCCTGTGCCACAAACTTATCTGTTCAACACTGAGTCTGCAGCTGGCAGTCAGAACTGAGTGAGCCAGGAGATTCACTTGGGGTGCCCTGTTCCTCGATGAAACACCAATTACCCTGAAATGTAATAGCCACATCAGCAGCTGAAGAAAATAAAGCTGGACCATGAATAATTACTTTTATATGTGTATTTTTGATTTTTTAAACTAGTCTCATAAAGTTTTTTAAAGTTTATGAATGTTGGTGGTAAGTGAGACTAGAAATGAGGCAAGCAGCAGTATCCTCTCCAAAGTACTCTAGAGGCCAAGACACAGAGGTCATGACTCCTACCAGCAGAATAGAGAGAGAAACTAAACTGCCTGATGTAGCTAAAAATATAACCTGCAGCTCAAAATGAGTCTTTTGGTTTCTCCAACTTCGTTGAAATACCTGTGTTCCAATGTGATCCTACACTGATCTCTTTCACTGATATTTCTATCTCTAATTTTGAGCCTAATTCTCCACTAAGGTTGTCCCTGGACAATGCAAAGTGGCACTGCAGGAGAAAGGCTGAGAGCAGCTCAGGGCAAGCAGGAGTATCTCCAGTGCACAGCACTGCAATGTGTTGTCAAAATTGTTGACAGCCTTGGGAATGCCATAATATTGGCACAGTGTGGATGGGGCTATTTCAGGGATCTTTCCCCCAAGTAGTAGAGCTGTACCTAAACTACAGGAGTAACAGACCAAACAAGCAGGAGCAAAAGTTTAATGAAACAGGGAAACTAGTAAAAATACCAAGGTTGGTGGTTGTTTTTCAACATTTGGAAATTAGAATTATCAAAATTAGAAATACTGAATAAATAGAAAGAATGAATTAGAGTGTCATAGGTCATGTTTAAGATTGAAACAGATGGAGAATTTCAAGAGGCAAATGCTTAAATGTTTTTGTTTGTTTTAAAAAATGAGCCCTTTATCTGCTATAAAATATTTTGTCAAAATTGTAAATCCAATTTTTAGACTGTTTTATGCAGTGTTTTCTTCTCTGTTGTGTTTCTGAAAATTTTCAATTTTTTTTCATTTTAGGTTCTCTATAAAAAATCATCAAAAATGAGCAAAACCATATTTCTTCCCATTAAAATATTTTTATGCAAGAAATTGACAGCAGTTTTTGTGAAATAATTACACTTCAAGGAAAAAAGGAACAACAATCCTTACACACAAAAAAAGAAGTGATACTTGCATGAAAAAAAAGATGTGATGGTAAATTCTGAGCAGCTGCAATCCAAAACACCTTGCAGAGTGTTGAGAAATTATAGCTACAGAGTCAGCAAAACACAGGTGTAAAGGCTCCCTCTGTGGAGCACAACTAACTGCGATGTTTGCTGTGTATTTGCATTTATTGGGATGTTGTCTTGGGAAGTCTTGCTGGCAACCTTCTCTGGGAATCTGAATTCAGAGTGAGAGAAAGATCACCCTGGGCTGTTCAGCTTGAACCTCACACTAAGCCTGCCCTGGCACATACTGTTATTATTTCTATTGTTTTTAGCTCTGGGTTGTGGGGGTTTTTTGCTCTGCATTAATGCAACTAAGATCATAACAGCAGCATATGCACAACAAAGCTGCTAACCAAGGAAATATCAGGCTTGCAGCACTTTTTGCACCACAGTTGCTTATCAATGAAGCGTGTATATAGCCTAATTAACATAACTGGAATTACTATAATTATGCTATCATTTTGTTTACTTTAGCACATTCTGTTGAGGTATATGGGTAGCAATATTTGTTATTGAAATATTCCCCCTTGCTACATTGAGGCTGTTTAATTTTCCTGGTAGTCTATTTTATTTATGGTGTGATTTAGCTGCTTAAAAGTGAGGAAAGTGTTAAAGTCCACAAACTCTTGGCATACAGAGTTTCTCTACTTTGGATCTTGGACAAAATTTGATAAAGCTTTGAGTAGTTCTCAATCATGCAAGTAACACGGTCCTGTTATAATTAATGTCACTATTGTCGTAAATAAGGCTTTGGAGGATAGAAGCCTAAAAATAAAAATAATCAAGAACATGCACAGCTAAAAGACTTTCAGGCTCCCATTTGAGAAAGTGCAATGCAAATGAAGCTGTTAGTTTGAGATAGCATTGCCAGACAAAGACAATGGAGAAAAATTGCATAAAACGTTTCTTTTGCCCTGGCTTAGACTGACCTACTGAAATGAAGTTGTATCCACTTTTGATGAAAATAAGATTTCACTCCCAGAAATGTTTCTGAAGAGGGTTCCTAGTGCATCAGGGAGATGCTTGCTTCAGCTTTTGTACAGTCCATGTGGACATCTGCATCTTCATGGCTTCAGCAGTGGATCTTTGCTGGGCTGTAGTGTGACTGCAGCTCAGGAGAAGCAACCACAGCACGTTCTTATCCCTCCCACCCTTGTCTTCGGCAGAAGGAGAAAGGAAGGGCACAGAGGACATCAGTCCTTGCTGACAGGCATTTCTGGATGTCGACTGTAAAAATCCTTGTGATGCTGCTGCCTTGAGCTTGTCTCAAGCTCATGCACCCACAGCACAGGCACACAAAGCTCTTCACTGGCTCTCACTGGCAAAGGTCAGTGCTGGTGCACAGCCAGCTCACCCAGCAGAGACCTGGATCATCAGCTCTCTTGCATTTCACCAGGGCTAATGCCTCCCACTTTCTGATGGTGTGCAGAATGTTAATAACATAAGTCATGTTTGTACAGATATATGATTTCCATAATTAGGAATGTCAAGAGTGTAATTTAAGGTAAGGATGTATAAATTAACACAGACATACTGAGTGTGTTGGCAGTTTAAGATACCTTTGGGTGTAGTCCAGGGCTTTTCTTCACATTAAAGGAATATCAAAAGTTCTCTTGGGTCTCTTGCTGAGTTTGCTGGTCAGCTGGAAATCTCCTTTTTTTTTTGTGCTTTTGATGGAACCAAACTTCTTGGTAGTGTTTTTTATTGGGAGAGTACCTCTTGTGTGCAAGCTGTCATACTTACAGTCGCTTCTAATTGGGAACAACTTCTCAAGATGACACATCCCACAGGTGAAGTGCCTTCAGCATATGGCAGGACAGAAGTGTCCAAATATTCCCAGGGATCTTCTGATGAAAACCTGGTATGGTCTGAAATCTTTCCTTCCCTTTCCCT
>NW_005054344.1:3472011-3495466 GCF_000277835.1 Geospiza fortis
ATCTAATTTAAATGCACCAAGTATAAAAAAATGGAGGGGATTTACTGTATTTTTTTCCTGATAATTGCAATCACATCACAGTCAAAAGAAGAAAAATAAATTAACAAGCAGCACATTTCAAGCCCACTGTTAAAGAAGTCTCACAGTGGCTTTGCTGTTCCTCCATGTTTTTTTACCACTCTTGATCAGGAACCATGTATAAATGAATAATGCTTACATGCAAGAGCTGTCTCGTCTACATTAAGATCTGTGTTATATCAGCTATTCCTAATAAAAGCTCAATATGTGGAACTTAATAATCTATCAGATGTTTTTATTTACCAGTTCTCATTTTTTATCTAAAATTGTTGTCTGATTTAAATGAGTACACAGTAGTCCATCTCTGAAAATACATCATTGAAGTGACGCGGTTTTACATAAGAAATTAATTTTATCCACACATCATATGTTTTTAAGAATGAAAAATCTGTTACTGGAACACAAGCACATAAACACTTTCTCTAATCCCTGGCCATCGCCATGCAATGAAGACTTGAGGACATAACCTTTGGAGACAAATATACATGTGACTCTCAGTTTCATGGCCATCCCAAGGACTTTAGCATTGAATTGACAGCTGATTCTCTCTCCTTTTATGCAGGCACAAAGGCAGAGAGAAGACTGAAGCTCAGACACAAATATCTCAATAGCCAGTGCAAGTGAAGCTTGTGCCTTAAGAACAACAATTTTGAACTGCCATGGCAAGTTGCAAGGCTAGTCATGATTTTTATCCATCTTCTGCTCTCATCCTCTGATATGCTTGTGACATTTTCTCTCTCACTGCAGCCCATTATCTGGTAACAGAGCACACAGAAGTGTTTTGTGGGCTGTAAAGAGAAGAGACCAAATGTTGTGACACTCTTGCCAGTGGCCATGGCTGGACTTGCTGATCCTTGTTTTCCACTTCTGTGCACTCCTGTTTCAAACAATACATATGCAAATGCCTTTTTGCTGCTTGTTAAATTGTCCTTGAAGTCTAACCTTTTCTATTACCAGCTTGTCTTCTCTTAAGTACACTGTCAATCATGTGAGGACTTTCTAGATGTGTGATGATTTAGCGGGTTTTGCACAAAACAACATTGGTTTGCTTTGCTAAAAACATATGCTTTAATTTTCTATTGTGAGCTCCTAAATTCAGAATGCAGAAGAGGAATCCTTCCAGTTTAAACAGCTTCCTAGTATTTTGCAATGTTGTTCTGGGAGCACAACCTCACAGTGCCTGGACATGAGGCCCTGCTGCCTCAGAGAAATGATGTGAGACCCTTGCTCCTTGCACAAAGAGAGCCTTTCTGGGACTCCCAGCAATACCAGGCTGTGAATCATTTTATCATTGCTGTTATCATCTGGGGAAGCAAACAGGATTTTACCCTTTATTTTAATGATCTTTGTACTTGCTGCTTGAACTCTTGCCCTCCCTATCCTGTTTCCTACTATACACACTGCTTCTGCTCCTCTTCTATTCCCATGCAGTTCTCTTTGCCCTTGCCCTTTCTTCTCCTCTTGTACAGCTTGTGTTTCCCTTGTACCTGGTTATCTCAGCAGTTTGTATTAAACTCCTGTATTAAGTGACATGGCATTTGCACACCCCACTCAGCTTTACTCCATGCCTTCTTTATTTACTCTAGGTGCAAGTGACAGCAGTGCAGGCTGGAGTCACCAGCTGGCACTGCCAGAAAGAGCAATACATGAAGTTTTGCTTCACCAAGCCTAATCTTCCATGGTCACCAACACCCTGTTAACAGCCTTAGCTTGGTGAGACCTACTGCTGTATGCAACTGGGAAACAAGAAGCATCTTTCTTCAAAGAAGGGGATTTTTGAAAAGTACCAGAATGAGTGAGGGACAAAAACCATGTTAAAGGAGCACACCCCGTGTGCAGCTGAGCATGTGTGTGTTTTCCTGAGGATCCCCAAGTCCTGTCCACTGCTGTGGTCACAGAGAAGAGCCTGCAACAGGCAAGGCAGGAACAGCCAGCAAGGAAAATAACTGCAGATAACCAAAATCATTGCAAGACCAACCCCTGCCTGACATGCCTTACAACACAGCACTGCAACTCTTGAATAAAGGGCCTCAAGATATCTGATGACTGCAAGGGGCAGAGGTATATGGTGTACTTACGTGCACACTTCCCAAACATTGCTCTTCCAGTGTTGGCTGCTGCAGTGGTGGAAGTATTCCTTCAAGAGCAATGCCTGCCTTGAGCCACTGCCTTTGCCAAGCTCCTCTGCCAAGTGCTTCTTTTCTTACCTTAGTCATTTCCCAGCAGACAGGAAACTGATCCTTTTCTCTGACCAAAATGTCTCTTATAATCCCAAACGGAGACACATCATGAAAATACTGCATTTTTATTCAAACCAGCCATTGTTTAATTGTGTTGTCTTTATCAGCAAATTGCTTTCTTTTAAAAATTCCCACATGTGACAAGTCACGTTGTAATGCATTACTTCAGGCTGTATCTTTCATGTTGCATTAGAGTAAATCGAGCTTAACATGATTTGATGCTTGCAACCTGCTTCAAACGTGGCATGTGAAACATTTGAAAGTGATGTATGTTTCAGGAAAAACAAAGAGTTTATAGATTTCTTTTTTCTTTCATTTATATTTTTCTCCAATTTTTAGTTTCAAATGTAAATTAAATAAGGGGAATGTTAAAGAAAGAATTAATCAATGTGTCACTTTTTTCTACTTGTAAAAATTCTTTGAACTTTCAGTTGTTTGATTTCTGCTTTATATTTCCCAAATTACTGAGAGAAACATCTATCTGATGACTGTTAGGAAAAAGTCTTCTAGCAAAGCAGCAATTAGGTTGGAGAAAGAATGGTTATACATTCTCTGATAGGTGCTGATAGCTGAAAAAACAATTCCACCTTTGAAAGATGAAGGTTTATCTGTCTACATCCCAACTGATCCCACCTAATCAGCCTCTTGTATTCTAAGATATTTTTGATTCTCTAAATCAAAGGTGAACTTAGCAACTCTATTGTATAAATGAAAATACTTGCCTAACAACAATAGTGAGGAAAAACAAAATAAAAATAGCCTGAGTTGTTAGACTAGCTTCAAATAATTTATCATGTTTAGCAATACATTTACACTTAAACATAGCAAAAAATGCATGTTTTTCTTTAAAGAGTAGCAAAAGGAATATTGTAACATTTGAGGTTTTGGGGTTTTGTTCCTCCTAAAAAACTGTTTAGTTGAGAAATGTTTTCATGAAGAAATTTCTGAGTACAAGGTGGTTTCTCTTGATACAAGTAACTGTATAAACATGTTGGTGCTTGGAGCCTGCCTGAAGAGTTTTCTACTTTCTTTGCTGCCGCTGTTTTATTTTCCTTGAGACTATTCAGAGACTATATAGTCTATAGACTATATATATTTTTACTATAGTGTATATGAATAATCTATATATATAGTCTGTATATGTACATAATATACAGAGACTATATATTAGAGTATAGTCTACAGAGACTATATATTCAGATGCTATATGGTCTATGAGACTGTAGTTAAGTATGAACACAAGCAGCTTCATGATCCACACTAGGCTAGACACTGGTGGTTTTATTCCTTCTGAACCATCCTTTTTTTCCCTTTGAATCACGATAATTTCTGTTGGATGACTTGGAGGAAAATCTCAGTTCGTTGTACCCATAGGTAACAGGTTCTGGTTTTATGGACATTTTCAGTGTGAGGATCTTTATTTTCATATTTCATCTTGTATAGATGCTAATATAACTTCAACCACCTACTTATCCATCATTTCAGGTCTTAAAATTACAATTTTAGAAGGCATGCTCTGGACCAGCCAGGAAGCAGAAACCTAATGTGGGAAACACAGAGTTACTCCATATAATTCCTGTGTACAAAATCAGAATTCTTGACCAAAATGGTCTTTTCTGGTGTCAAAATCTATTAAACCCTGTCTATGCCTTTGAGGGCAGAGGCTCTACAGCAAGACCTTAACAAATTAGATAGATGGTCAATTACCAGCTGTATGAAGCTTAAGAAGGGCAAGTGCAGGGTTCTGCACCTGGGATGGGACAATCCTGGATGTACGGACAGCCTGGGCAATGAGAGGCTGGAGAGCAGCGCCACAGAAAGGGACCTGGGGGTCCTGGTCAGTGGAAAGCTGAATATGAGTCAGCAGTGCCCTGGCAGCCAGGAGGGCCAACCCTGTCCTGAGGGGCATCAGGCACAGGAGGGGATTTGTTCAGCCTGGAGGAGACTGAGGGGAGACTTCATTGCAGCCCTCAACATCCTCATAGGGGGAAGTGCAGGGATAGGTACTGATCTCTTCACTCTCATGACCAAAGGCAGGACTCAAAGAAACACCATGAAGCTGAGTCAGGGGAGGTTTAGGTTAAACATCAGGAAAAGTTCTATTTCTGGGACTCCTTCCACTTCTGAAGTTTCCTAGAACACAGCTGTTGGAAAAGAGAACAACCTCGATACAAGGTCAGCATCCAGTGTTTGTAAACCAAAGGATATATTTTTGTTTAGACTCCCTGAAGTTGCCCAAATGGCATGTCAAACCAAGAAATGATGTTATGAGCAGAGGATGTGGTCTGTATCTCATGGGGTTGGTTGCAAATGATGGGGGATAATTTAGATGATACCAATAAAAATATTTTTGTTTCCAAAATGGAAATAATTTTCATGTTCTGGTTTCATAAAAGCTAATTACTTAGTGACTCTTTCAATTGCCTAAGAAGTGGAAGGGGTAAAGGTTTTCTATATCATTACTACTGATTCATATGCATTTAAACAGAAAACAAAGATAAATGTAATATTTTTTCATCACCATGGAGTTAGCCACTCTTGTTTCTAAATGGGGATTTCACATATATTGAGTTTCATTGTCAACTATTTGATTTAGTAATATAACTCAAGGAGTAGTGGCTAGCATAACCCTTGATGTGCAAGTAGACAGTGTGTCAAGAAAATCCTGAAATGGATGCTGCATTGTTACCACGTGCACTGGGCCAGACTCTTGTAACATCCAGTTCCTTGAACAATAGTTAAAAGCTCTGTGCAGCAAGCCAACATGCATCTAGAAAGTCAGCCAGGACCTCATACTGAATTTTTCCAGAGCATGTGTCAGCGGGTATCTGTTGTGCTAAGCACCTCGCTGGGTACCCTGATCTGTAGTGCTGCTAATTGCTGCCAGCTCTCTTCATACAGATAGCCACATGAGCAGCAGTGGGAATGACTTACAGAATTGCTACAAAGCCTGGAGAGGGCCTCTGGGAGCTTCCCACTTACTTGCTGCATGCCGAATAGTCCTCCTTGTTGTTGCTGGTCGCCAAAAGTTGCTTCCCTTTACAACCCCTAAAACACCAACTCTTAAACAGTCTGTATGCCTGCCAAGGCACAACAGAACAGGGTGGGGATACAGCTCATGTTAGTTCCCTACTCTTCTGAGTTGCCAATCTTTCAAAGAAAAATGCTTTTATGAAAGCCAGTTACCTTCAAACCACCCTTACTACAAATCAGGCTAAGGTAAAAGCCAAATGAAAAGTATAAATTCTCAACATCCAAGGCTGACTGTAAGTACAAAGGTTTAGGCAAGTTATGGCCAGAAGAAAAGAAGAAAGCACACAATCTGTATACATGAAGTTGAAATTAAGGTTATTTCTTACTATAGCCAGCTGAGGTGCTAAAAGTGCCTCAGCGCAGACCTCATCTTTGATTTTGGCCTCCACTGTGCCTGCAATGTCATCTTGCAGCTATTGGAGAGGAGCATCCTGGGTGAAGCCACCAGCTCTAAATCACCTTTCCAGAGTACTCGGTATTGCCATTGATGTCAGGCTTCCCATACAGGTTTTTCCTTGGAAGTTCAAACAGACTGCTCCCTTCCAGTCCTCTCATGAGAGGCATGATGGAATTTGACTCTCAGTGAACCTTAACCAACTTTTCATATGATGTCGGCAAATTTTCCTTCCAAAAAACTGATTGGCAGTTCGAATCTTTTGAGAGACAGTCAAACAGTGTGCAAAAACCCTTGATAAAATTTCTAAATAAATACAGCATGGAAAACAAATCCTGGTGATGATAAAAGCCTAATCCAATAAACTAATCTGATGAAAAGATCAGTCTTGTAAAATCAATTACATTTGTCTTCAAACACAAAGACTTAGGCAAGGTTTTTAGAAGAAGTACATTCTCTGTAGGGATTAAACCACAAATTGCTTTATGAATGTACTCCCCTAAGAGAAACTGGAATATAATTCCTGAAGGATCTCTATCAAGAACCAATGGGAATTTAGTCTCCTTTGTACTAGTTTAGCAACTCACTGAAAACATGTAAACAATATTTGGTATACAGCATGTAATTTATTGCATACACTGTTTTGTCTCGGCGCTTTCAAGGAGAACAATAGCAAGCTGTAAAACCTTCTGCTCCAGATCATTCCTTCAAAATAAATCCAGTTCAGATGCTCTGTGAGGACTGGTATTTCAAAGTGATAACTGGCAATTTATAAATCACCCACTTGCTTTTGCAACGAGACAGCACATCTGTAATCCATATTTATTTCCCATTAATAATTGTGACGGTGCTGCGGCATTGATTGTTTCATATCGTGTGCACTTCACCTTATCAACTAATCTTGAAGAAGAGTAAAGAGGAGCAATTTTCCCCTTTTTTTTTTCCACTCAGAGAGTATTCTAAGATGAACTGTTTCAAATAAACTTAAATAAGCTATTGAACTAGCAGATGCTCAACATTTTCATGAGCTTATTAATGAAATCTATATTTGCACCATTTATGTTTCATTCCCTTTCCAGACATCCATATCACATATGAAAGCTGAGCAACACAAAGAGGAAATACTTTATTTCATTTTTAAAAACCGTCAAAATGTTGAGTCACTTCAGGTTGACATTGGTAACAGTGTGACTTTGCATGCCTGCAGGATTTGTAAAATTGCCAAAACAGATTTTAGGAAGCTGGGACTAGACCACCAGGAGGGAGACTTAACAGCAAGAAAATTGATTACAATCAAGTCTGCTGAGGGAGGTCTGTAACAGGCCAAGGTGCATTCCCTGCCTGCCCTGAGGCTATGCTGTCTGCTGGAACTGGCAAAAAATTGTGTGACCTGGGCTGTTCCTGCTTGCTGTTCTCATCTCTCTACTCTGGGAAATACTACACAAATTGCAACAGCCCCACAGAAGGAAGTCGAAGAAAAGGCTCTGATCATGCCACCTATGGAAGTTCCTTCTCCTGCGTGTGGCCAAGGAGTTCATGACTATCTGTGGAGAAGACTCCATAAAAAGCCTGATTCATTGAGCAGAGCACATCTTTTCCACTTTGCCCATGTTTTCTTTTCCTTTTGCGCAGTTTCATGTCTGTTGCTAAGGTTTCTGCGTTAAAAGGCACCCTGCTTTGAAATCTTCTAAACTTACATGAATGTTTATATTGCATCTTTGGTTATTGAAGCATAATAATCCCCATTAAGAAATCCTATATACATAAGTTGAATAATTAAACTCCCAGCCAAAAGAGATATTGAACTGCATGGACAACACTAGATGCACACACTACCTACTTTGTGATGCACATGCTAATCACTGCTAAAGGCTTAAAACCCTCATACTTAAAAATACCTTTACAACAGAATTCTCTTTCCATTCCTGCCTAATATTGCTCTTAAATCAAATATACCAAAGATTAAATCACTGGATTCATGTCGCACTAAACATTCAAAATCATTATCCCAAAATCCTTTTGGGAGGCAGACAAGATGCCCTCAGTTCAGCTCCCTGTAGATTTTAGGTCAGTAGCACAAAGACATAGCATATAATTGGACTCAAGTGGTAGTCTGAGCTCATAAGAGGCCAAGAACAAATTAGTCTGAATCAGCTTCTACTTTAAAAAGAGACATTTAAGTATGGGCACAGTTCAGATTTGCAGCTGCCTGACCTATGGATAAGTACAAGGCTTTAATGCTTCCAGAAACAGAACAGTAAAGAATTTAAGTACCTGAATATGACAGGAAACATCAGCTTTTTTGATCCATGACATTTCTGTGAGCATTTTGGCTTTAGAATGAACCCTGCATTCTTGAATTTATATTGAAGTACAAAACATCTTTAAATTCTACATTATAAAGGGAAATGATGGGCAAAAAAAAAGCAGCATGCAAGTACTAACTGTGAAATATTTCCAATGATTACCAAATATTGCTCTTTAATGTAATGTGACATTTTACAGATGGAGAAAACAATCAGATGTCTATTGTCAGCCAATTAGTACATTAAAATAAACACAAGTGCAAAAATATTGACCTGATATCCATTTTGATATCATGAAAGTGCTATGTTTTTATTTTACCAAGGAATTTTTAAAATTAATAAGTGTTTATGCTGAATAATGGGAGAATAAATCAAGAAAGGATCAGTCTCTATGTTTTCCTTATATTCTCCAACTATCTGACAGCAGCTGCTGCTTACAGTGAAAAATCAGGGTTAAGATCCTTTCATCTAACTTGAAGTGGGAAATGTGTTCCTAAAATATAGCAAACAAAGAAGTTGTCTATGTTGGAACTTGAATTTCCATTCACATCTGACTGTTAGTTAATATATGATAACAATGAGCATGTTTCATGCTTTGGGTAGAATAAACAAATATTTGCTTCCTGAAAATGTCTGTGATGCACGGGCAGCAGCACGTATAATTCAGTCAAGCTGGAAGTGGCTGAGGTATGAGCCTAGAACAAAGAAGATTCAGATTTTGAGCTTCACCCCAGGCTTTTGGGGCAATGTTGGAGCAGTCGTGTGGCCTCCTGTGTGCCTCAATTTCCCTTCTGTACTGCAAGGCTAATAGTATCACTCTCCATCTCAAAGGAAGACAGTCCTGTGGGTCTGTGATCCAGCCTAGCCAGCCAAGCAGGAAGAAAAAACACATTGTGCTTCTCACTCTTTGGGGTTATTTTTGGACCTTTGCTTGGAGGTAAAAGAGAGATGAAAGCAACATCTGAAATGTACTTTTTGCTGCTGGAACAAAAGTAATGGTGTCTATCAGGTTTAATCAAGCTGTTTGTCTGCTTTTACTTTCCTGTACTTGAAACACTGCAGCACTTTGTTTTCTTTGTAGTGCTACATTTCTTCATTGGTTCCTTTTGTGTTCAAAGAGATTTAGAATTGAACATAACTTTTAAAGTGGTACTTTTAGTGTTTGTCTAGAGGGCCTGACTCATGGAATCTGTCACATTTTCCCCACAGCATGCTAACAATTCAGGTGAAGCATTGCAGTCACTATTGTAAAGCACTGGCCATATTTTTATATATGTTGCTTTGTAATAAATAAATGGATACTAGGAGGTGGCAGATTCCAGTTTTGCTTTCAGAAAGCATCACAGGTGGAGGTGGCTGGGGGCACGAGAGCAGCCAGAGCCTCCTTGGGCAGGCCTCTTCTCCCACAGCCGCGTGATTTGGGAGAGGGAACACTTATTTATCAGAGCAGCACAACATGAGTTTAAATAGCAGGATGCATATATGGTACACTAAAATACTCAGCAAGGTCTTGTTGACTTCTGCTGCAGGAGAATTTCATCCTCAAAAATACAACATTCACCTGTTAGTGGGAAGAGGAGGTCCTGCAGGTGCCTGCTCTTCTGTGCTACCACCCTGTTGTTCATGTGACAACTCTGAGTACTGCCTCTGGCTCTCTCCTGTACGTGCCCACACTCACCAGGCTCACTCAGGTGAAAAGGAATAGAGATGTAATGTTTGAAAATTTTTGAAACTGCTATTTCAGCTTATTTCCATCCTTTCCCATCTTTTCCATCTCCTTTTTTTTTAACTCTTCACATTCTTTCTTCTCTCTCTAATATTTCCAAATCAGGAATTCATTGACTGAAAACAAAAACAAACAAACAAAAAAACCCTAGGAAAGAACAATTCACTTGCCAAGTGCAAATACTTTCACAGATACAGGGTACAAACCAAGCTGTGAAGTCAATCAAACCTATAACATCTCACATAAGAAGCCCTCTGTCTCTCTCCCTTTGGGTTTCTACCCACTATTATTTTTCCTTCATAGCATCATTCTTTTGTGAAGACTGAAACTCTTGAGAGCATAACTACTCTAGTCTCTATAATAAATATATCACAGAAATAGTGTGATTTATGGATTTTGGTCATATTTTTAACAATCCTGTTGTATGTCAGCGAGGATTTATGGCACGGATCCATTGATCTTATAAAACCAGGCACAGCAACCAAAAGCCCAAGAAGCTCTAACCACTGGCAGTCTGTAGTGCTCTTTTGTCAATAGGGAGGATTAGGAAGACGCTGTATTAGTATGGGATTCACACTAAGGCTGTCCAGGACATCCCATGTCCCTCGAGGGTCGCAGTTGCACAGCTCCACACTGTGAAGATTTCTCTGTGAGCATTTAAGCCTAGACCTATATTTTAAAAATGCAGAATTGAACCTGGAAATACTTGAACCTGCTGGTCAAGTGTCTTAGCACAGAGGTAGCAGATGTAGAGCAGTACCTATCCGTAAGGAAACCACTAGAGGGAGGGAGAGGTCCACAGTGCCCTTCCCCAGCCACCTTCTCCATCTCCTCCACCACCAAGCACAGGCTAGACCCTGCCGTCTAACAGCTGGTGGGGCACTTCAGGCTGGACCCTAGCCATGGGGCAGATGAAGGTGGCAGCAGTTTCCCAAGGTCTTCAGTGTCTGACCCTCCAAGAGTGCCTTGTAGCTTTTCTTCAGCCGCGGCTGCTGCTGCCACATGGATGTGATTCCTCAGTGCCGGGGCTGCAGGCCAGATGGATGCGTCCCGTGGGCTCCATGCAGCCCAGGAGCCCTCAGCTACAGCACCATATGCAAGTGGTGTTTTACACACATATCAAATGTCGAGCCTTGGCTAAGTCACAGATGAAGTATAATGCTACTGCTGTAGCACAGTGCCCTTAATACCACCCCACAGTGTGGGAGAGTCCTTCCTCCAAATCATTAGCTGCAGATGAGCTCTGTGCTTATTATAGGCCCCTGCATATTTCCAGCAAAAGCGTCCCCAGAACAAAGTGTGTCTCCACTCCTCCTCAGCTGAGCTTTAGCACAGAATTTAATAAAGATTTATAGGTTTTCAGAGATTGTTTTGAGCTCAGCCAAAGTCTCTTTTAAATCACACTTTTCCATAGGGGCTGGGGGAGGAAGTGTTTCCAAGGCTATAGAAATTGAAGCAATATCTCAGGTATCTCCAGCCTCACTGAGTGTGCTACCAGCCCTTTAACTTAGTGGAAAACAGGATTTGTTTTACAAGTCTCATCCAGAAAAGCTTTGTGTGAGTAATAAAACGTTAGGCCTCATAAACTTATGCTAGTGCTCATATCCCTGGATTTATTACATTTGGAAATCAAAAATTAATACCATAAAATTTCCAGAAATAAAAAGAAAATTTACTGAGGGCAAACAAGTGAAAGCTATTCTGTGTCATTATTTGTTAATTAAATTAGTTGAAGGCCATTTTGATGACTAGAGGTGGACAAATGCCAGAAGAGAAGTTTCACTCCTGCAAGAGGCTTGAAATTTGCTAGGAAAGGGGATTGAGATGAACATAATTTTGAAAAGAAAATTGAAGTCTTTCCTCCTGTTAATTTAATGTTCCAAGGATTCTGAAATGCTTTCCAGAGAAGATACCCAAGGTTTCCCCTTAACCTGGATAAAGGCATTAAATTCAGGGAGGAATATCTTGGAGTCAGTGTTTAAGCCTGAGTGTCCTCGGCTGTTAACTACGGAGAGTAAAACAGTCAGAGTTAGAGGAAGGACTGGTTTGGTGGACCTTGGGAATATTGACTCCTCTTAAACACACCCAGGTATGCTCATTTTTCTCACACAGGTTGTGTTCTCCCAGTTACTGAGCATTCAGGTTGGTTTCCTGAAGGCTCTCTTTAGGTAGTCCATACCTTTCCTAAGATGCAGCATGAAGAACACGACACAATCCTGAAGGTGAGTCATCAAAACTAGGAAGAATGATGAAAATTTACTTTACAGTTACTTTACACACAAAAATACCTTTTTGTGTGTTTGCATTTGCTCTGGTTGGGATTTACATTCTTTTTCTGTAGACCTGCAGTCCAGCTCACATTTTTTGTGAGCACATATCTCATTATTCCTACATTATTCCTATTTCACTCACCCTGTTAAACTGCATCCTGTTTATTCTATTTTTTTTTTCATTTATCAAAGCCATTTGGAGTTTGCAGACTTTTGTATAAGAACTCCTCATGTCACCATTTAATTCTTTATCAAAAATACTGGTTAGCTAGTGTCAGACTCAGACTACTTTTGCAAAATCCAGCTTACTTTGCCAAATGTTAGGAATAATGTTAGGAATTCTGGACTCTACATGAATCCAAATCTCTTTGGAGAGACCATCAGGAAGTGGCTATGCTGTTAAAAGGGGGGTAGAATTTTCATACTCTACCAGAAAAGGTAGTCCAAGAGTCTATTCCTAACATCAGCTGGTTTCAAGGGAAGATTTAAGAAACTGCAGAATGGGCAGCTGTGGAACTAGGGAAGATTATGCTGTAACCAGAAAATTACAAGTGACAGTAGGATAGCACACACTGAACTTCTGCCAGACATTATTATCTGGGATTCTGAACAAGGGAGAGTGAATGAATAAAGAGCTCTTAGGGAAGATAAATCTCGTACCCTGTGAGAGAGGATGGTTTTGTTTTTAAGCCCCTGCTTGCTCAGCTTTACAGGGGATCTGACAACTGTTTCTACCACAGACTTTTCTTATGGGCCCTGAGCACATCAGTTAATCTCTTTGGACATCAAATCTCTTTCTGATTCTGAGGGATACAGGTTGAGTTATTTGAGGGGCTCTTTGATATTTTAAGTGCCCCCCACGCAAACCAAAAACCAAACCAAAAACCCACATAACAAAAAACCAACCAACCAATCCAAAAGAAAAAAAAAACACACAAAAACCCCTCCAACAAACAAACGAACAAACAAACCCAAACCCACAACTCTGGAGAGGAAAGGATGAAGGCAGAAGAAATTAAAGATATGCCTTGACCAGAATTTAGCTTGTGTCTAGTGAGACATACATACAAAGTAAAAATATACATTGCACAGCTTAGATAAGAGAAGTGATGGAAGAAAAGAACTGTGATAAAAATAGACCCCTTACCTGACTTTGATATAGAGGGGTGGGGAGAAAAATTATTTTGTTGTTGTATTCAAAGTACTTGGATCCCAAATAGAAAGTCTACACCAAATGAGAGCTACTAGAAATGAAAAGTCAAGCAAGAGACTAAAACATGTGACTTCCCTTAAGACCAAAATCAAAACAGATTTCTGATCTAGATTAGGACATTGGTGCAATTCAGACAGCAAACTCTGGTGCTGAGATCCTGAGAACTCATTGCACATGACACTGGGGCTGTATAAACCTCAGCAAAGCTGAAGATCTGCTCTGTGCTTAACCTGAGTGGCTCAGGAAGTAACACAGCTCAGGACCTGGCTCCTGTCTGCATGGAAGCAGACACAAACAGCTGAATCTTTTGTAATACCAAAGATACTGAGAAATCTGATTTTTACACTGAAGGGTTTAGCAGGATCCATTTTGGCTGGAAGGAAAGATCTACCTCTCCTTGCTAACTTCTTGTGATACAGATGATCAGACCTGACATGAGGAGGCTCCATTTCCTGGAGTGCATGTGAACTCCCAAAATAAGTCCCAAAATAAGACTCTTCTGTGGTGACCCTCACAGACTCCTCTCTACAGAATGTCTCCCTGTATCTCAGTACAAGTGCTGGAGGAGAAAATGGGTGCAGGAGCAGCTGAAACGTTTTTTGACCCTGGTTGGTGTAAGGGACAAGACAGCTCCCTGGGGATCATGGGGACAAGGATGCACACTGGGGCCAACAAGAGCAGACTGGGGCAGGCAGCCCATACAGCACAGCACAGAGTGGGCACTGGCATCACAGTTTTATGATATTACCAGAATCTAATAATTTTGAAGTGTACTGTACTGTGAATCATGTTTCTACCATATGCTGATACCACCACTCTGCCTGAGGCTAAACTGTACTGGGAATCATGTTTCTACCATATGGTGATACCACCACTCTGCCTGAGGCTAAAAGTATCTGTTTTTAAATGAATTCCTTATGAGAGATCTCTCAGAAGGACTGGATCCAGTAGTATTTCTCAGTGTCACACATGTGCACATGCACACACACAAATGCACCTGTGTGCACAAGTCTTACTGGATTCTTCACAAAACAAAGTATAGCTTCTGTTTTCTTTGGAGGTGGGTGACTGAGGGCAGATTAATGGTCATGTCAAAGCCCAGTAAGTGGTTCCTTCACAGGGAGTATGGAAGGTGAAGTGTCATTTTCTTTCTTCATGTTCACATTCTTTCTTTGCTTCAGAGAATCCAAGTTCAACCTTGCTGTTTAATATGCAGCTTTCTGCTAGAAATTGGTTAGAGGAGAATCAATGTGATGAGGTACACCTTATGGGCTTAAAAGGAAAGATTACATTTCCTTACTTTCCCAGAATAAGAGGAGTCGACTCCTACTTTCCTGAGACCTATTTGGGAAGTTGAAGTTATGTCTCAGCCTTGCAATGTGCATGTTCCCTGCATGGCCCTGAATGTCTTTGTACAGGTCCAGGTGACTGATATTTCTCAACATGTTTTGTGCAAAAGTGCAGAACTCCTTCATCTCTATGTGCCAAACGACAGAGTTTCTGAAGGCAGAAAGTAAAAGTAATTTATAAATCCCATTTCAGATCTCAGAGGAATAATGTAAGGCAAAATAGAGAGCTTATGTATCTCCTTTTCTTCTACATTTACTGGTTGCCATGTAAACTAAGGGGAACTACTTTTAAGTAAAACTCAGCATTTGAAATATTTTGTCTCTTTTGTCTAAAAGACCTTTTCAAAGAATCCATTTGTCATTTTTCTTCCTGTTCCTTTTCTTTCCTACTCCCCCTTGAATACCACAGGTCTTATTTCTGACTTACAAGGATGGTCATCTGCTCTTCTCATTCTCATTTGGTCTCCCTGGATAGCAGAGAAATGATGAACCTTGCATTCCTTCACTGTCTTGGTCCCAGGGGAAATAATGTAGCCACAGATATAGAGCAGAAAAAATGAGTGAGCTGGGCTTTTCCACCATCCTTTATTTACACTTTTCATGGTTTCTTTTCCCTCAATATTGGTTATGTGTTAATGTTCATCCAGCAGCCCAGCAGGGATCAGTCTTTACTCTCACTACTGGAGTCTCTTATCACAGCAAGTTATAACAGCCCAGGTCAAAGAACTAGATAGCACCCAAATTTTTATAACTTGCAATACCATTTGGGACTGCTAAAATTATGACACAAAAGACTGTTTTTTGAATGAATATAGAGTAATCCCGCCAGTCTGAGAGCAACTCTAAATGTGCAGGCTTTTGTTGTCCACTAGTAGCAAAACTACCTTTATAAAGTAGCACACCCAAGTGAAGGTGGCTGTGATACGGTACACTGGAGGCTTTGTACTTTGCAAAATAGAGCTATATAAAGGGGGTATAGCAGGGGAAAAATTGTGTGCAGCAATTTTATAGCATAAACTGTGATAAAATATTGGCAGAGATTAGTAACATTTGCCTGGTTTTAGGTTTCTTTACAAAATTCAGATATTACATCAGATTTAGCAGGATCTTTCTACACAAAGGCCCTTTTTTTAACACCTCTTGTGAGCAACAGAGGAAACAAATATCTTCCTGACTTTATTTGTCATTTATAATTATTTTTGGTGGCCTGAGACAACAACATGCACCCAAAAACACTAATCTAGGAAGTTAGGGTGAAGTCAGAAAGAAAGGGTAAAAGAGAGGAATATGTTTATGCTGACTTCATGGTTTTTTAGTGATTCACTAGCCAGCCCAGTATGGCTATCATGAAACACACTGCTAGCGTGCACCAGCTGAAAAAGGGAACAATCACAAGGTAACATTAATTAGGAATCAAGAAGGATAGAAAAAATACAACATGATTCTAGAAGCTTCCTTAGAAGATATTTTGAAAAATTCTATTTATAAATTTGAAGTATGTGGTTTTTTACCAAATATCTTAAACTGATGAGCCTAGCACTGGTTGAGGTGGAATAAAATTACACTGCACAGTTCTTTCAGATAAATAGCTGCAGGAGATAAAGAAGAACCTGTGAGCAGGGTAAGCACTATGTCTGCTCACAGAGCAGCCAGAGGACTCATCCCACTCCACATCTTTCACTCAAGACCCTGGGGTTTGTGCATTCACCTGGCACAAGGGAAAATCGTTTTGAAATGATCTCTCTGATGGAAGGAGCCTGAACCCACATTATCTGCCTCCCCAATCTGTCCTTATGCTTCCACTTGCTCTCAGTTTGCATCCACTCCAGAGATCACAAAGTCTGTTCTCAGATGAGCATTATAACCAGTATGGTTATAACCTGGGTAAATAAATTAATCATCTCTTATTTCTCTTTTTCATCCATTTGAGAGCTTTCATGGGGTGGGATTTTACAACAGTTTGTGGGTGCTAGTGTCATAGATACTCAATATTCAGTTATATGGTATCATCACTCCAGTTGGCGGCTTCTGCTTGCTGCAGGAAATGCATGAAACTTACAAAAGAAACAGTAACTCCTCCATGCACCGTTCATTCCTCAATCTCAGTGAATGAAAGTTGGATGCTTTGATGAAGGCTTTCACTGAGCCAAAGCCTTTGAGAGGCTGTCACCTTACCTCCCACAAAAGCTCATTAGACACTTTGTGGCTCTACAGGAAAGAGGAGACTTCTCAGCGACCACTTGTGAGGGTACTTAGAGCAGCCTGCAGCCACTTTCTTCAAGAGAATCTGATGGAGCTGTGGAAGCAAAACTGAGCACAGGTGTGATTCTGTGTTATCTTAAGTTGGTCCTGCAAAGAGATGAAAGGATAAGTGATGAAGTAAATTTGAAGACACTTCCTTAAATATAGTCAAGGTTTCACCTAGATTCTCTTTTTAATAAGAAACAAAAATATTAAAAGAGTTACATAGAGCCCAAAAAATCAGAAGCATCATAATGGACTTCAATGCCATGAGTATCAGGGGCTAACCTGACAGACTGCAGTAAATATGTATATTGTGATGAAATACAGCATCTACAATTTATTATTTCCTGTAGAAATAGCATGTAGTACCATGAGCCCCTGATGTATCTCGTGGGGAATTTGCAGGAGATCTCCTTTAATTAACTTGAGTCACTAGAGAATGGAAGTAAATAAATCAATGCAATCTTGATCTTCTCAGAATTAAATGTGTAGAAGGTTCCTTCATTACCTCAGGAGTTTCTCTCATGATTTGTTTCTTAGTTATGCAGATTGATTTGGCTGTTCAGCATGGATGTCCAAGTTTCCCTCCTCTTGCCTGAGGTGTTGTCAGTGGGCAGAAGAAAGTAGGAGACAGACTTCCCTGGAGCTAGCACTGGGTTTCAGTGGTTTCCTGAACTAACACTGCTGTTACTGCAAGTTCATTACACCTCCTGTTCCTTGAAGCCTGCTCCTTTCCTCCTCTCTCCTGTGTTGGTAGAAACACCACAGGGAAGTTAGTACCAGGACCCCCATGAGCTTTGCTCTAGGGAGTCAGCAGAGTCTGCTAAGGTGGTGGAATGAGTGTCAGAACAACGCTCCTATTCCCAAGACAGGGGTTTTGTTATACTAATGCCATTATCTGACTATGGAAGGAGAGAAGAAAGGAGAGCAGAAGGAACTGAGTGTATTTAGGCCTCTACTCACTGTTATCAGTTTGTGACTGAGCAGGTAAATAACATTTCACACTATTGTTTGGAGTTCCCTGAGTGAGCCTGCTCCAAAGCCCACCCAAACTTTCAGGTAGAAGACTGCCTAGCTCTTTTCTGCTCCTTTTACAGCAAATGACTACGTTGGATTTGAAGCCATTTCCATACTGAACACAGTCTAAATAAATGCAACGACTGAGAAGTAATTCTATAACTTTTGTGCTTCAAATTCACATTCCTGGCTGAGATTCCTGACTAAAGACAAAAAAATCATCTTTTATTACACATCAAGTGTTAGCATAGCTTTTAAAAGACAAACCAATTTCAAGTATCAGAGAACAGAATAAAGTTTAAACCATAGGAGCAGAAATTTCTTGCTCTGGAAATCAATAGCATTGCACTGAGGAGAGCTGCAAAGTCTCTTCAGCTTCTATTGCCATAAGCTGAGGCTCTGATTCCCACTGTAAGCATTACTCACTTTCAACAGACTTTGATCCTTACTGGGAGGAAACAAGGATCCGACCTCTGCCTGAACTTGGGTCCTGTGGAGAAGAAGATTCCCCAGTTAGAAAAAAATAGAGATTTCTGAGCTTCTTGTACATCTGCTAGCTTCCCAACAGGCAGCATGTGCATGTGCCTGGATAGTGTTCCTGAGTCATCTCCTCTAATTAACCTCTCAGAGAAGGTTGCCAGCTAATTTGCTGACCAACCCCAAGCCAGGCTGTGATTTTGAGCATGATTCTTGAATTAACTTCGCCAGATAGAGTAAAAAAATAGCTCTGGCTGCAGTGCAATAACCTCATTCCTGCATCTGCTTCTGACACTGTTGCCTCCTCACCCCCAAACTTTCTGACTGGGAAGTTTCCTGATGTGATTAAGTCATTATTGGTTTCCTTGGGTAGAAACAATGGAGATCTCCCAAGCACAAGGAGCTGTGAATATAGACCAAAATTAAATTCACCAAGCTCCTAAAAAAATCATATATATAAAACAACAACCTGAGTTACTCTGTTGCATTCCTGATGAAAACTGTGGATATCAAAGGGATATTCTGGCTATTGCTGAGCAAGGCTTGCATAGTCAAAGGACTTTTCTGCTTCTCATGCTGCCCTACCAGTGAGGAGGCTGGGGGTGCACAAGGAGTTGGGATGGGACACAGCTGGGACAGCTGACCCCAAGTGACCATTCCACACCATTCCAATATGGTATTTTGCTCAGTGTTGAAATGGTGTGGGGAAGGAAGGTTGGCCAGGGCTGCCACTGCTCAGGGATTGACTGGGCATCTGTTATTTGGTGGTGAGCAATTGGTTTTCTTCTTGCTTTTAAACTTTTACCCTTCTGTTTCTCTTCTCAAGAGGGAGAGTGAACCAGTGGATCTATGGTGCTTAGCTGCCTGCTGAGATTAAACCATGACAGACTTGAAACCCTTCCCAAGATCTGCTGAAACCAATACCTGAAGCTACACAAGTTTCTTGCAAAAAGTGGTAAACCAGTATATTCTGTCCTATCCGACAATTTTACCCCCTGATTTCTCCCACATCCTAAAAGCTTACAAATGCCTCCACATTTTTCTCACTGGGCTTGGGTTTACTTCTTTTTCTTCTCATGTTTTCTCCTGATGCCATCTCATTTCCACCAGCCACAAACCAAACTTCAACCTCCTGTCTCCTACCCCTATCTCCATCTGCTTTTCTTCCTCTGCTTGCCTTTCTTCCTCCTTGCTGCTCCTGTGGGCAAGTCTCAACACTGATTCAAGGGCAGTTTGTCACTGCTGTCACCTTGCTGCAACCCCATGGCTCCCTGCATGCTGCCCCAGTCACAGCACGACCAGCTGTGGCACAGCTGTGTGGGACACACTTGGAGGATGCCTCCTTCTCCCTAGCTCATCTGGCTGACCTCATGCTGAGGTTTGATTCTCCTTTTTCCCTATCCTGTTTTTTTTCCACTCTTCCTCACTCCTTGCTTCTTGCCACTTTGGGATCATTTCTCTCTCACGCAAAGGAAAGGGGGTAAAATACCTAAAAATAAGTAAAGCTATTACTTAATAATAAGCAGGCTGGCTGCTCTTCTGCTTGCTCTCTGTATAACAAGGCATAGAAATGGGAGATTACCAGGGACATAAGAAGGGCAAAGGTGTTGAGAAACTGGGGCACACTTGAGGCTTTTCTTTAAGAGCTTGAATGCTGCTCCCAATTTAGCTTTGAGTGTGTTTGAGTTGATCAGTTCATGAAGACAATTACATGGCATGGCTTGCTTGTCATGAGTAGAGGGTTTTTTCACTGACCAGGATCTTTTCATCTCTCTGTTGCTCTAATTTGCTGTCTTGTAGGAAAGGATAGGGTAAAGATATAACAGTTGGTTTAGGAAAGTAGATTTTTGTTGTTTAACATAGCCCAGCATAATTACTATCAAATTAGCTGTGGTTGAAACCAATATCTTGGCCTGTAAATTGCACTGCCCCATGATGCCTGTGTAGCTCATTTCAGGATGCCTACATCCTAAAGTGGGTCAGAAAGCTGGTGGGTTTGCTTAAATGTTTGCATCTGACCTGAACACTGCTGCAGGAGCAAGAAAGAGCTAGTGGCTGTACAACAGTTAAAGTCATGGATGGTAACAGCAGGATATGATAAGAAAGGGTCAATCTGGGCTGGAGAGCTGGACCTCACCCACAGCGCTACAGAAGAGACTTCTGGCAGTGACAGTGACTCCTCATCCTCACTGTGGTTTGCTCTTGATTGAAGGAGTCAAGCTCCTGCCTTAACCAGCTCAGGACATTGTGCTTTTCTGTCTTTTGGGGAGGGGCAACTCAATCTTTCTACCATGCCCAGTAACCTGGAATGTGAGGAAAAGATTTATGTAACCACTATTCCCCAGAAGTTATGAGCCTTTGAATAACTGGTGTAGTGTTCAACATCTCAGAGCAATCACAGCAGCTCAGAAGCTGAGGGGTGGCCCTTTCTTGAACAGCTGGGAGTGGAGTACACACCACAGAAAGCAATTCCCTCCTTCAGAACAGCAGGGAGTGATATAACACTCCTACCCCTAGAATGGCAATCTGGCAGGAATCCCTTAGCACACCAGAAATTTTCACTGAGTTTGTTAGATCTGTGACCTAATTACTCTCAATCCAGTTGTGGGTACTGGTCCATCTTTCCCCAGTGATGACTATTAAAATGATAATCCTGCATCATCATAAGAGTGTATTTCATAGCTTAATGACCTTCTATCTTCCTGGAAAAAGTCAGGTTATATTACAGGAGTTTGCTATCTGTTCTGGTTACTTGCTTAGTGCTTTTAGACATAATCAAATTCATTTCTCTGCTTCTTACTTGAGGGCAGATTTTCTTTTGTGCCACCAAAGTACTGTTAGTTATTTATAAATGTTCGTCAGATCATTTGCCTGTACAAATTACAGCCTGAGTATTATCTGTGAACTGTGTATTTCCATTATTCATCCCAGTCTCCACTCCTGATTGGATGCCTGAAACATTATGAATAGAGAAAAAAGTGAATGATGAATAGTGAATCATGAATAATAAACAGAAGATGAGTAGACTTTTTCAACTCCTATTCCTCCATGAATATGTGTACCCCTCTATATCAGTTGCCTTCACCAACATCCATATGCAGAGAAAATAGATTGAAACAAGACTAACAAAAAAGGCTGACTCAAATCAGGAACTAGCATTTTTTGTGCATAGTTGTGAATGGACTACTCAGCAGTTATTCAACTCCAGTAAAATCCAACTGTTCTAGGGATGAACTTAGCTGCACAAGGCAAGAGCAGGGTTTTTTCCACCCTGCCTTCTCCCAGACCTTTCCAGGAAGGTGGATATGTCACAGTGTTTCTGCTTTCTTCTTCCTCAGCTGTAAAATAGAAATAATTATGCCCTTAATTCTCCTTGTAGCACCCTCAGACCTCTGAATAAATCATGCTAAGTAAGAAAGAAACATTTCAAAAGACTCATCAGTGACTAGCATAAATCATGTCAACCTTTAGATTCTTAGCCATTTAGGTAACTTACAGATATGTACAGTGCAGATGTTGCTTAGAGATTATTCTTAAATTATTTTTTCCCACAAGAGATAATTGATAGCTTCTGTGTGCCTGACTTGCCAAATCATGTTTTACTTAAAAAAATATATATATAATTAAAAAAACCTCTTTTCCTGTGCAACGCCCAAAACTTTATAATTATTGTTTTCTTAAACTGCAACTATTTGTCTTCCTAAACCTTTAAAAAATCTTCTAATATAGACCTATTGAAACATCTTGGTGGTGAATGTAGGCAATTGCAATAATTCTTGGTCTAATTTATACAACTATAGAAATATATTTTTTTTTAGCTGTGGGCCCCAGCTGCCTAAAGCTGCTGACCATGATTGAAGATGTGATCATACTTTCTTTTTAAAAAAGAAGATTTTGTTTAGATTGTGAGATTTGTACTTCTCTTTTTCATGTTTTTACAGATGGATCTGAAGTAATTACATGTGCAATTCTAACTTCTTTCTATTGAGGGAATCTACGTGACTCTTGAGCTTTGTATGAAGAGGCAACAGGATTTTCATCTTTAGAAGGTAAAATCCAAATCCCTAGAATCTGACCTGTAAATGAAAAAATAAATAAGCCTTCTATATGATCTAACAGTTTGTTGCTAGTTACTATCAAGCTGTTTTGAACATTTTAAAATTCAGAAAAGAAATGTTCCTAGCTTGAATAAAAGCAGCCAAGCCTTTCAGGAACTGCTGGAGGGTACTCAGCCAAAAGCATCCATTAGTCACCCAGAATTACCCCTCTAATTCAGACAGAGGAGGGACTCAAATCTGCTTTTCTCATAGAATGAGTATCTCAACCTGCTTTCAAAGAGCCTTTTGCCAGCTGGGACCCAAGATGGTTATGCTGAAACCAGCACTCTTAAAATAGTTTTGGTTTTGACTTTGGCTTTCTTAGTGACAAAAGTCATTTGCATCCAAAAATTCACAGTATGCTTTAACCACTCTAAACCAGTATTGCATTGAGTGAAATACCTACAGATATACATGAAACAGACCTGTATTGCTCTCTCCTTAACACGTACTGAACTGAAATGACAGAAATTTCTGTATTTACGGAATACCAAGAACTGAAGATTTTTTTGGAAGAACTCTTCAAGCAAAAAATGTTTAAAAAAATATTTTATGCTATTAAAGTATGTGTTTTTAAAAGTACTGTATACACTTTCTTCAATCACAGTGGTGCACTTGTTTAGATGTTAGCCCTGACTATAATCAGAAAGACCAAAGTACCAGTCTAGCCTAAAACTCAGTTAATTGAAGTTTTGTGACCATATTTTTACCACTTTAGAAAAATAATAACACAGCTTTGCTGATGTTTCCTTTAGTACTCCAATGAACTGTAAATTAGGGTTACACTTTTAGTGTCCTTTTGAATTATTATATTATAAATGCATCTCATCTGTCTCAAGGCATCAATGCAAAAAATTACAAGATGACCTTTAAAAATGGCTTGTAAAGCACTGTTGCTTACTTTGTTCTAGATCTCATCTCAGACAATCTCTAGTCTTTGTCACTTTCAGAGATAAATTGCTTTTTCCACTGTGCCTACACCTGTAATAGCAGCTGTCTTTTCACCACTTG
>NW_005054344.1:3495494-3570494 GCF_000277835.1 Geospiza fortis
GCTTTTATCTCTTTCTGCCTACACTACAGTTCTCCATTTCGCCCCAGGAAAAATTATATATTTAATATATAAATAAAAAACACAACATACCCTGACCTTACCTTCCTTTTTCTTTCATAATGCAGGCAGCTCCTCCTTGCCTTTTCTTCTTACTCCTTAGCTGTTCCTGCATTCCCACCTTATCCCACATCCTTCTCCTTAGCTTCCCAGAATACTCCGGCCTTTTTTTCCATAACAATACATGCAAGTTAAGTCTTGTCCAGCTCACACCAACCTGCCTCACCAGCCCTTGCCCATTTTTAATCTGTTCCCCTACAAGCTCCAGCTGCAGTGTGGTATTTCACTTCTCCCTCATGACAGTCTGGTGCCTTGGACTTGAACAAAAATGAGCTCATACTTCTGAAAAATATATCCTTTTTTTTAGTTTAAGTATGGCTTCTCTCTTTTTTTTTCCTTCCATTTTCTTTCTCTCTACCTAACTTCTGGAAGATTTTCTTATTCTCCTCCACACTGAGGGAGAGCAGAGTGGTGCTCACTAAGGCCTTATTTTTTATAATAGTTTTGATTTGATTCTTCTCACTTTCTGTTGTGTGGCATCTGTGAAACAACCAATGTGTCTGTGACAAAAAGGTATGTCTTTATTCCATGTCTATTTCCCTATGTCCAAAAGAAAACCTTTTAATGTCTCTTAAAATTCAACAATCAGGCCAAGACAAACACAGCTAAAACACACCTCTTAGCCTCTCTGCCTTGTAAACTTGTTCCTTAAACTCTACAACTGCTTTTCATGGCACAATATTGCTATGCTGCTCTCAAATTGATGCAATTTTCTGCTGAGATATAGTTCCCCACTTCATGTCATAACTCATTCTTGCAAAGTCTTTTCTAACTTCTCTAAGATACATTTCTTACCTACCCCATCATCTAAGGCTCTCATTTAGATCCCATAATTTTATGTCTTAATGAGACCACTAACCTTTCTCAGAGTTCATGATAATGAATGGCTCCCCGAAGCACCCACTGAGCCACTTTAAGGTAGGGATATTTTTTTTTTGTAAAGCCTTCTCTGCTAGCACCATGTTGAAGCCATCACCATCTTGCTGATGACTATGCCTGTGTGTATGGTTTATATCTGATCAGAGGCAGGCATCTCTAGATGTAGGTATCTGTGAAACAGCTAATTTTGCTCTATGGAAGATAGAAAGGAACAAAGCAACGCCAGGTCAGACCCAGTGAGTTGATATGGAGAGTGTCTGTTTCCCTTCAGTAGTTGCAAAGCAAATTGAGGATTTCTAGCTCACCTGTCAATATCTGCTGTGGCACTATCTGGAACTATTGAGAGGAATCCCACTTTTTTGTGGACTTGAAGTATTTTATCTTAGTCTTAAAATTATATGCAGTTGGGAGCAATTTTGTATCCATGCCTGGATCTGTGCAAAGCCTTCTACAATGGGATTTGAGGCCATGAATTTGTTCTCATGGTGCCACTGTAATTATTAGACTTCAAATTACCAATAGCATCCAAATGCTGTTCAAAAAGACTGAAGGAAACCTCTTGCAAGGGCTAGAGGAGCCACAGTGATGTATCGCAAGAATATGGAGGCATTCAGGAGCAGTTAATTGATAGCTTGTGTGGCTGGTATTCACAGCACTGCAGTCCCAGGGACTCTAAACATATGGGAAAATAATGCTGAAAAATAACAGCGGCATTTAATCAACTGCACTATATAGCACTTATTTTTTTACTTATTGCTAAAAGTGGTATGTAAAACTTTTCTTGATTTCCCTTGGAAAAGATTTTAAAATTAAGATCCAAGCTACTTGGAGAAGACATGAAGTCAGATAATCATTAAATTGTTTCAGTTGGAAAAGCTTTTTGTGATCATCAAGTCCAGCCATTAAGTGAACACTGCCAACCCACCACGAAACCACATCTACACTTCTTTTAAATACCTCCAGCGATATTCAGACTTCCATAACTATGGGTAACATTTGGTAATAATTCTGTCTTTGCTTTGCTGCATGATTGCCTTTTAGCAATAAGGGGAATTCCAGCACTTGTGCTAACACTGCAGTGAGGTCACTCACGCACATCTTTGAAAAGTCATGGATATCAGGAGAGGCGCCTGAGGACTGGGAGGAAGCAAATGTCACCCCAGTCTTCAAAAGGGCAAGGAGGAAGGCACAGGGAACTAGAGGTCAGTCAGCCTCACCTCAGTCCTGGAAAGGTGATGGAGCACCTCATTCTGGTGATGGAGCACCTCATTCTGGAGGCCATCACTATCCACAGGGATGACAAGAAGGTGATCAGGAGTAGTCAGCATGGATTCACTAAAGGTAAATCATGCCTGACCAGCCTGATTGCCTCCTATGATGAAACAACTGCCTGGAGGGATGAGGGGACAGCAGTGGACATTGTCTACCTTGACTTCAGCAAGGCTTTTGGCACTCTCACAACATCCTCACAGGCAAACTCAGGAAGTGTGGACTGTGTGAGTAGACAGAGAGGTGGTTTGAGAACTGGCTGAACAGCAGATCCCTGAGGGCTGTAATCAGAGGCACATGGTCTTGGCGGACACCACCACACTGGTGTTGTCCCCCAAGGTTCAATGTTGGGCCAGGTATTGTTTAACTTTTCACCAATAACTTGGATGAAGGGGCAGAGGCCTCCTCAGCAAGTTCCCCAACAACACAAAGCTGGGAGGAGAGACTGATACCCCAGAGTGCTGAGCAGCCCTTCAGAAGGACTTGGCAGGCTGGAGAGATGGGCAGAGAAGAAAAATCTGAAATTCAACAGAGGTGAATGCAGGGTCCTGCACCTGGGGCGGAGGAGCCCAGGCGCCAGTACAGGCTGGGGGTGACCTGCTGGAAAACAGCTCTGTGGAGAAGGACCTGGGGGTTCCTGGTGGGCAAGCTGTCCATGATCCAGCAGTGTGCATGGGTGGCCAAGAAGGCCGATAGTGTCCTGGGGTGCATTAGGAAGACCATTGCCAGTAGGTCGAGGGAGATGATCCTGCCCCTCTACTCAGCTCTAGTGAGGCCTCATTTTGTAGAAGTATCTGAAGGGAGGGTGTCAAAAGGATGGAGCCAGGCTCTTCTCGGTGGTGCAAAGTGATGGGACAAAAGGCAATGGGCAGAAACTGATGCACAGGAATTTCCACCTGAATATGAGAAAGAACTTATTGTGTGGGTAACCATGGACTAGAACAGGCTGCCCAGAGAGGGTGTGAAGTCTCCCTCGCTGGGGATATTCACAAATCATCTGGACACAATCCTGTGCCATGTGCTTTAAGATGACCCTGCATGAACAGGGTGGTTGGACCATATGACCCAAAGTGGTCCCTTCCAATCTTGATTGATTCTGTGATTCTTCTCATGTGTTTGATTTTGCAAGCTACAACAACCTTTTCTAGGAAAGAGATGACTTAACAGGGATATGACTGACATATATAAAATTACAAGTAATATGGTGATGCAGAATGAAGAATGTTTATTCAATATTTCCCAAAATATTCTTATTCTTTTCAAAGAGCATCAAAAAAAATTGCCAGGCAGCAGATTTAAAGTAAGTAAATTAAATACTTCTCCCTACATGCTGCAGAATTTATCTGTGAAATTTGTTACCATATTGGAAGGAAAATACCAGGCTACCCACCCACAATACAGTTTTCTCATGGAAAGCTTGCTGTTTAGTTCCACATACAAATCCAAAGTTAAGTAGTATTATTCTGTTTATGCAAATCAAAGGAAACTTGTTTTCTCACCTAACTTTGTGTAAAATAGAAAAACAGGGAAGAAGGCTACTGCTTTACCTTTCTCCACTCTGGGTTAAGTGGAATCTCCTGAGCAAAGAAGAGACTTTCCCCTACTATAGAGCAACCAAATATTGCCCAAGCAGGAAAATTTTGAAAGACAATGTGGGACAGACTAATTGAGTTGAGATTGGGACCTAAAACACAAACAGTTTTAAAGGTGATTGAAAGAAAGAGACTTCGCCAAAGGACTCATAAAATATTTTCCAGAATTTTTTGTGACATGGAAACTCACATAAAATTGCTGGATTAAGGGAAACTCTGAAGGAAATAAATTGGCATGCAAAGAACAAAGGACAGGGCAAACACGGTTGGTTCCAAATCCATTTGTTTCAATTCAGTTTTACCCAGCACACATGGTTTTTTGCTATTTAAAAAATGTGTACTCTTAAGAGATCTTCACTTTTCAGATACAAATTCCTTTTGGTCTTCTGTAGAGTTTCTTAAAGGAAAATACATTAGCAGATATCTGAGTTTTGGCTTTTGAGATCATGTCACATCCCTGATGAATAAAGTATTTTGTTCCTACAGCAATTAGAGAGTGACAGCTAAAATCAGGAAATAACTCTACCTAGCTTAAGAGACAAATGACCCTTTGGAGGCAACTTTTTCTGCAGTGACTACATGAGGAACATGATGTTTAAACCAGACACTTGACTTTCAGGTGTCTACATTAATAGAATAAAAGACTCATGTATTTTTTTTTTTGTTAGAAGTTCTTGCTGTTACAACCACCCAACCTGTGCCCATATGAGTGAACTGGTGGATGCAATACCATATGATAGCTCACCAGTAATTCTTGCAAGAGCAAGAATTTCTAAACAAGCACCATGGAAGCACAAAATGCCTGTTTACATTCAGATGCATAACAAATCAGTCCAATCTTTTATTTCAGTCACTCTTCCAAAAGTGGCATTGGCTTTTCTGGCAGAAGAGAGCACTTTGTCATCTCCAAGAACATCCTTTGACAGTAGGCTAACACACTCAGAATGTGATCTGAAGTTGTGAAACAATTGCTTTGATGGCCTTCTTCAACTTGGTTATAAGAACTCTTGCTTGACAATTCATTTTGAACATCTGGTCTACTATTATTGAGCATCTATTTATAAAGCTGTCCTTAGCAAAATTCTTATAGAAGTGTCTGTCTTCAATCAGTTTGTGTGTGTCTTGTGGCAACAGAATATTTTACAGACATTAGTTCCTAATTGTCCAGGGTTTTCTTATACAAATCAGCATTCCTTTCTGAAGCTACTTTATTTATTATATGGTTTTTATTAACAGAGCTGTTTCTGTATACAACATAAATGAAAACAACCCTATTAGAGAAGCTGTGAGTCATTGCTATGATTTTATTAAACATATTATTTCAAGATCTCAACAAGGCATGAAGAGGCTTTAACAAACAGCTAGCAATGGCTTAAAATACATACAAAACCCCTTTTGTCTGCATTTGTATTAAGTTAATTTTAAAATCCTCTGGTTTTATCAAAGATAGATAAGTAATTGTAAGCACATTTGGAGATGTTAAACGATATCTGAGAGGAGGGAAGAAAGAGAAAGCATGATTCTTATTCAAGAAAAAAGATGGGCAGTTTGGTTACTACTTTATTACATGGGGACATCATATATCAAGTGAAGGTGTATTGGGGAGTGATTACAGTTCTGTGTCTGTCATGATTTCCTCATCACAATATCTTCATAGAATGGTTTGGGTTGCAAACGATCTTAAATAGCACCTGGTTTCAGCCTCCTCCGCAGGCAGGGCAATGTCCAGCTTTGCATCCACCAGTATCCCCAAGTCCCTCTTGGCAGCACTGCTCTCAGTCTCTGCATCCCGAGCCTGTGATGGATACTGGGGGTTGTCCTGACCCAGGTGCACCTGGCCTTGTTCAGCCTCATGAGATTGCCACAGGACCACTTCTTAAGCTTGTGCAGGTCCATCTGGATGGCATCCTGACTCCCAGCTTGGTGTCATCTGCAAATTTGCTGAGGCTGCACTCAATCCCACTCTCTATGTCAGTGATGAGAATGTCAAACACCACCAGTCCCAGCAGAGACCCGTGAGGAACACCACTCACTGAGCTCCATGTGGACACTGAGTCCTTGACCACTTCCATCTGGATGTGACTGTCCAACCAGTTCTTCGTCTGCCAAACTGTTCAAACATCAAACACATATCTCTCCAGTTTAGAAGGGAGGATGTTGTGGAGGATCATGTCAAAAGCCCTGTAAAAGTCCATGTAGAGGACATCAATATTTCTTCCCTTGCTGATGATGTAGTAATCCATCAGCAAAGACCAGTATGTTGATCAGGCAACATAACTTCATGAAATTTCTACCTACAATAATCACAGCAGATTAAAACATAAAAAGAAATCCTCTTTTGCCTTTTTTCCAATCCCAGCATCAGTTACCAATAGATAACTATCATGCCCAAATAAATTCAAAACACCTCAGTTAAACTTGTAGCCAGAACTTAGGGAAAAAAATACGCAAGATTTTCCTTGGCTTCAATGGTACAAAATCTCTAAATCTCTTTCTAAATTCTTTCCTATTAAAACCCCCCTTTTTCTGGCTTGTATTCTCTAGATGGTACAAGGACAAAATGTATTGCATGGATTCAGTGAAATAGAGATATCCAGCCTGGGTGATGGATATGATGAATGATAATGAGAGGACAAAGAGTTTTGTCACATGTAGCAAAGCAAGAAAATGTTCCTAAAGAGAGGCATGTTTCTGACTCAACAGGAACAAACTTCAGTGATCTCTGGAAAAATAATAAGAGGAACTGGCAAAAGTTGCCTGAAGAAATGGTAGATGTCACATCCCTGGAAATATTAAGGTTGAGGTTGGATGGGGCTTTGAGCAATCTGATCTAGTTGAAGATGTCCTTGCTTATTTCAAGAGGGATTGTACTACATTAAAAGGTCCCTTCCAATACAAACTATTCTATGATTCTGTGATACTATGTCACATCAAATTATATACACATCTGTAATAATTTGGGAACCTTAGTTTTGGATGATCCCTAGAAGTGCCTGAAAATTGAGCTTGCTAAGTGATCCATAGAGGTGCCTGCACTCAAGAAAATGTTTTGAGTAACCTCTTACACATGCTTTAACCCTTTTGTGCTGGGAATTATTTTTACAGTATGAATTGCTTCCATTTTCATTAGCTTGTCATCTTTTACATATACATAGATATTAATATGTACACATAAAGAACCAAAAAGAAAACTCAAAATGCTGCTCCTATAGAAGCAAAACACTGCTATTGGTTTAATGTGGCTTTAAGATATTGTATAGATTGGAAAGAGTTTTTAGCAGAGTGTAGTGTTTCTGCATGAAATTCATTGTCTGCAAGTGGGCCTCTATAATTATGCTACATATTGCTCTGTCCATCATTAGTCTCATAAGGAATAAGAAAGAAAAAATGAGGAAAATATTTCAGTATAACACTTCCAGGTGTGTAACAGCTGGTCAAGGCTGAGGGACATACGCACTAAAGGCTATAAATTCTGCTGGAACTCGGGCCATTTTCCATCATTCTGGCTTTCTCACATTAATAATCACTGCAATTGAAACCGCAGGAGCGCTGATGTGCGCTGTCACTCTCCCTGCGATCATCCCTACACATTGACCTGTCCTGGAGTCTCACTGGGGCCCTGAGTGGTAGTGACAGGCAGAAAGTTGTGATTTATACAGTGCTGTGCTAATTACGGCAGTGCTGCCAGAGTTTGGGCCTTGTCTGTGCAGTGGGTTGACACTGGCTGGATTCCAGACACCCACCAAAGCCTCTCTATCACTCCCCTCAGCAGCTGGACAGGGGAGAAAAAAATACAACAAAAGGTTCATGAGCTGAGATGGAGACTGGAAGAGATCACTCACCAAATGCCAGCACAGGCAAAATAGGCTGGAATTAGAGATAGTAATTGAATTTATTACTAACAAAATCAGAGCAGGATAATGAGAAGTAAAATAAGACCTTAAAAACATTTTTCCCCCACCTCTCCTTTCTTCCCAGTTCTGTTTCCTCCCCCTCTGCCAGTGCAGGGAGTCAGGGAATGGGGCTGATGGTTGTTTCTGCCAATGCTCAGGTAAAGGAGCCCTTCCCCTGCTCTAATGTGGGGTGTCTCCCGTGGCAGACAGTTCTCCATGAACTTCCTCAACATGAGTCCAGGATATCCACAAATGGCTGCAATGTGCATCACTCTTCTACAGGGTGCAGTCCTTCAGGCATGGCCTGCTTCAATGTGGGTTCCCTATAGGGTTACGAGTCCTACAGGAAATCTGTTCCAGTGTGGGTTCCAGTCTCTGTGGGTCTGCAGGTGCTGCCAGGAGCCTGCTCCAGCACAGGCCTCCCACAGGGTCACAGCCTCCTCTCAGGCATCCACCTGCTCTGGAGTGGGTCTTCTCCTTGGGTTGCAGGTGGATCTGTGCATCCCCATAGTTCTCCACGGGCTGCAGGGGCACAGCTTCACCACGGTCTACACCAGATGCTGCAGAGGAATCCCAGCTCCAGTGCCTGGAGCATCTCCTCCCCCTCCTTCTTCACTGACCTTGGTGTCTGCAGAGTTGTTCCTCTCACATTCTCACCCTGCTCTTCTCTGGCCTCAATTACAACTGCACAATAATTTTTTTCTTCTTCTTAAGCACAGAGGTGTTGCTACCATTTCTGACTGGCCCAGCCTTAGCCAATGGCACATCAATCCTGGAGCCAGCTGGCATCGGCTCTGCTGGACACAGAAGAGGCTTCTGGCAGCTTCTCTCAGAAGCCACCCCTGTAGCCCCCAACTACCAAAACTGGGCCATGCAAACCCAATACACTTCATGTTTCCAGTAGAAATCTTTATGTTTAACAGTTTAAAAATGTGGCTGTTAAATGCCACTCCAGGCTGCAAATTGTCATACGAGTCGTCAGTGCCAGGGGAAATCTTACAATGAAATACAAAATGTGTTTGGTACTTTTGAAGTAACTTGGATACATACTCATGTGCACACACATGAGCATCTGCCCATCAGAACAAGTTTGGAACAGAAAATGTGTAACCTAATTAATACACATTGTTCATCCAGAAGTTTCATAAAGACAGTCCTCTTCTCCTAACTGATCCTCGCTTCAGAGATGACAACAAAACTCCTCTTTGCTTTGTAGCTTTCACACCACTACCAGGAGAAATATCACCAGCTTTATTCTGCAAGAGCTGGAGTGGGGGATCCCTTCCATTTCTGATGCCCAACCAGTCTTCTTTAGGCTCACTTTGAGATCTGGTAGAGACCGCTCTGGTAGAGACATGTCGTGGCGTCAGGCTGAGATGTTCCTGCTCTCAGCTGACCTGAGCACTGGTCTCAACTCGCTCTTCCTGATCCACACCCCATGTTTCTCCCATTCCTGGGTTAGAGCCATGCTCAATCCTATCCCCCAGTCCCTCTCCATGGTCACATCTCAAACTGTGCAGGGCCTGGGGCTGCTGGAGTATCATCTGTCATGGAGAGGTTGGTTGGGGTGATGCCTTGAGTTTTAGCTTTCATATTTTCCAGATTCTGTATTGCATTAGTATATAACGCTGAACTTTATATAGTATTAGCAAGTTCTCCTAACAGTTTAGTTAGACAAAGTCCTTTTCCAGCCTGAGAACCAAGGACATTGTTGCAGCTTCAGACCCAAAAAGTATAAACAACAGTGATTGAGGGGAGCAAACTGGGAGGATGGGACTTCATAACCTGAAGCTGTAATTGGACAACTAACTCCAACATGTAAATGGACCAAAACCTATAAAAGTGTGAAAACTCATGGATGATCATTCCACTCAAAACTGTGTGGACTGGTTATCCATCTTGGGTCCAACTTAGGTCCATCTTGGGTGTAGCCTTGGCTGGAGTCTTGATACATTGCCCAAGGTGTATCTTTTGAAGGCCTTTTAATAAATACTTACTTTATTCCTTTAACACTGTCTAGCCTCTGTTCTAGGTACCCTCTCAAGGCATCAGGGACGAAGAGCAAAGTACCTCATCTCCCTCTTTGCTCAATGCAGGGATGAATGCATGCCTTTATCTCAGGGCTGCTGAAATCCCAGTGATGAGTGCACAGATGTGCCTGTAAGCGACTGCATCGATCTAAGAGCATGCCCATGAATGAAAAAATTCATTGACTATTTCAAGAAAGCGAACTGAAAGAATGAGGAAGGAATAACCAAATTTATGCTTTTGAATCATGCTAGTTTTTGATAACGTTTGCTATGTTCCTAGTAGACCATGTAACAAACCCACCTGAAAGTCACAAGCATAGAATAATAAATGAAGTGTATGCAACTTGTGAGAATAATAACCTCCAGACTTTAGGTAGCTTGCATGCTAATTACTTCTGGTAAACTTGCTTCCTTCCGTAAGCTTCCCTCCCTCCCCAAGTGTGGGGAAATATCCAGTTGATGTAACTTTAAAGGAAGGAGTGCAGGAACCAATAGATCACAAAACGTGAGGTATGAAGAAGTGCTCATTTCAATCAAACTGTCAGCATGAGCATTCTTATTTATGATATGCTATAAAAGGTTTATTGCCTGTTTCACAACTCTAGCTGCCCAAAGTTTGATTTAATCAGAAAACATGCCAGCAATGTGCAGCGATGCCAGGCCTAGCTTTTCATGTCCTGGAAGTTGTCACAATTTAGCCCAGACTTTTCCCAAGCTATTTGCTAGTGGACATGAATCCATCAGGTATTTGGGAGAAAGACTGCACTGTGACCTGTAAATCTCTCAGGAGCTGAGGAAAAATCTGCACCTTGAATATCTACTGGTGAATAGAAACACTACTCATGTTGTTATTAATTGTATATGTCCCCTTTTTTTTAGTGCTTGATACTGAAAACCATAATCTAAACTGCTGGGTAGTTTCTAAGTCATCACTGTTGTGTTTTTCCATTAGAAGTCAAGTCTCACCTGAATCAGAGTGGGACCTCAGTTGGCCTTACTGGCTATGGAGTCATTGCCTCCTTCACAGGGAGAGACCACACTTTGCTGGAGGGTTTTCCTTTCTCTCTGCTTTACTTTGCCTCAAGCTTTGGGTAGAAATATTCCTAAAGAATTGAAGGAAGCAGAAAACAGATCTTTCCTTCTCCCAGAGTGGGGCTGAGGATGGGACTTGATTTCCTGGGCCTTTTTCACATTTTGTAATTGTTCTGGCATGGAGGGAGGTCACTGGATGTTTGCTGCAGTATCCCTCCCTGGCACAGTGGGGTTTACCAAGTGTTGCCTTCAATTCACTGTGGCTCTCCTGCACCAGTATGAGACATGTTGGCCTTCATTTGGGCCAGATAGGGTGTGCAGGTGGGAGACTTCACTGCGTGACTGGATGGTATTGCCCTGACTTGGATTTAGATGACCAAAGGCCATTTTTTATATTGGGAAACTGAAGATGATTTCTTTAAAAATGAGCTCCTTGTGAATTGGACAGTGGGCTGAAAGAAAACAGAAATAAGAAATGTAGCATCGCACCAACAGATTTAGAGATCTCTTGCCTGTCTCTGTTTTGTTCCCCCAAGGGGGACAGGGAAGAAGACCTGGCAGCAAGCTGTAGGCAGTCAGCTTTCTTTATTCACTGTGCTGGGCAAGGCCATATAGCTGCTTGTCAAGTTCCTTCAAATGCACAGTTGTGGAAAGGAGGAGGAAGCCTAGAGAGGCAGCTGATATTCTCAATTAATTAAATTTAACTAACTTTCTTCAACTACTTAAAATTCCATGTAAGATTTCAATATGCATAAGTGCCCTGATCATCCTCCTGATTTTGGTCACGTGGCCGCATACTCAGCAATTCAGTCCTGTCCTGCAGACACCAAAACTTCATGCTGGTCTCAGAGGAGGACACAGGTGAAATGATGCATCAGAGATGGAGCCATCCCTGCACTTCATCTGCATCACCCTTAGTTCAAAACTCATGCTGAGCCAGGGCAACATGGGGACACAGCAGCAACACAAGCACACAAACACAATCAAGCAGCAGTCGGTGCAGAGGGCCTGGCCAGCAACTGGTTGTCCCAAGCTCCTGGAAAACTTACTAGGAGATTAACTACTGCAGAAGCATCAGCACACAAAAGTGCCTTTTATATCTTAATTATTTTACAGTATACAAAGCAATATCTTGTGCTATTAAGCTATTTGTTTGCTAAGCATCAAAAGTTGCTGGCTGCAGAAAAGCCATGCAAGCATATTGGGTATGGATTTTAAGCCAAGATGCCTTATGGAACTGAACTGCTAAATTGTATGAGCTTTCTGCATTCAGTGGTGTTGCATGAGGATAAAAGACCTCAAACTTTGTTCCTGTACCTTCTAGTGGATGGATTTGTGTTCAATGTCAAAGATAAAAAAGAAAAAATTAAAGTAATGAAAAAGTGTAATGCAGCTCATTTATTTCTGTTTTCTTTCCTTTGTTTTTCAAATCCATTGGGGAAAAAAAAAGAAAATCTGTGAAAAGAGGGAGCCTAATTTTGAAAATAGAATAAGAATATGTTTAACTTCACCTGCTCAATAGATGAAAGTTTTATCACTTAGAAAATCTTTTGGACTGCTAGGAGGGAAGTGGTGAGAAAATATAAAGCCTTTTTGGAATAAATAAGAATGTAAATCATTCTGAGTTCAGACAGTGCTCAGCTCAAGAATGCATCAGTTTCAGGAAAGATTAATAAACCAATATTTCTTTCTTGTACTCTTCTTTAGAGAAAACAGTTGGCTTTCATTAAGTAAATGAAGATCAAAAGAATGGAGACAGAAATGTATTGAATACCTGATCTAGGCTAGGTGTCGCCGGTTGGCCACAAGGTTTTCGGGGTGAAGGAAGAGACGAGATGGGCTCCATGATCAGAAGGCTTGATTTATTAAGTTATGATAAACATCTATTATAACTATACTAAAAAGAAAAAGAAAGGGAGAGTTTCCAGAAGCTGCTAGCTACCTAAGAATAGAAAGCAAAGAATGATAACAAACCTTGCTCTCTCGGACTGTGTCCCAGAGAGCTCAGTTCTCGATTGGCTATTATTTCCAAACAGTCAATCTGGGCCAATCCAGAACTGACCTGCTGCATTCCACAGAAGCAGATAACCTATTGTTTATGTCTGGTTGCTGAACTTCTCAGCTTCAGCAGGAAAATCCTAAGAGAGGATTTTTCATAAAAGAAATGTCTGTGACAGCTAGGTGTAACTGTTAAAACAGAAAGTTGAATCTTTCATGTCTTTAGTTGTGGGATGGATATTTTTATTAAGTCTATAGCATTATTTATAGTGATTCCATGTGGTAGGGATCCAAAGCATGTTTAAATTATGTTTCCCCTATTGTAACAGACTTGATAGTGTTACTTGATGGTCTAGAAAGACCATCTGTGTATAACAGAAATACAACTGTATAAAGTGATGGATGCTGTCAATTAATCCAAAGGCAGGGTACCAGTGGATGCACTCAGCTATCCTGGCTGAACTGTCACATGTTGGACCAGCTTAGGGAACTGTAAAGCCAGATAATGTCCTTTGTCTTGCCAATGTGTTTTAAACCTTGAGAGTGAAAAATGGGGTGGAGCTACAGGACAAGAAGTGTAGCTTGCCATTTATGCTCTGGTCAATGAGGTTTGAAACACAAGAAGAGGCACAGTAGGTGAGAAGTATGACAGAAAGATTGACTTTAACAAGCTGGAAAAATTTATGACAGAAACTATCTACCTCAAAAAAGCCAGGCTATTCCCATGTAGAATGTTTGGGAAGTTTATTTTTATTTAATACAGATATTACCTTTAAAATGCAGTCTTACACAGTGATGAAAGACTGCCTGTCCACGCTTACATCAACATTTTAGATTATTTTTCATGAACAACTGGTGACATTTTTTGTCTCAGTAACCCCACTCACTTGCAAGTGCTGTTGTTGGTGACTTCTCTTGTCCCCATGATTTCAGATAATGAGCCTTCATAGGAGACATGCTGTTCTCTGGATGAGACAAAATGTTCTCACCATTTAACAGATATTTCCATTGTAAGCTTGGCTCACATGATCAGGGGTGCATAAGCTGCTGAAGAATATTATGCTATCTACTTGTGACTCACCTGCCACATTTTATTTTTAAAATAATGTCAAATAAATTAGGGAACAAATGAGACAAGACAGAAATCTCAGGTTTTGAGCTGCAGGGGGAGAAAAGGAAATGTGCATCAGTTTTTTATCTTTGGTTTCATTTATTTCTCCATTTCCTAGGTCTAAAAAGAATCCTGTAAACTTTTCTGTGCCTCTGCAATTTAGGTGCAGGGATAGTTGAAGTAAATTAAAAGAAAGTAATCATCATTTATTTTAAGCCCAAGATTAAATATTAATAAGGTGGAGGCCTCTGTAACAGGCATAAAAAAAAAGAATGGTATTGTTACAAAATTTTTTTTCTGCTAAAGAAAGACCTTCCATTTTTGAAGCAGGAAATGTGGGAACTGTGCTGGATTACTGGGTTACTTCAGAAAACATGGAAAACGTAATCTGTAGTGATGGAAGGACTGTAATTAATAATAATCATATTGTTAATTTTTACCAGATTGAGACATTGCCATCCATAACTTTCTCGGAACTCACACAATCAGATCCACCAATAATTCTGAAAATCCACTTCAAAAACCTTTCAGATCACACCCACTTGAAATCAGGGTAACTGTTTGACTCTAGACCTCATTCACAATTATAAAAGTGGACGGAGCCATGGGATCAGGAATAGGTTTGAAAGGAAGGGCTGGGCTCCCAGGGTGCCCTGTCTGCCAACGTGTGCCAGGCTGAGCTAATGCATGGGGGTTGCACAGGAAGAAATGGCATTTTTCTAATTTGCATTGCTGAAGATTACAGAAATCATACTTATGGTCCAATATCCCACTGAACTAGAAAATTTAGGAAAAAATCTCAGGCTTTGGGGCAACCTTTGAAAAGCTAGTGTTCTTCTCATGCATCACAGCAATAGTTGAGCTGATTCTAACCCAACTCCTCCAGGGTCATCCTGCCTTTGGACCACCTGCACTCAGTCCCTGCCAGAGCAGAGCATCACTGAAGCCACAGAAGGTCCCATCATGGCTTGGGTTGTGCTTTAGTCCCAGCTAAGCCCCAGCACTGAGGTAATGCTGACTATCTCACCTGACTGATAAGTAAAAAAAGTTATGCTGTTGATGCTTCATTGCAGTGTATTTTGATGTAATTAATCCTAAATTTTTTATGTTGTTTTGTTTAATTGTATTTTAGGAGGGGGTTTGTTTGTGTTGATTTGTGGAAGCAAATTCATTTGGATGTATTTTTTCCATCCTGTAAAGTCCCCTCTGAAGACACTGGGTGAGATGGATTAATTCTTCCTGTTCCTGAGTACTCTTTTGAAGGATTATTTAGAACTGTGTCCTGCCACCTTCAAGCACCGTGCACGTCTCCTGGAGATGTGCCAGAGAAGCTAAGAAGAGTGCTGTGTCACAGGGATGTTTAAAACCAGAGAATTTGACAGCCTGTAGATCCAGACATGGACACAGGGCCCAGACAGAGCAGCCTGGCAACTTTCTGGCAGTTCTCAGTGAGACACATGGGTCTATCACAAATCCAAAACACATTATGCTCAGAAGAAATCTTTGATTTCATACAGTTGGTAAAAAATAAAACAGTGCTCTGCTGCACAGGATGGCTGAGACAGCACACACGAACAGTGCTCCCTGAAGAGTCTCTGATGACTGGGGATCATGCAGGTTGAGACAAGATTAATAAAACAAGAGGAAAGGTAATAAAAATTATTTTCTTGAACTATTACAATCAGTCTTTGTGTGTACGAGTGCAAAGGTTCATGTGGTCTCCTGTCCAAAAATGGCAGCCTATTTATTAAATCTCATGCTTCAGATTTAGAACAATGTCCTCACAGCAAGGGGATATCAAGCAGCTCCTGTTTGAAACTCTGCAGACAGCCCCTCTGAAAATCTCTCCTATTCACAAAAATGCTACAGTGACAGCTAAGATTGCTTGAAAGTCCTTCCCCAATCACAGATGCTGTGTGCAGTTTTTCAAAACTGTATCTCCAATCCTGGGTCATGAAATAGCCTGAACCTTCCAAATCCAGACAAATGTCTATTGTCTTTCTGACAAATCTCTTCAATTAAAGTGACCAATTAAAAAGACTCTATTTTAGATACTTTCTGCTTAGTCACTGAAAAGAATAAAACTGAAATTATATTTATAAACAAAGTTTTAAAAAAAATTATCTCTTGTTTTAATTCTTCCCAAGGCACAATGGTCTTCAGTAATTCTGAGATTTTTTTACATGGTGATTTGGGTAGCCACAGTATTTGGGAGAAGCTGGATTGTGTGTGTGTTCACCTGAATAATAAAGGAAATAAAGGAGGCAGTAGCAAGAATCCCTACAGAAACCCGGCATAGCAACAGAGCAAAATGAATGAGAAGACCAGACTGAGAAAAAAACCTGTGCTAGGTCTGCTAACATGTTCTTGGGAATTCAGCAGGGGCAACCCAGGTCAACTTTTCAAAAACCAAACAAGAAATTCAACTTCACTTTCTCTTAATGTGGATTTCTTCAGCAATATGCCAGAAACTTTTTCTGACACAGGAGTAAGATAGAAAGTTTTATGATTTCTTTAGAAACTTTACCTCTTCTAACACCCTTAACGCCCTTCTTTACTCTTCCCAATTGCATTTTGGGCCATATCAGACAGGAAAATTTTAATCCAACAAAAGAGTAGCAACTACTGGGGGTTTTGTCTGTGTTCTTAACTGAAAATTTGTACAGTAACACTATAAAGATAAATGTACTATAAGTGAATACATGTGATATATTTAGAGCAGTTGGATAATCTTATTTTAAAATAGCTGATGAATTAGTTATGGTTGTAGGGTTTTTAATCTATGCTGAATTATTCTAGTAATATCATTTATTAACCAAGTCCTATCCTAGGCAAACATATGTCATTTTTGTTTGGAACTGACATCAAATTAAGAAAACATATTTGCTTCTTTGTGTTCTCTCTTTTTCTTACAGCTTAGCAACTTTCTTCCATTGCTTGGGTCTTTCTTGTATTTCAAATATACTGAAAAACATGCTAAATTATTCAGATGATTCCTAGACTAACTCATCTAAATGGTAGTATGCAAATAGATTGTGTTTGTCACTGTTGAAAAATCTACCTTTAATAACTGCTGTTTAGTAGTTTCTTTTTTTTTCCACATTTTTATTGGCACATGAGTCATTTTACTGTCAGCATATAATATGACTACTTTTAGTAACTACAGGACAGAATTACGTCAATTGTGCTTCAATAGATTTTCCCTACTTCCAACAGCTTTTGTGCATTTTTTCCAATTCAAATGGATCTAAAATGCTGCTGTATCATTTTATCAACTGACCCTAGACAACTGCTTCTATTCTTTTGTCTTCCTTATTCTTTTTTATTATTCATAACTTCTAGTTTACATTAATCACTATGAACATCCTCCTTTTTTCTGAACAGTTTTATATTGTTCTTCAATTCATGTTTGGGGTTTTTACATTCCCTCTAAGTCAAGTTGGCTGGTTTTGAGTTTTTTTCCCCGTGTGGTTCTTTCCTAAAACTGAAAGATTATGATCAGACAATATTTTAAAAGCAGTTTGCAATTTGTCTTTGCAATTTTTGTTTAAATTATTTTATTTCATCTGATCTGATTCAACTCTTTTGAGATGCCAGTAACTGGGAAGCAAGTTTTGCCATACAGACCCTTTCTCTTCCTCATCTGTCCATTTTGCCTAAATAAGTTAAAACCAATTTTTTAACATCTCTGCTATATAAATTTTCCTATAGTAATACCACTGAAGTGGATTTTCCTTTTCTAAGTGAGGAAGTTCTGCTTTTAAAAAGACTTGATGCTCTCCTTCATTTCAGCTAACAAAAGGTTTGGATCTACCATTTACAGCTGCCTATTCACTGCCAAAAACCTGTTGCTGAATCAAAACTCCCTGGAAGCACAGCCACAGCAAGTAGATATGGTGACCTCCAGAGCTGCCCAGGTGGAAATTCACCATCATCATATTGTTCCACTTCCCTTTGGTATGTGGAAACACAGGCCAATTTCTTAAACCTGTAGGCCAGCTCAACTTAGTAAATACAAATTTCAACAGCAGGAGCAAAGCTAACTCCCAATTAAGTCTTGTGAATCATTAGAAATATTTGAATATGCTTTTGCCAACGTTAGAATTTCAATTCTTATTCCTGCAAGTATAGAACCACCTTCAACAGCCAGCTCTTTGCTACTGGTAGGTTTATATTATCTTCATGAGGGTCTGCATACCTACTGGAAAATATTTAAGAGCTTGAAAATGAAAGGCAGTTGAAAATGATAACCATGATAAAATGTGAGTGCTCCAATGTATTAGAAAATAAGTGTTTCTATCTGTTCCTTTCTTGTGGGCTGTATAACATAAACAACTGGATTAGCTCTAGCTTGACTGTGTGTATTATTGAAAAAGAGCTGCATTTCAAGAAAGGAATTTTAACTTCAATTTTAAATGGTCATTATAGCTGTGCTGAATTCACCGGAGACCAGTGTTTGGGACCTATCCCCCTTCATCCATGGTAGGTGTTTTGAAAGACACAAGCACAAGAGATTTTGGGTATTGATTGCTGAACAATGAGAATTTGTCATCGAAATGACAAAAATATCTGCTGTTCCCTGGTAGGGCCATTTATCTGAGCTGAAAATAATCTCCACAGAGCATCTCCCGTCCCAGCTCCAGGGTCTGCTCTGTTGCATCCTCTGCCTCCCATTCTCCCCTCCCTTGCACTTGACCCAAGCAAACAGTTCTTTGACTTTTCTTTATTTGGTCAGTAGTTGTTTTTTTCTTAGCTACTGAAATTTCTAACAAGCTTTGTATCACTTGCCAGAGAAAGTTTGCTGTATCAATTTATTTTTCTTTGTCTCATAAAGGAATAATGCAGTATTGCTTTTCTTCAATTGGAAATGGCATTTCTTTTGTTTAGCCTAATGTCCCCTCTGTATTTTGGACGTCTCATGAGCAGAGTCTTTTTCTATTTTTGTGGGTTTCTGAGCATTTTTTTATTATTTAAATTTTCTAAAAATTTACTTCTGCTTTTAAAACTGAACTCGTCGAGTGACATTTTGTCGTGTAACTGTGCACCGATCATCAATGTTTAATTAAAACCTGTCATGGAGAGGTGATGTCCTTCCTTAGGAATGAATTTACTTTAGCAGTGAAAGTCTAGAGGGGCAGTCCTTTTGCTGTCACAAATCGACTTAAAAGACCAGAGAGACATGCAGGAAGACAACTAACAGTTCTGTGCATATTTATGGACTTGTTGTGCATGTGGTAAGTACTCTCCTGACAGCTAGTGTTAAATCCAATCAATCATCACTTAAATACATCACTGTGTATATTCACCTCACTCCTTCATTAGCATTCATTAGCAATTAATCAACACAGCAGTAGTCTCTGGAAAGATCAACAATCCATAAGGTACATTTACATTAAAGATGAGCAAGTGAACATTTGTTCCACTTCAGCTAAGTCTTGTGTATTGTCATTTCTTCAAGGAGTGAAAGACATTGATCAAGCAAATGGCTGATTGATTGATAGATAGAACATGCCATCTATTGCCTCTGAAGACCATTTTTCTTCAAACCAGAGGACAGTAGTTTTGTTCAGAAAAAAACTTCCAGTTTTCAGTTTCACAGTATGTTTTGCCATACTGGTTGAAAATGTCTTCCTTAAATCAACCAGCTTTGGAGACAAACTCTGTTGCTGAATCTCTTTCAGCTTCTAAAATAAGACCACATTCTAGGGTATAGAGGTCCAGACATATCCTTTTAACATCGGATGTGGAATTACATTTGTTTTGCTGATTTATTTCTTCAGCCAAAACAAAACAATTAATTAGCAGCATTTATGAGTCAGAGTGGAAGAAGAAAAATTATATTCAGGCATATAAAAAATACAGCCCTAATTTTTTGTTCTATTACATTAATAATAAAACTTAGTACTTTGAGAGACCTTTACCACCCTGTGGAAAATTAAGTAAACTAAGATTAATTGGAATAGTTATTCAGCTCCACTTATTGCATAAATATATACTGATAATGATATCTTTAGTGTTTATCTTAAGTACTCTTCTGACTTTATAGCAGTGAAATTATACAACCAGGTTTTAATTTGATTGTTTTCTTTTGTGGTAGAAAATATGTATTTCAAAATAAAGATTTTTCTAACCTTAGATGCCAAAATTAACTTAAAAGAGAACTTATTACATTATATTCAATGAAATTGAAATATTTGCATTAATAAAATATTAAGTCATTGAGACACTAAGTAAACATGTATTTCTTCTGTAATTCCTTTGCTGTCATGGAGATGCATTGAGCTTCTATCATTGTGTTGTTAACGTGATAAAATATCCGGTATCTAATAAACATTCAGTTCTTTGTGAATATTGAAATTCCTTTTTAATGTGCCAATTACAGATTTGGATTGCTACTTTATCTGCTTCAATGTATCTCATTACTTGTTTCATTATTTCTTTTTAATTACCTTTACATACAAATGCTATCCCTTTCTTATCTGTGACTTGATATACTTTTGGACAGATACAACTGCACATATGACCTCACTGTGTCATACATCAGAATTATTGAGCCATTTCTCAGGACAGCTCACCTCTAACTCTCTCTGTGACCACTCTGTTCCTTATACACATTTTTTTTTGTTTTTTGTTTGTTCATTCGTTTTCATGTGAATCTTTGTTCTGTGTATGAATCCTCTCTCTTGTACCACTATTTCAATGTAGAGGTTTGTTAAGGTTAGGATAATCCCAAAGTGAAGTACTGTGAATGTGCTTAAATAGCAATTTATGTCCTCCAGGTGAAGTGTGGTGGTGGGAAGAGGAGTTGTTTTCCATATTGCAGAGAGGAATAAGAGGAAGTTGCATGGTCATTCCATTTAATGAAAGATTTTGACATCCTGTTTCACTAATCATAGTTCATGAGATGAACCTTTCCCTGTTTGAAAGTCTTCACCCCCTTGGTAGGACTATTTAGACCTGTAGACCCTGAGAGATCACATTAGGGAAAAATGTGTTATGGGAAATCTGGTAGCTCCAGATACCTTAGTATCTGGATACCTGACAACCCTGCCAGAAATAAAGGCTTCTCTGCAAAAACACGATTTGGTCAAAATTCTACAGCATTTAGACACAATGAAATATTGAGCAGATTTATTCCAAGGAATTTAAAGTACAACTAAAACTGCTCACCCCATCCTTCCTCCCTGTTTGATTAGCTTCTCAGAGATGGCTTGGCAGGATTCACAGAGGTCAGGGCACCAGCACCCTTGGCTAGAGAGATAGTAAACAAAACAATAGTGTGTGTTCCATTATGAGTTTATCTACCCACCCCTGTGCTACCATCCTTATCAAAAAGCTCTGACCTAGTGCAAAGATAAGCTTTGCTCCTCTCTTTCCCCAAGCAGCCCATCTTCTGTGCAGGAAAGGCAGCATTTTACCTTTATATTCACAAAATGGTACTTTAGACTTCATTTTTTTGTAAGACTTTGATTTAAAGTTTTCTGCCATTTAAGAACAATCCCTGAAATGCAGATCTGATTTTACACATAAGCACTGAAATTTGTTAAATTTAATCTTTATTTTGCAGAGGGAAACCCAACAGTGATTTTTACTTTTTAAACTCCTTTTCTATTTCTAGGAAACTTCAATGAAGCATTTTATGGCATGATGTTAGTGTGATGGGAAGAACTTGTATTCAAGATGATTAGACAACCACTAACATAAGGCACTACTGAATTTCTCAACCCTACGGGCAACAGAAATGGCAGAGCAGATTTTAGGGAAATTTTACACATTAGTACATAAACAGTCTGTCAAGAAATCACACCCTTCAGATGTCTGCCTCTGACAGTCTTCAAGACATTAAAAAAATCATAAATGTGATTTGCAATAGAGACATTTACTAGCCTTAATATACAGAGAATGTCATCACTAGACAAATCCAGGAATGTCAAGTGAAGATTATTAGAGTCTGGAATACCCATACAGCAGAATGGCACGTGTGGATGTATGTTACCCAAAAAGTCATGAACTTCTCTGCTCAATGACCTGTTTGATCTTTAGCCCACAATCCCTTCTAGTATGGCCCTACATGCTTTGACAATGTGTAGACATAACTGTAAAAAGGAAAAGCAGGCGTCTGTGAAAAGGGTCAGTAAAACAAGAAAACTGGAGCTTTGTGGAATTTAACATGAAATATTACAAGAAAGGAAGCATTGGCACGGAAAAGAAACCAAATTGAAAGGAGTGAGGGAAGGAGAGAAACACGACCACAATGAAAGGTCTGAAGATGAATAAAGAATCTGAATCACATTTGGAAAGAAAAGACTTTTTCTTCACTGCATTCTTTGATTGATATGTGATTCCACAGCTTGTTTTATTTGGGTCAGTGTGTCCAGGCAGAAGATACCAAAAAGTATGCAGAGGTTTGGTGAGCTGACAGTCTCAGTCCAAATGTCTGCAGACAGGCATTTGAATTACAAGGGTTCCAGGGTAAAACAAGAAACACCTTGGAGATGGAGCCTAAATCACACTTCCAGATGTAGAGATGCTCTGTCTTTTGGCTGCCTTGGAATCAGCATATCTGGGGCTGACTCCAAAGGTCTCAGGAGCCAGTGTTATCAAACTGGTACCTTCCAGGTCATTACAGCCAATAATTCCTTTTCAAGTATCAAAAAGAAAAGAAAACAAAGTGAGATGATTAAAAAGCCAATTAGCAGATCAAAGTATGAGAAGCTAAGTCCTGGAGGGGAAAAGAATGCATGTATGTTAATTTAGGCAGTAAGGAAGATAATTAGAGCTGGGTAGTGATAATGGGATAAACTGGGGATCAAAAACTGTTGAGTTGATTGGAAAAAACGAGAAGAAAATTAAGGGAAATTTTAATGACTCTTAAAAAAATTAACCATATAAATATTAGAATGAAAGCTTGTCTAGATACCACTCTGACCCTTTTGTAAGTGGGACAGTGATCCACAATTCTCAAAAAAGTATAATTTTAATTCTTCTCCCTGAGAAGTATTTCAGTGTCTCTGATGCAAATATCTTCTGGGATAGTGAGCTGGATATGGAAGACATAAGTGGAGCAGCCAACAGAAATTAGAGACATAAAGGCAGACTTCCCCATCTCATCCTGCCTCCTTATCTTTTTCATAATTTTAACTCCCTTTTTCAGCAAAGATGTCAGAGTTTTGGTGTTGAAGTCCCAATTCACTTTCTAAACTTTGTTTCTCTTGACTTCCTTCCAAATTCTTTTTTTGTCTACAGTTCTCACAGCTTTAGCTTTCTGATGAGGTTTGTTCTTGGCCAAACTTTCTGTCAGCCTTTTCTCCCCGTGTTGTGAGCACACATCTGCCCTCCTCGGCCCCGTGCCTGCCTGAACTCCTGATCTTATCCCTGCTGTTGTCCATTTGATCAAAACATGCTACTCAGGAACTTACTGCAGATGGGGCAAAGAATGAGGGGAAAGAGAAAATCTTCTTTTTTTTGTGAGGTTTCCAAAGACCACCCTTGAGCTTTGGCTCTGAATGCATCACAGCATTGTGAGTCCACAGATTCCTGTGTTCCCCTTCACAAAGTCCTGTGAGTCTTTAAACAGAAAGGCCCCTAACAGTTTGCACCCCATGGTTCTGTCAAAGCAACAACATGCTTACATAAATATTGTTTGGCTCTAACCCTTTCCATGTGGCTTATACCACAGGAAGTTCACTTTCTTCTGAAGAGCCTGAACATGAGTGGGGGTAAGGATGAGTTTCATTCTGTGAAGTATGAATTAGACTTTTAGAGACAGCTGGGACTCAAGAGAGAATGAAGGGTTTGCAACTTAACAAGTAAGAACAGGAAGGAACAGAGCTGTGAAGAAAAAGAAATAAATCAGAGGCATAAGTAGAAAAATAAACACCTCCTCTATATAACCTAAGGAGCTTCTGAAGTAATTTCAGCAAAGGAATATTACAGTCACAGGAGAAAGAGCATGGTCATTAATGCAAGTACTGTATCTGTCAACAACAGGGAAAAAGAAAGGATCTTCTCTGAAGAGTAAATGGTAAGGATTAAAAAACATTCAACAGGAGATTCCCCCAAATGAATAATGTCAAACAGACATCTCGTGAATGTTCACCTACTGCTTTGGTGATAAACAGAGATAAAAGATGAAGATGCTATATATCTGTGACCTGAGGAAGCTCTAGGTAGCAACTCCCTATTTCCTTGCAAGTAAAGAGCATGAAGAAAAGGAATTACAAAGTAATACTTGCAACTTATTCAGAGTATCTAGTTCTCTGATTAGTAACTCACTTCAGGGAATAGAAAGATGCAGTTGGACCAGAAGGTGATGTATAGCTAGCTTCAGGTCAAATTCTTCCTGCCTTCTCAAGCCACAGTAGCTGCACTTGAGAAGACTGTGTCACTGACACATATCTTTCTTTTCTCTCTGGAGGCAACCCTCTTGTCAGCTTTTCACCTTGTGGAGAGGAGAAGAAACATATTTCTAATAGCAAGGCAGAAAAGAAAAGAAAGAAATGATCGTGTGTACTCTTCTTCACAACCTTCCCATTTACTCCAGGTTAAAACCCACTGTACTGCTCTTAAATAGTGATTAATGCTAATTCTGAGTCAGTCTATTGCTATGATGAGTCTGGAAAATAACATTAAGAGAACTAGCAAATACTAGAGGTGAGGGCTTTGGAAGTGGGAAGAAGGAAGGAGGATATGCCTCAGGATTTTGTGTTGCCCTGTTAAATATTTCTGTAGGAGATGTGTGGTTGCAGACCATGGACTTCATTTGTGTTTTACATTCCAACAAATGTGAGATATTCTACCATTACATGACACCATGTGCCCCATAACAAATTTGCTTAACATATATTAGGGTTGCTTATAAGACAACATTATTTTTGTTCTCTTCCAACTGGTCTGGATATATGTCAGTCTTAGCTATCTTTAACATCTAGTCTGACACACTTATCTAGCCCCATGTTATAATGAGAGAAAACAACAAAGCATGTCCAAGGGTGATTCATCCTGCCTATCTTATATATCTGTCCTGTCAGAAGTAGTTGTATGGAAAACCATGTATTTGGTACTCATATACTACAGCAGTGAGGTTTTTGGGGAATGGAAGAAAGTATGGAAACAACATGACTTTTGTGAAGTTTTCTACTTCACATAAATGGCTTCTTGCCAGGGTTTTTCTTGGGCAAATTTTCATGTGAAACATCAACACCTGATCTTTAGCCTTTTCTTTGGTCTGTATTTTTCACAAGTGACCAAATCTCAGAATTATTCTCCGTGATATTTATACTTTTAGTCTTTGCTTTTTCCTCTTTATCTTCAGCTCTATTTTCTCTTTCTCTAAAATTTTGTTTTATATTAGCATGGATTTCTATTGTATTCTGGAAACTCAGTTATAGTTAGTACTCTCTAAGTTTCCCACCCTTTGAAAAGACTTTCTTTCCTGAAATAATTACCATCTTTGTTTCACCTTTACATTGATTAAGGTGCATTTCCCCTCTTCCTTCACTTGAACATGTGGAAAACTACAATGGAGTTTTGCCCCTGTGAGATCAATGTGACCAGAATTTCTCTAGCTTTCTCAATATGGTCCACGAAGAAAAAATTGGGATCTTCCTCCCACAGCTGCAATTAATCAAATAGAGCTTCCTTTTGGCAATTTGCAATGCTAACTTTCTTCCTTAAATTTTTCTTTTGAAAAATCTTGAAACCCACTAATAATGCATAAAAACTACCAGATATTTTCCAGAAAGTTCTGGTGGTTTGACTCATCCCCCCCCATAAGATTATATTTCCTTCATGCAGATTCTGCAGTCCTGAGTCATTCCCTCTCAAAACTCTCAGAGAGGAGGAGTTGTGGTGGCTGTTGACTCTCCCCCACTCTTGTTTGTCTAACACAGCAGTTTGCATGCATTCATTGGGAAGCAGAGAACTCCAGCACTCAGAAAACAGGAGATACAGAGTTAAGCTGAAAGCCCAACTTCAAGATTTTTTCCTGCTGTGAAAGGGCTTTATTTCATTACGTTGTTTGTTTGTGCATTTATTTTTGGAGAATGATGAGCTCTCCATTGTTTTATGAAAACTGAACTATTGTGAAGAGCTCTGGAGTGCGGGATGAGCTCTTATTTGGTTTGTTAAAAGAAAACAAAATTAATTAAACTATAACTTTTTCTCCTTGGTTCACAGCTTAAAAAGATAGTGCCTTTTATTGTTGTGCATTCTCTAGTAATTATTACCTCTTGTAGTGTACTGCAGACTAGAAACCATGCCTTTAATAGAGATGTTCAGCTCGTATCCCTGTTATATCTTTCTGTTGTAGCAAGTCTGTGACCTAAATGCCCCTAGCATAATTGACAAACACATCACAAAGAATGCCTTAGAAGTGGAAGAGCATAATTCAGCTTTGCTTAACAGCAGCAGGACACACACAACCACTTTGCTTCATTTTGCAGCCCTAGATGCATTAGGCTGTGTGAAAATCCACATTGTCCAGAGCAACCCAGCTCACCAACTGCCCTGGGCCAGCCTGTACATCTGATTACTGCATTGGAAGACCTTGTGGAAACTGTTAGGGGCTGAGAACAAGCATTGAATTTTCCTTATTGAGCCTGATGGCATAGGAAATGATTAATTTTCCCATGACCTTTAGGGCTGGGATACTGGAAATCACAGCTGCCAGGGCTGGCCCTGGCTCTGCCCACCAGTATGGTTCAGTCAAATGCACCTTGTTTACTGAAGGGCTTAATATTAACCTGGCTTAGGCTTTCATCTAAATTTCAGCTAATACTGTTTTTCTGTGCAGTTATTCTTACTTCTTAAGTCTTGTAGAGAAACATACTGAGAACAACTCCTTATGCAAAGTCCTTAAATTCATACTTGAAAATCTGATTGAGCAGATTTAGCACCAAAAGACAAAACCTGTCTGCAGTTAGAATTGCACAAGTTTAAATTTAATCTCAAAAGCAAGGAATTGCCAAATGGGCTTTGAACAACTTGAAGCTATGTATTTGTTCAGATCATCCTTGGACTCAGGAGGATGATGATACAATATAGAATGGGCTTCTCAAGTGCGAAGTTATACAGATTAATTCTCTTTATTCTGTCCACTGTCAGCAGGACAGAAGAAAAAAAATTAAAAAAAGAAAAAGGCTTTGGGTCAAAGAAGAGCTGGAAGAAAAAGATACTGCCTTTCAAATATAAATTTGTTGTAGCTTCAGAATATAAGTACATAAATAATTAGGTAAATAATTTGTAATTATAATGTTACAACTACATGTGCATTTGAAGGCAATTGCAGATGAAAGTGAAATAGTCTTATTCAATGCAACCAACCCTGAGAGAGATACAAACCTTTAAAATTTATGATTCAGGCCCTGTACTCGCTATGAAATGACTAAAATTTATATGAGATCAAATTCATTGCTTCTATATCTAATATTACTCCTCTGAGATGTAATATAGAAAGGCATGCAAGTGCTTATATACTGAAACACATGCTACTTTTTTGTAAAATCAGTTCTTAAGAAAGATTTCATTCATTCATTCATTCATTCATTCATTCATTAGTTAAAAAGTTAAAATAATGCAAGTATGTCCAATTTTACCATTATTAAAATATCTTTGTATTGTGAAAATTTTTTGAAGAATTGCTATTACATTACTACATTTCTATTATTAAACTCCTAGTTTAATATTGCATTTTTGTTATTTTTTACCAGTTTATCAATATCTGTTGTTTTTCTTTACTTTTTTTGAGACTATTGCTTTTCTCTTCACAGAGTAAAAATATATTCTAATTTCAGATATGAAATAGATGTTTAAGATGTCATGTAAGATTTGCTTACACTTTTCAAATTACTCTTCAAAGGTCTAATAATTGTGAGATAACATGAGAAGCATGTTATTATTACAGGTAAGTGTGTTAAAAATTCTTATTTCAGACATGTCTTTATGAAATGGATCTTTCAGGAAAAAAAGTCTTAGACTCATTCTAGCACATCTAACAAAGCTACATAAATGATTCAATTGTTTTGGTGAAGATAGCAGAGAGTGAGTTACTGTCCACAAATACAAATTTAAAATGCAAAAATCCATCTAAAGATGGATAGAACTTTACTTTTCTCCAAAGAGAGAGCATGGACACCACCCATGACTTAGCAGATGGGGCATCATAATAATTTTTATTAACTTTGCTTTCTTGATGGGAAAGAATGGTATTTCCTTAATTCTGGACTGTCACTGAAGAATGTCCATGGGTGTTCTATGGAAGTCTTTCCTAATATGTTTTGAGGGGGGCAGTGTTTAGTGGTTTGGGTGTCTGAAATTATTTCTTAATGCTTCAGTTAACAAATTCTGCTAAATTCATGGGAGCTACACTAGATCGCTCCAAGGCTCCAGCAACTTTTTATCAGGGTTGTGCATGACATCATATTTAGAACACTCTACATTTTACTGAAATAATCTGTTAAAATGACAGTGCAAGTTTCTTTCATAAAGATGTTAAATTTACATAAGTCTTAAGCACCCTTTTTTTCCCTTTTTTTTTTTTTTAACTTTGAAAGAGGGATTCTGAAATGTCTGGTATCTTTTTACATTTTTTAATGTTATGCCATACCCTTCTGTGCTGGTATGGCTGACATCTGTATTTCTGAGAAATATCTTAGAAATGTTTTGTTTTATTCTATAGCCTTTTTACAGGTTATGGCAACTTAATTGCTAAAAACCAGATCTAAATTATGCCTGATTTATGACATTTAGTCTTCCAGTCTTCTGATATTTTTGCTTTAATATCAAAACATTACCTGTTTCATCTAGTCTCATTCCAATGACTTTTGCATATTTTCAAGGTAAAGACAAAGTTAAGCCCCCTCCTTGTATTGAAATGTATCTGCATTTAGAACACACTTTAATGGCCTTCCTGCTAATTTTATGACTTGCTTCTTTAAGAAGCGAAGTGAGATGTTATTATTGATGTTTTCTTTTTTTTTTCCCCCACTGAAAAATTGATTTTAATGTGGAGTCCCTACTTAAAAATCAATGACACAACCTGACTCAGGGTTTGACACTTAAAATCTATACTATTCTCAGTGGACTTGAGTTCCATAAGCCTAGAATCTGAAGACATATGATACAAAAGGCAAAAATTCTCCCCTGGGGTAAAATGCCAACTGAGATATCATGCATCTTAACAAAGCATTTTAATTGCCCGTATTCCAATACAGAAGAAGCTTGTATCCAGGTAAAAATGCCTGTGTGTGTCTGTGTCTCTGTGTGTGTGCACGTGTTTGGAAATAATATCTATCAAATCCCCCTAAAGTTAGGTTATGGGTGACTTCTATACTTGTTTACACTTTGGAATCGGTTTATCTGTGACATATCACTCCCTGTCATAGTCTGGTGGTGATACTGGAACTATCTGGAGGTTCATAAAAGACAGATAAGCTATGATTAATTAAAAATAGGATTTAATTAAAAATATAGAGAAGATTGAATATGTGGCCTGATATGGAAATTTCAAGGACAGGTTTTCAGTTCCCTGAGATCCTGGATCCATCTTCAGATAGGATTAGCTGGGGTAGGGAAGAAGGAGAAAAAGGGAAATAACCTAACAAGGTTTATTATGAACTTTGATAATTTTATGAAAAATATCATGTGTTAACTCTGTACATTCCCTTTCATTTTACATTTCCATATCTCTCCCCTGAGTTCTGCACAAGACCAATGAGATTTAAAGGTATCTCAGTGATATTTAAAGGTATGAAATTCAAAATCAATAAAAGCTAACATTTTTCTATCTTGTGTATATTTGGCTTCAAGGAACTGTTGCCAAAGTTTTGCCAAAAGGAAGTTTTATTCTAAAAATGTAGTTGCTCTGGAACAGAAGTCTTACATCTTGGAGCAGATACTACACCTTGCTTGCCAGAGTTAATATCAGTATTGTGGTTTTTTATAGTTTCTTTGAGGTATCTTTGTTAAGGCTATCCCCAAAATAAAGTGTTTGACTGTAATGATTTGGGGTCTTACTCACAGTGATCAGGCCTTCTTAGCTAAGAAAAACTTGTTCACAATCATAGAGTCTTGTTGGAAAGCCTCACAGGTCTGTGAGTAGTACTGGTCTCTCATTAAATTACCAATTAAAAGTAAAATTCAAAGTTAATACTAAGAAAATTGATTTATGAGTGTGAAGAATTGAATATACTGATGCAGACTGAGTCTAGGAGATAGAACAAATAGCTGCCATCTAGGTGCCATAGATCACCCAGAAAACAGATACTTTTCCATCATTAGCAAACTTGGATTGCTCCCCTGTGATAAAAAGCAGCTTCTGCCTTGGATCTCTGATGTTCTGCGTGGTTTTGAGAGAGCTTTCAAAGACAAGACAATAATCAGAGTAGGAGGGTCCAGTACCTCCTGGCTCCCATGGTTTATTGTGGACACATACAACTGTGTTCCTAGGGAGACAACATCAATGAACAGAAATAGGAACAGCAGCTACTGCTGTTTATCTGCAGCGCAGGGAATGGGGAGCCCAGGTTTGTGGGTCCTTTCCCTGCACACAGTTGCTGGCTAGGTCACTTCAAGGTGACTTTTACAATTTGCTCTTCTTAAAAAGTAGGGATATTTTTTATTTTCTTCCTTCAAAATCATTTTGAGATTGAATCAAATTGTGCTTTTGAAGTGATTTGTAATATTCAAGTGAAAGTTATAACACCATGATACAGTATATATTTAAGCAAGAGGTGATAAATAGACATCAAGTCAAAAATAGCACTTTGCTAATGTTTTTATTTTTTTATCAGTGTTTTGAAAGTGTTTTTTGAAATATTTATGGGATACAAGAAATATCATTCTCTGGGGAAAAAAAAAAGTCAAGAAGACAATGAAAAGGTAGTACAAATGGCAGAACCATGATGAAAAATGAGGAAAAATACAAGTAGTTACAGAAAAACATCATTTATGAGTTAACAGAAGACTGACTCACTATAGTGCATATAAATATGGTGCAACAATGATTTTGATGACTCTTTATCACAGTTCTGTGATACAAAGTATGAAACAAAATAAAAAAGGATGTGGGACCAAAGATAAACCAGTCTACATTATGCTATTAATGAAGAATAAGTAACAGCATGGAAATTGATAAATCTTGCAGGATAGGAAAATGACAACTTTGGGCTCATCTATAATAACCTGAAGGATTTATCACTCTCCTTCTCTGCTGAAGCTGTAGGCAATTTTTCTGTTGTCTGTCTGGTACCTCAAGTTATTATACAAAGAAAAGGCATCATATATGCAGCAAAGATGGAACTAAGGAGGAGAATGAAGATGAAATATCCCAGAGGCGACCCCTGTGACCATGTTAGTTCTAAGATGCCAGTACTAATAATTGGGGCATTCCTTTAATCAAAACCTATTTGGACTTAACTAAAAAGACACTTGGATTTTTCAAACATTCATAATAGGTATGTTCCCTCAAGAAAAATTCATTCTCAAGAGAGAGTCTGGTAACACATTTTTCTGGTGAATAATGGACAGTGCATTCCTTGTTACTGTACAAGGCAGTACCCATTTTCATGAGCTTTAGAAGTGATTTCGATGATATGTGGGACTAAGGCTGGATGTGCAAACACAAATCACTGTCATGGGAGCAATTCTCCAAAGTGTGTTTATTGGAGTCTCTTCTTTTAATTTCTCTCATGATTTTTTTTTAATTTCCTTGTGATGATGACCTGAAGGGGATCAGTAGTTAGCTGCCATGAAGGCCAAAATTTACAAAGTGGCAATACTCTTTTTCCTAATCTCTTCTGCCATTTCAACTGATAGAGGCTTGGGAGCTCTCCAGTACCAGCCTCAGCCCAGCTTTTCACTCTGTCTATCCATCAGAAAAGAAAAGAAAAAAAATTCTGTTTCTTCAGTTTAATCTACCACCCTTCTAAATTTCTTTTTCTACCCAAGGGTTCAAAATTTTTATGGAGGCTTTTGGGCAGACATCTCCAGGTCCATAATAGGCACTTGATTACCCTTTTCAGATCACTTTCCTTAACTGTGAACTTCATAGAGGTGTGTGCCTGCCTATGGACACCGTGCTCACAGTTCCAAGCATCTTCTCTCATGGATTGTTCCTTTTCATTTTGAGGTCAATTCTGATCTCTATGTCAACATATGAGTGCACATACAGCGTCCACAGATGTCCAGACACATGCCAGGAGCTCAAAATTAGTCTTCAGACTCCAGTCTGCAATTTCTGAGGCACATTTCCAGATAGAATATGAAGAAAAAATTAGAACATATAGAATGCTGTATTATCCTGACTCCACAGCATTCACACATAATCTTCACACATTACTTCAAATTTGGAAGGCCTATGAAAAAAGAGTCCTGAACCCCTGACCCAGCCATCCAGATATTTAGCCATCATAATGCTGAATAAATGGGATGACTTAATCAGAGGATCGTCAATAGTTTCTAGCACTTGGTGTAAACATCCCTTGAAACAAAACCTTTTGAACTCCTGGATGAATTGGTGTGTCTCAGTCCAGGTAGGAGATCCTTATGTCCACAGGACTGTATGGTACTGAGGCTCCATTTACCATCTCTGAATTGGGAAATTCTTCAATTAGACAGGGCTAGAGAGAAGGTGAATATGGACTGGCTGCCCAGGAAGTCTGGGAAATCCCTGTTAGTGAAGAAGTTAAGCTATGACTGGGCCTGGGCAATCAGATGCAGCCATGATGCCAGCACTACTGTGAGCAGGAAGTAGGACATGGAAACCTCCAGAGGTGGCCACAGATTTTCTGTTCTTTTGAATACTGGTAAACAGCTGCTCCCAGTGCTGCCTCCATGATCAGCTGTGACCATCCTACCAATGCTGGGGCACTGCTATGTGCCACATTAGCAGAGCCCCACCCTGTCTTCTTGCAGAGATCAGTCACTGACCCATCCACACAACCCAAGAAGTGTGAAGTTGTGCAGAAATCCAGTGCCAGAACAGAAAACAGCTCTGAATCACTGTTTTTGTCTCCCACTGGAAGCAAATCTGAGCTGTTCTAATGAATTTGCTCATGATGGGAACTCAGACTGAGCTGGAATGATTTGGGGCCCAGCTAAACATCTGGTTTCAGTCCCTGTCTGCAGGGCTGAAGAGACCTAAAGACTTCCAGAACAAGTAGAGATTAAAGGTTATTAGATGTCTCCTTTCTGGTAGGCTCCCTCAGTAATCCATGCATGGATGAAGAGAGATTTGTGGGGATCACTACAAGAATAATTGCATTTGATAACTTTTGTCACTTAAAAAAACCCCTCATGCTATGTTGTGAAGATCTTCCTTTGCACAGCTTACCTACTGCGATTTGTGTTTCCACAGATGGCATAAAGGTGCTTATATTCAATGTATCCTTCCATTCTCATCCACCCCTTCCCTTGCTCTGAGGCTCCCTTTTCTAAAACTGCTGGTAGAATCATTTCTTTTATTCTAAGATAAAATTATTTATAATCAATTAATAAGCATTACTGAGGCTTTTGTTTGCCTGAAGCATCATTTCCTATTCAGTTTTTGCATCTGAACTATTCAGCATTGCTTTTGCTTCTCGCTGAAAATACTCTTGAGAAGCCAGGCTTATCAGCCAAGAAGCACCCAACAGTGAAGCATGTGCATTTATAAAAAGACTATCACTTTTGTGCTAACTTTGATTGCCAGTTTCTACACTTAAAACGAAAATGAAGCTGGTGGTAAAGCCACATATCTGAATTCATTACACTGAATTATATGTATTTCCTTTCTTTCCTTCAATTCCCTGAAGTGGCATAGATTAATTTATAGAGTGTATGTGTTTTTAACATCTGCAAAATTCTCATGTGGATTGAAGTACTGAGAATAAAACTTAAAGCAGCCATTTTGAGGGTAATACAAACATTATTCCTCTTAAAGATTTTTGCAGACCTGTATTTTTGAATGTCATTTTGGGAAGTGGGAGTGGTATAAGGGTAATTAAAAAAGTCACTTTACTGACACAGTAGGAGACATATAATTGCACAGGCCACAAAGCATAAGAAGTCACATTGAATGCCAGGACTCATTTTCCAAAGAGATTTGTGGGGAGACATTTTGAATCCACAAAATTTGCCCTCCATAATAAATGACTCAAAACTCTTCTTCCTCTGAGCACCTGATTTACATTAGCAACTGGTTACTTAGAGGCACAAGCACTGTGATTTGTGTCCAAAAGCTGGTTTTGTACACAGATTTTCCTCATTAAAATGGGAATTACTTGTTTTGAAATTTTTGTCCTGAAATGCCTATAACCAAAATCCAGTGGTTTTGAAAACAAATTTAATACATTCCAGTCTGGTCACTCCACCCTTCCTTTGTGTCTTTAAACAAACTGGGAGCAAGGTAATAGTTTGTTCTTTTCCTTCTTTGATCACCTGTCAAAATGACAGCAACACCAACCTGTCTAATGATTTCTGGCTATCACCGACTTAACCAGAAGCAAACACCATACTCTGTAGATCGCATTGTGATTTAACTTCACATTCTTCAAATTCCCCAATCTATTTTTCAGATGGTTAAAATTAGAGAGAAAAAGCTTGTTCTCCATAGAAGATATTTCTGTAGACTTCAAAGAGAAGCATTTAAAAAATTGGTAGTGAATCACAGTTCAATTCAGATTGGAAGAGGCCCCTGAAGGTCACTTTGTCCCATCTCCTCAAAGCAGGGCTGACATCAAAGTTGGGTCAGGTTGCTTGGGATAATTTCCAGTCAATTTGAAAATCTCCAAGGACATCTCCACCACCTCTCCAGACAGCCTGTTACTTTGCTTAACCACTGTTATAATGGAAAACTTTTTTTTGAAATGTAATTTCTTTGCCAAAAAATGCATCTGTTGCTTCCTGCGTTTCACTGAGCACCCCTGAGAAAAACTGGACTTCATCTTCTCTGTAAACACCCATTAGGTGGTGGAAGACGATAATTGGATCCATCCTCCTCCTCATCCTCCCTAGACCAAACAAATCCTCATTCTCTCTTCATACACTATGTACTCCAGCCCCTGACATCTTAGTGACACTCTGCTTGACTCACTCCAGCTTACTGATGATTCCTGCATTAGGAAGTTCAAAACTGACACAGTGCTTCTTGCAAGCGTTGAGCAGAGGAGAATGGTCATTCCCCTGGCACCAGAAAGGACTACCAATGCAGCCCTGGATGCCCCTGTCTCAAGGCCTCATTGCTGGCTTAATACTCAGCCTGCTGCCCCACAAGACCAGCAGATATTTCTCTGCAGAGCCGATGCTTAACCTTGCATCAGCCAAAGTGGAGTGCTGCATGGGGATACTCCATCCTCGGAGGATGGCTTTGCCTTTGGCTTTGTTGAAGTTGGATTCCCCATCACCCACTGCCTCAGTGTATTTTTAATTCTTGCCCTGTTTGAGGTCATCCACAAACTTGACTGATATCTTAAAAAGCACTGGAAAAGGTGTTGAAACAATGTTAGTGCCTGCATCAAATTCTGCTGCAAATGTTTGCATGTCAGGCTCCAAAAAAATAATTGGCAAAAAAATTCTTGACTGACTTTTTCACATATCTCCCCCTCAATCTTTATCCCTTGAAGAGAGTCTGTTGGAAAGACAAGGTAAAGTCCTGCTGTGACACCCATAGTGCAGCCAGGTACTGATCCATAGGTTCCTTTCATTCCTGCCCAAGTATTTCCCTTTCACTGACATGATTGTTCAGGCCCTTGTTCCTGCTACCTTCTCCTTTCTAGAGATCTGTGGTCAAAAAGAGTGTTTCCATTGACAGTTCTGAATCCCTTAGATCCTATAATTTTGATTTCACTGAAAAATCAGACACTCGAGCTTATGTCAAATTTTATCAATGACAGGAAAACACATATAACCTGTAATGTTTATCCCACTAACAGTATTTTTAGCACACAGAAGGTTTCTTAAGAGAAACCAGTTAGTGTAATATTTGCTGTGCAGCTCAATAAAGCGCAAAATGTATATTCTTTTATTAAGGCCCAGTTGTCTTTTTTGTTAGTTCTGACTACTCTGTCTTTTACCCATAGTTCAATAATATCAGTAGTAACTTGAATGAGTAATTCGATAAAAGAACATTTCATTACAGCTATAAAATGAGGCGAATTTCTTTTCACGATCAGAAGTCTCATGTGGAAAAGAAATCACTGGGTTGTAGGGTGGGCTCCTTTGTTTAAACCCAGAGAAGCCCTGATTGCTCTGCTGGGCTGAGGAGCACACTCAAAGACCAGCCCTGCCCTAAGAGAGGGAACGGACTTTTGCTGATATGTGCATTTCTCTTTGTTGCTGTGGGATGATTTATGGATAAAATAGATCACTCAGATATATTCCGCCTGTAAATTCACGAAGTCACAAAACAGGCATTTAGTTTTGGGAAAAACCCTTTGCATATCACTAAATTTGCCAAGTGCTGCAAAATTTGCCTATAGCTCTGCTCTTTCTGAAGGAATAGAGAGCAAACTCTAGCAGTGAAGTTTGCAGAGACTCATCCGGGCTCTGGTGGTTCAGGAAAGACCCTTGTCCAATGTCCCCATCCTTTCTGCAGCACCAGATGCACAGGGACCTGGTGCTGCATTGGTGGTTGGATGTCCCAAGGTGTGAGTCCTTGTCCCAGGGGAGCTGAAGGCTGAGGCTGGGCTGGAGCGGCGGCCCCAGCTCCGAAATGCCGCCTGCTGTGCCGCGCTGCGGGAGGGTGCTCTGTGTCTCTGCCTGTCCTCCTGCTCAGGGATTTTCACAGGGAAAATTGCTTTTCCTGAAATGCAATGGAAATTCTTGTGGGGAAATGTTCTATTTTTAATCAGACTTGGTCCTTCCTTACCAACTCATTAGAGGGACCATCAGCTACGTACACCTGTACCAAGGCAGATTAAAAGAATATGATTTTAATCTAATAGCACTTTTTCAATTACTTTCTGTAGCTGTAAATGACAGTGAGACTACAGCATGTTCCTCTCAAGGGATCTGACTTAAATTACATTCATATATCATATATCATCTCTTCAGTTTAGCTAGAGATTCAGAAAATACATCAGTAATCATGTCATTTAACCAAATCAAATTATCTTCCCTTGATTTGGAGCAAGAGACAGTTTTAAACTCAGGCAAAAAGAAAAACAAAGCAAGAAAATATTTGGTTTCAAATTTGGCTTTGTGGGATTAAAATAAATCTCCTATACAATTTCAATAAATATGTAACTAAGCTTGTATACTCTGAATGAGCCTGTATATGTATATGTGTATGTATATGTATTTGTGTATGTATAGGTATACTCAGGAGCTCAATTTATCTCATCATTCAGAATCTAGGCCTTCTTAATGAGTTTTTAGAGACTGTTCTCTTACAAATCTTTTTTTCTCTTTCAAAGTCATCTGGCCTTCACTTTTTTCTGTTTTATCTCAATTTAATATACCAGAATAATTCCGCTCTCAGTCTTTCAAGTATCAGTATGTATCAAATAACTTTCTGAGAGCCTTCATGCTGCCTTTAAAAATACTCATCCTTTCCATCTGTTACTAAGTGCTTTAATCACACTTTTCCCTGTTGTGGCTATTGCAATCCTTGCCAGTGTGTTTCATGGTACAGGGATATGGTTGGGATGGGGTAATTCTGATGATGAGTTGGGATTGATATAATTACTCCTGTTACTTCTCTTGCACTTCTCTTACAAGCAATGAAACAATAGAAAACTTGTATATACATATATATCTCCTGTGTGAGGAGATATCTAGGCTGAGGTAGGTTGCTGTGGTACCATAAAGGGTCTTGCCACAAGGCAGTGAACACAGAATAAGTGGAACTCAACAGGATGAATTTTTTTGTGCAGTCATATTGCACTGCTCTGAAACCAAATATATCTCATTTAAGTCTATTTAGGGCCTTTTTTCGTGTTGTACTGGGATGCAAGTGCCCTTGAACCATGCAAAAATTGGAGTGACAAAAGCTTAGCATTGTTGCTTTTTCTTGGCTCTCATGGAGATTCTGCTTCCAAAAGCCCTCTACTTAAAAAGCTCTAGTAAAAGTGAAAAAATACTTATATATAACAACTGGATCCTGTTACAAAGGGTGGGTCCCCAGGGTTGGTCCATACCTTCAGAGAGCAGAATGAAGACAGCTCATCAGAGCAGTCCATCACGTTATCTAACCACTACCTCCTGCTTCAGCAGAAACTGCTGTAGGACAGACAGAAGAGTTTCAAACAGGCTGTGCTATGTTAGAGGAAGCCGGGTGTCATTACTGAGGACAGAGGACAAAGGACAAAAAAGCTGAAACACTAGTTTTTGGCACAGTGAGTGAAACCCTGATTTCTCTGTCCTTTTCCCTTTCATGGGAGTGCCTATCCAGCAGACTCAAAAATATCCCACCTCTTTCTTTTGCTTTTTTTGCCAGGCCACTGACCTTTTCTGTACTTCCTGAAAACTAGGAGACGTGGTGTGTGTTGGCATCCACCACCGCACATCATCAGTGATGCTCATGTTGAGGCTGAAGTCTCTCCTCTGTGCTCTCAGCTGAAGCCTTGAACAAATGGGAAGAAAAGGGATAGCCTTTCCACCGAGGTGGTTGAGAGCCATATCTGCTGAGAACCCCTTGAGGATGACGCATTTCTACTTCCAGTGGAAGCAGAACAGGGAGGAAGGTGTGTGAGGTGTGTGGCTACTCAATACTACTGAGGGTCAAGGGCTGCAACTTCTTTTGGGACAAGTTCAGACAAATTCACTGACAAACCACAGACTTCATGGAGGCTTTAGTCTTCCCAGGAATTAGAAGAAGCTGGACAAAGAGTTTGAGGACCACATTTTTACCCTATTTAGGGGTTTAAATATGATGTGGTACTGTGACCTTCATGGATCCAGCTCCAGGTCCTTCTGGACAGAGTCTAAACCAACAGTAAACCCATGCACTAAAAGAAATTAATTTTTGGAAAGGAAAACTATCGTGTGTATTCCTACAGTTAAAAGGACTCTCAACACTCTGTTTTGGCTTTTCTGTCATAATAAAAAGCTTTCATTATGCCATAATAATGTGGAACAGTTTCAGTGTGAGGAATTGAGAGCTCATGTATCACAGGATGGTGCTGAACTAATCTAGACCAGTGCTCTTAGATAGCTGCACTTAAGCAGAAGCTCTTGAACCTGTTTTATTCATAGAGACAACTGCAATGAGGAACAGATAGTAAAAAGCAGTGATTCATTCAAGCTAGACCAGGGATGTACATCTTTAGTGTTTCCTCATCTACACTGCTTTATGGGCTGTACATTTTCTGCCTTTCTCTTTCCACATTTGATCTCCCACCATTTACATGCCACTGTAGGCAATGTGCCAGATTGCCACTTAAAACGTGAAAAATCAGAAAAGAGGAAAGAGAGGCACAAATAAAAGGTAGGCCTGCAGCACTCGCATCTCTGTGTCCTTTCCTGCCAAGCAGCACTTCCATTTGTGTTGGGGTGCCGGTTTTATCAAACTTCTGACTTGTATCAATTTTTAGCAGCATGGATAATTTATTGCATCTAGGATGATAGAAAACCAGCTTTATACATCATTCAGCTTGCAAAAGATGTGTAGCTTCAGTTCCTTAATGGTGTCATTTTGACTGAATGCTATTAACAGATTACCCCTGCCTAGGGCAGTGGAGCATGTGCAGCAGAAAGATAACCTTGTGTTCGTAATTTAATATTAACTGTTTTCTCCATAGTACCTCTTTCCAGTACATTAACAACAAACCAATATGGCCTTGTCCCCTGCGGTCGTATTCTTCAGCAAAAAAATGGATTACATGATAGCAAGTTCCTGAAGATTTCCAATGAAGTATTACAAATCACTCAACGTCTGTTCTGCAGAAATAAAAAATAAACAGGCTTAGATTCAATCAAATTTAATTCCTCCAATTTAGCTTTACCGCACTTCAAAGGGTGCTCTTATTAATGTCTTGGTGAAAAAATGTAACAGTAATTTTTCCCTCTTCTTATACTGAAAGCCTCCAGTTGTGTTCAACATACAGTAAGATCAAGAAAATGTGTGGGTTTTTTTTTTTTTGTGAATACTCTGACACAGTTTGATATAAAAGTGTAAGCCATTTACAGAAAACTCTTTATGGAATTTTTATCCTATTCCATTCCCAGGAGCTAAATTTATATCCTGCATTAGCTATCATAGCACTAGAGTATTAGTCTTCTTGCAAGCAGTTCAGGGCAGTCTGAGGGCCCTATCACTCTCTACCACTCACATACACAGGCATTATGGGTTTATCTCATCTTCTGCAGCAAGTACTAGGCCCAATTCATTCCTTTAGGCTACTTTACTAATAACTTATTCCTTATCAGGGCCTCTCCACCTCAGCTTGTGATCAAAGACCCAATTAATGGAATGGAGAAAGGTGAAGCATTCAAATAATGGAGACAGCTGTTTTTCTCTGTTAGAGAAAATCCATTTGTATTGTTATCACAAGCTCCAAGTTCTGCAGCTTCTGTTTAATTCAGTCTCCCTCTATTTCTGCTGATGATAAAAAGTCACAATGAACTCAGAAGAGAATGGCAGAAATATCACTGTGTTTCAACTCAGCCTGGGTGTTATCAACTTGAAAGTGAAAATACAAGCAGATAAGGAGAGGAAATGTCCAACAAAGACCATATCAAATTTTCAAAAATTGTACTTTCATGCAGCATTCTTCAGTCACCTTTCTGAACGTTTTTGAGATCCTGATGTATGCTCCCTATGTTGGCTGCTTGAATCAGAGGAGCAGAGAGTGATAGTATCATGGGTCCCACCTCAATTGAAAAGTAATTAAAGAGGCAGAGGAATCATAATTGGCTGGCATGAGCATTGTCAGTGACCTGCAGTTTGTTCTGAGCCTTGGTGTCCAGGACCCCACAGATGAGCTGGGTGTTTATATCACCATCACTGGTGAATGAGGTTAGATTTTTTATCTGATAGTAAAGGGCTGTGCCGCGGCATGCTCAGGCCTGGTGCCAAACTTTCTCCTTAACAGTCTCCTAGGTGCAAATCTGCCCAGACTATCATAAATGAACCTACACACTCTACGTTACAGCAGTTCATTTCATAGTCATGTAAAGGCCACATTACCATTCTTTTCCTCACCCATTTGTAATCATGTTGTCACACTGTCACAAAAGGGGACACATGGGCAGAACACTGTGATTACACTTAATTGAATGACAGAAAACTTGCAAGTTTAAAGTACAATGGTGAATACCAATTATGCATCCTTAAAAATGACACTGTGCAAAAGAAGCTGGAGGATGCACCTACTCAATACGCTCTTGCTCCATTTCACAATAGCTGTTACTGCATTTCTTATAGGCAAACCAAATGTTATTTAGAGATTGCTAGGCTATTCACATGCTGGGGGGGAGGGGTGGTCTGAAGTTTTTTTGATTACCAAAGGGAAACATTTGGATTTGGTGCATCAGAAACGAGGACTAGAAAATGCTAAGTTTCAGCTCTCCTCTGGGTGTGGACAGTGAGCACAACAGCACAGAGCTGCAGTGCATGCAATGAGTTCAGGCAGCAAAGCCTCTCCCAGGCTGATTGTACACAGGGGATCACAGAATCTGTGCTCAGCTGAATAAGGAAAAATGTATTATGCATTTGCATGTATGAGGAACATTTTAAAAAGGACTGTGTGGAAACAAAGAATGATTCATAATAAACAGGGAATGGTGAACGTTTCATACCCAGCTGTAGTTTTTGAATCTACATAGACACCAAACATTACCATTTTAACATGGAAGTTTCACATTTGATAACCAGTAGGCCAGCTGAATAACATTACTTGTTTGCACATAAGGAGTTTCCTTATGCTCCCACCCTGTTATTAAACCCATATCCAACAAATAAAGAAAATAGAAAGCTATACTTAAAACAATATCATGAATAAAATCAACTATCAATAATTTCCAATTGGAATAGTGAAATGTATGGAAACAAATATAATTTTATGTATGTCTGTGAAATGGAAAACACGAAGAATGATGAAAACTGACATTAGGGTCTTTCATCAGGAACAAATTTGTAATTTTGCTCCATCTGTAGACATTGCTGTAATAATATACTAAAAGGGAGTGCAGCTATGAAGTCTCTTTTTTTCCCCCCCATACTTCAGCAGCCTCTTTACAATGAAACCAGTCTTGAGGAATTATTCAAGGGTCTGAGAAAAATCATAATGAAAGTATATTTCTCATAAAGGCAAACCAGAATCACATGTATTGGGCAGCCTTAGGGTGGTCTTGTAAGATGTGAAGTGACTTAAGGGTGGTCTCCTACATTGGTCTCCCTAGATAATAAAACACTAATGACAACCCGTGGCACTGAATGGAACAATTGTAAATGAAAATTATGCAACCTGCTTCTAGGTCCCACCCCAGTTCCTGAAACTAAGCAAGCAATAAGCCTGCTAAAGGAGCAGTCCTAGCAAGAAAGGTTTGGGGAAACAAAGACCTGAAAAATTTTCCAATAGCTCACTATGCCAGATTCTGAGGGGGGTGAGAGGGATGATCCTATTCTAATCAAAGTTCAGAAGAAAAGCAAGTAAACACTCCTCCACTCTCAGATATAGCACTGCACCTGTTGGCTTCTGAAAGAATTTTTCTCATGATTAATAGAGTAGATGAGCTTCCAGGGTGACATTTTCTCTCTATGTTGAATATCTACAAATATTTATGTATTCTTAATACAGTTTTTCTGGTTCAGTCAAAAGATTATACTATCTAGCAAATTTCTTTAGAGACATTTTAAGAGAGAAGAGTAATTACATTTTTTGCTAGTGAATCTCATGTACCCGTTTTTATGTTCTTTTTTTTTCTGCATTTCTTCAGCATAGCTTGGCAGTGAACTGTGGCTCAGGCAGAGGGATGGTTTGCCCTGCTTAGGGGGAGGTCCGGTCTCCTCCTCCAGCATTGCTCAGTCAGGCTGAGCTGAAAGATTGCTACTCTCAGATAAATCAGATAAACAAAGATTTCTCTCTCCTCCAAGGGCATCTGGAAATAGTGCAGTCAAGTTAACAGAGTTACACTAATATACAGCTAGTAGCAAGAAAACACATAAGCCTGGGGTTATACACTCAGATTGGGCAACCTATCAGCCAAAGTAAAGTCTTCACAAAAACTTCTGATGGGAATTTATTTTCCAAATGCCCATTTGCAATTTTATATCCACAACTTTGGCTGGCTTCTGCGCTCATTTCCATTCCTGTGGCTGCAGCAGCCTCTGTGTATTTACAGCAGAGAGTACAATGTGACCTTTGTCTTTTCAAGAATTTGGCCAAGAAGGTTGTGCAGCTGCACAGGGATCCAGGTGCTGAGACCCACAGCCAAGAGTGGCTCGGACATCAGTGGAAGTGGCAGCCTTCACACCTGCTCACCTGAGCTCTCAGGCAGAGCAAACAAACATTGCCCCAACCTGCACCCTCCTGCCACCTCTGTGCTCAGCACTCTCAAGGTATGTTTTCTTCTAGAATTGCCTTCTCTTTCATTTTGTGTATTACCTTCAGTGATTTCTATGTGGAGAGTTAAAACATGAAGAGCTAGATTAGAGCACTTGTTGAAGAATATTCTCCAGTAGCTTTGATGTTATAAGCTCCTGTTGTTCTCAAATCCAGCTTTACTGTACTATTAGGAGAATCCTAGTCTGTAAATTGTGAAGCATGGTAGCTGCCACAATAAAATTCCAACATTTGATAAACAATGTAATTTATCATTGGCTAGCTGGTACTACTGTATTTGTTCTTCTGCAAGCAGAAAATTACTCAAGTGTACGATACTTGGATAATACTCTGAAGTTTTGAGCCCCCTTGTAATTCAACAAATGAAATTAAATCCCAAAATCCTTCTCTTAAAAAATAGCATATCCATAATATATGAACTTCCCTGTGAACTTATGAACCATGTTGAGTTTTTTCTTTGGAGTTCAAGAAGATGTAATCGAAAAGCCAAGACTGAGCAAAAGGGTTATTGGAAGTTATAGGTGTATTGAGACTTTTTAATAGGAATGTTGGGACTACCATAAGAATTATAGGCATGGGCCTGATAAATGAAGAATGTTCAGGGGTTTAAAGCTGGATTTTTTTCTCTTTCTTTGCGCTGCTACTCACACCTAGTCCATGAGGAATAAAAGTAAGGCCGATTAAGAAAATAAATATCAAGTCTTGAAATAATATTTAGTTCTGCTCTAGCTCTTCACAGACTAATTTCATACTTCAAAAATACTAGAAGTCTTTATGGTTGGATGTACAATTGTGAAAATTCAGGTATTTGGGTGTTTGTTTGCTAAGTTTTATAGTAAAATATCATCTATTTTTCTTAACTTCACATAAAGACTCACTCCTGAAAGACAGAAATCATCCTGGGGGAAGCAAGTGGCCTTTGCTCAAATTTAAGCAGCTACAGTGCAGGGCTGGATAGTCTCACACCCTGCTCCACCAAGGCCTTTGCCAAAGTCTCTAGAAACCCCACAATTTTTCCAGTGCCACTGTCCTCCTGTAATCATAGTCTAAGAGCTGGCTTGTCCCTTAAGAACCCAGTTTTATGGGTTTTCAAAGCACCAGAAGCCTTAAGAGATTTTTACTTCCCGTCCACAAATTACAGACAAATGCAGTTAAAAGGGAGCAAGACTCTGTCAGTCCAAGTGCTACTTTCATATTCTTCCTACCCCACAAGGGATTGGAAAGATGGAGTCCAAGGATGGGAATGGACTGTACCTGAGACAAGGGTTATACAGTGGGAATTCTGTAGCCTTTATAAAACACCTGGCATGCAAAATTGATAATGTTTCAGTCTGGCGCTTAAATCCATCCCTATGCCTGTCTTCATTCATCAGCACCTCCTCATCAAGAAGTTTTATGAAATATTCCATTTTTTCCTTCTTTGGGTAATCTTTTTGACTTGTGCTTTTAATATTTAATAATTACCCACACATGATTTAACCCTACTACAAATGAGATTTCAAGTCAGCATCTGCTCCAACTTCATGTTACTCAGAGACTTCTGATGACATACATATGTGACTTGTTTTGCCAAGTCTGCATACTCCAACAGCACAGCTTCAGAAGTAACTTCCACTCCCTCCCTCCTCTCTCCTTCTCACATGTGTTTGTTCACAACATATTCAGTCCTTTCCCTAATCTTTTTCTTGTTCAGGCACCAAAAATAGCTTTTATAGCTTGATAACAAATTTTATATCAAGGCCAGCAGTTTTGAGATAAATGATGCTTTTCATTTATTATTATTACTGCTGTCTTAAGACCTGAAGATAAGATGGATGTTGCATTCACAGAAAATACTGGATAAAATTCTGCTCCCATTGAAATCACTGGAGTTTTCAGCACTGACTTAGGTTAGGACAGGCTTTCCTCACCATCTTTGTCACGGGCTGGACGACATTGAATCCTGGTTTTCTGAAAGTAACTTTTTTTATTTCTTTGTGTTCTCTTAATCAAAGCAGAGTATTAAAACAATTCACCAGGGAGCCTCCAGTCAGAGGGACAATAAAAGGTGAATCTATCTTAAGTGGTAAGAGGAATTTCCCTGATGTTGCCCATTAACAAACCTTAGGACAAGCCTTAGGTGAATCAGCCCTCCCTGTACTTTGACTGGTGATACAGGCCATAAAATCAATGAACTGAGATAATTTTAGGAGAAAATCCTCTTTTCTATCTTCTTCCACAGAAAGGAAAAGCAGACTTGAGACTAAAAATTGGTATTTCTCTCCAGTTTTCCAAAAATATCTCTCAAAACACAAGACATGTCAAGTAGTTAATACCTTTTGAACTTTCCTTTGAGCTTTCCTCTGTGGTTAGGGCCCTCTGAGCCTGCAACGTAGCAGCTGACAGTGATTAAGTTTCTGTATGCACACACAGTTCAAACTGCACTTAGAAAAGCCACATTTGGTCATTGTTTACTTAAGTTTGCAGCAACAAATACAGATGTGTGGATTTGAATGTACACCTGGCATTAATCAGCTGCTGCTATTTCACAGCTGCCTCCAAGCAAGGCAAAATGCTTAAGTGGAAATACAGTGTCAGAATAACCAGAAATCTTTAAGAGACTCACATGAAGGAGGGAGAGCCTCCCTTACAACATTGCTTCCAGCTTGTTTCAGTCTTCACAGTTGGGGTTTTTTTTCTGAGTTAAATCCCTCCTTATATGACGAGACCTACAGTTTTTCAGCTGAAGAGTGTGTGTATATATGCATGTACGTGCATATACATGCTTCAAGAATCTGCACAGACCCTGTCTAAAACTGGAAAGGGCCCATACTTGCTATAATCAGGGGCCAAGGAGACCTGAAAAGGTAAAGAGCGGTAATACTGAAGTGGTGCCCACCTTTTCAAACACATTTTGGGAGATTTCCAGTGTAATACTATCTTCATCACTCAACCCTAGACATAACAGATCAGAGAGGGTTAAAAAAATTGTTCTAGTTCCTATCACAATTGAATTTAATTCAATCTCATTTCTTGCTGTTGTTGATGAGGAAGGACAGCTGATTCTGAGGATAGGAGGACAGGGTTGCCTGGACAGCCAGTCTCAGCTGCTGCAGGGACACAAGCAGGTGCCCAAGCAGCCTAGGTAAGGCCATCCATCCATCCATCCATCCATCCATCCATCCATCCATCCATCCATCCATCCATCCATCCCCCATCCTGCAGCACCGTGACAGCACCAGCACAGCAGGCTGCAGACTAAGTGGGTCACTTGTTGCAGGCACGTGCTACCTGGGCTCACAGCATCTTCCCAGCCTGCCAGCCCCTGCCAGATGGAGTTTAGGATGTTTGGCTCTCAGCTGCAAGCCCCAGTGGGGACTTCCCACCTTTGCAATGCCTTTCTCTCTCAGCCATGAAATATTCCTGTGCTGAGTTCAGCAGAAGCACTCAGGCTGAGAAGGTCCTTCCTCCAGCACAGACCCTTCCTTCCAGAAAATAATTTTCTTTGGGTATGAAGCAGCCAGTTTGTTTGGGTTTTAAGTTTTCAAAGTTGTTGCAACAGCAGGCATATCTGAAGGGGCAGTGCTGAATATTTCAGGCTCATTAGGCAGCAGCAGTTGTTGATCATCAGCTGCATAAGGTATTGGTAGCATGTAAGGGAGGGAAAACAGGCATCTGTCAGTGACAGCTCACTAACCAGGTCTGACAAATATATTTATCTGTTCTCTGGTTAGATGGCGAACAATGTGTGAGTTTTGACAAATTTACAATATTTCTGATAAATAGCTAGGAAATGAAAACTGAATTTACAAAGACAGTAAAATCAAGAAACAGTTCAGTTCCTGAAGACTTTCAATCTGAGGTTGAAGAGGATAAATGCAAGTCAAGCCAGTTACTGGCCATATTTATCTCAGATAAATATTATTTATCTCAGAATACAGATAAATTAGTATTTCTCTCCATTAGATTATAATCTGGGTAGATTATATCTTCTAGATACATAAAATAGATGCTGCTTCTTTGTCTTTCATTTTTTCACTTTATGATTATTTTATACTTTAATTCTTTACTTTTTTGTGTGCTAGAAGAACCTATAACTTTTAGAAAAGAGAGCAATATATAATTACTGCATAGATAATTTAACAGAGGGGAAAATCCTCCATTCCTCTTTACCTCTCAGAGAGTGCCTACACTGCAAGCACCAAATGGACTGCAACATGGGGAGATAAATGCAAATTCACAGAATCATGGAATCACAGAATGGGTCAGGTTGGAAGGGACCACAGTGGGTCACCTGGTCCAACCCCTCTGCTCATCCTCACAGGGCACATGGCACAGAATTGCACGCACACTGTTCTTGAATATCTCCAGAGACAGAGACTACACAACCTCTCTGGGCAGCCTATTCCTGTGCTCCATCACTTGCACAGTAAGGAAGTTCTTCTTCATGTTCAGGTGGAACTTCCTGTGCATCTGTGTCTCTCCTTTCTTCTTGTCCTCTTGTGGGCACCACTGAGAGAAGCCTGGCTCCATCCTCTTGATGTCAGATATCTGATGTCAGATATCAGTATTTGTCATCCTCTTCAGATGTTGATAGACATTGATGGGATCCCCTCTCAGTCATTTCTTCTCAAGGCTGAACAGGCCAAAATCCCTCAGCCTGTCCCTGTAGGAGAGATGCTCCAATCCCTTAAACACCTTGGTTACCCTCCTCTGAACCCATTCCAGGAGCTCTACCCATTTAATACAGAATACCTTGTATGTTTTTAGATAGCAGATGACTGAACCATTTCTCTGCCATTTTCCAATTACCAACATAAGAGAAATATATGTGTCTGTGGACATATTTAATCTCTTTATGCTGGACTTAGACAGAGTTAATAAGCATAGACTATGAGAGAACTATTGGTATAAGGAAAACCCAGCTCCATATGATGCTGTGGGACACTGCTTGTCTTATGACCTACATTTTGGAAAAATAAATATGCAACAGATATGTGGCTATTTATCTTCACAAATACCTCTTTTCTGCAAGGTCTTTTCTGTATCAGTAGATGTGGGATTTTGCATTGCCTAAGAAAACCCCGTCTTTCTATCTAAACCTAAGATACTTAAATTCTGTTAGTAATGTTTTAGGTTTTTTCAATTACCCTTTTCTTACCAAAAGACACCTCCTTCCCTGTTTCATGAAGATAGAGGGTGTCCCTCACAAAGAGGCTAAATTTCTGTGTGAGGGTCAGTGAAATTTGCTTTACAGCTGAGATAAGCCCTTCTCCTGCATATCTTTATAAACCATTATCTATGTTCATCCATGTGTTGAAAAGCTAGTTGGGATTTAAAGCTTGTTCAACATGTTAAGGGCCAATTGCAGTTCCCCAATATGAAAATCTATTAATTATTAGTATTTATGACATTGGGATTTACAGACAAAATAAATAACTCCACAATCCTTTGCAAGCACAAAGGGAAACTCAGTATTCATCTTAGTAAATACTTATTGATCTAGGCATCACTATTTTATTCAGATGGGATATTTGTCTCAATATTCAGAAGTTTTACAATAATGGAAACAGAGTTGCAGAAAATAGATAACTTTAAGCATGAACTTAAGATTTTATCAGTTATCACAAATCATGGAACAAGTTATAGTCTTATTTGGAAAAAAAATGTAAAAGAAGGAAAAAAAATTAATTGCATCAGTTAACTTCTGATATCTGGAACGCAGGCACCTTCATCTGAACTAGTCACACCAAGAGAGAGCCTTTTATAGCTAATAGAGGGAAGGTTGGCCTTTTGAATTCAGCAATTGCTCTGATTTTCTTTAGGTATTTACTAATATGTCTTAGAAATGTATCTTTCTCTCTGCAGGCCATAAAAGTCTAGACAATCAGCTCAAATCTTGGCATTTCCACTGTAAATGTCTCCTTTTGGCCAGAGAAGTATTGCCCTTGGAGTTTACACTAGTAGTTAGTGATCTAAAATGGTTCAGAGTGTAATGGATAAGAAAGCATCTCTCTGGTCCCTGAGCATTTAGCTCTCTGTGCAGAAGCAAACTAGTAACAACAGCTTTATTGCTGCTGATGTTTTTGTAAGTCACCTTTCCTGGTATAATTGTTAACATGCATTTGGAGTACATTACACCTTTGCCATCACTTTGAACTTTTTCCTCAATGCTTGATGTTTATGCCTTATCTAAAGAACTCCAGGCTGGTGAGAGGGTCAGGTTCTCAGCGAGGGTCAGCAAATGCAGCGTGTTTTTAAACTCACGGACTCTGATCCGCGTACTTAAGAGCTCCAGTACATCGCTCTGCAATCACGTATCTCAGAAATAATTTATACAATCAATTAAAGAGCATTATCAAGGGATGATTTGACAACTGTTGCCATGCCAACCAATGAAGCAGAAAGCTCCTCAGCGTTTAAAGGCTGCACCTGGTGATAGATATAGCAGATTTTGAGGACTCAGACAGAATCGCAGATGTCCAAAGGTGTGGAGGGAACATGATTTAAAGCTTGATGTTTTTCCATTTTTACTGGCGAAAGGGTGTTGATGGCATGTTGTTCACTTTCTCATTAAAATTCTGTCATTTTTCACAAAGTGTTTTGCATTCAGGGCTGAAAATTGAAGTGAGAATGCACTTTACAGACTGATAAAATATGATAGCAAAATGGATGATGTTCATTTACAGGCTGAATTAATTAAAAAAAAAAACAGAGTTTGTGTCAGTGCATTTATGAAAAGCCCGTTAATCAAACACAACTTTACCAGCTTTAATGGACACATCTTAAACACTCCTGCATTAATATTTAAAATTCCAGTTAGTAAATGGCTCCTAGTGCATTGAGCTAAAAACTAATTAGAATAGGTCATTACAAGAATAAAACAGTACAAGCTGAAAGTACATCTTCCTTGGCAACAACAGGTTAGTCATTGGCTGCTCAGTGCTGACATTTGTGCTTACATCTTTACCTATGCAGCAGCACCATTCTTAATCAGAAAATGAATTCTACAAAAGGAAAATTTCCTCATGTCCCCCTATGCCATTTACATATTCTCACAGCTGCAGGAATTATGGTTAAAACTTCTGGTCCATGTAAGTTGGGAGTCTGGAGCAGCCCCCTTTTCATACATTGTTATGGTTATATCTCAGAATAGCAGTTTTGGGTTTGCAGTAGGATACTGCAGATCAGGTTACTGTAAATTCTCTGAGACAATGTCTTATGATGAACTTGTTGTGGTCTTGAAACAGTGGGGCTTGGTTGAGGTCCTTTGAAATGCAAAGTAAATAATGTGTGTGCAAAGACATCAAGGAGTAGTTTCTCATGAGAATGGAAAACTTGCATAATACCAAATTTTCGTTATAATTTTTTTACATAGAGAGTCCAGAGTTATCCTTATAAACTATTTGTGGGATGTTCCTCTTGACCCTAATCTAATGAAAACTGTTAGAGAATGTTTTTCTGTCATAGGTAAACCTATTTATTTGAATAGTTTTGTTATATAGACTGCTAAATATGGCTTTAAAATCTGCTACACTCAACTGACTTGATAAAAGAAATAATTGGCTCTGTAAATTATTGGTCTTTACTTTTCTCTCACTGACAAAGTATTATCTCTATTTCTCCACTCTGTAAAGACATCAGTTTTGCAAAGTTAGGATACTGCTTGCAAATCCAAACATGTAAAAAATGAGATGAAGGAAAAAAATATTGTATATTTAGATGAATATCTAAATATACAAATACAAACACGTGTGTGAAATACGGCTCCCAGGTCCCAGGTTGTTGGCTGCTGCCATAGGTGTGTGCATCACCTCCCCCATTTCACAAGCTGTGGAAGCCAAGCTTTCAGGCTATTTGAGAACCAAATTTCCTTTTTGACTTTAAACAACTCTTAATTTCCCATCTTTATTCACAGATGTGTTGTGAGATAGGCTATTAAATGCGTTTTCATGGTCCATCTCCTGCCATCATTGAACCACGCCCCTCGAATTCTTTGATCTTAAAAATTGACCATGAAAACATATTGTTTGGGGAACACACCTACAGGATATTCACTTGGAAACAACATCAGAGACTCCAACCCTTCCAACACTAAATAGTATCCCTTTCTTCTGGGTCTTGTGGTTTTGTTTACATTTTTATTTAGTTGTTTTGATTTGTTTGAGTTTTTTGTTTATTTTCCTTCTAATAGGTGCAAGTCAGTGCCTATTTTGTGTGTAAAGCTAATGCAAAGCAATTTCACATATAAAAATAGACTGTCAAGAAGCAAACTGAGTGTTTCTTTATCTCAGAGTAGAAGAAATTGTGAGGCTGTGACTCTTATGCAAGCCTGTGTACTGACAATATCTCAGTTCTAATAGCCAAATGACCTGAGGACTTGGGTAGGTGAGTAAGGACATTTGGGTTGATTTGAGAATGTTTAAAACTGAAGTTATCAATCTAATTCTGGTTCCTGTTTCTGTGAATTGCGCAAATGCCTGCTTGCCTAACCCATTCCATTTGCTTCTGTTGTGTTCCTTTTCATGCTCTACCAGAACAAATCCTGGCATTTCAGAAACAAAAACAAAAAAAATCTTCATGTTTTAATGCATTTGTTGAGGTCTCAGATCCTTACCTGCCTTCAACAAGGATGGATGCCCCACAGTGCTATTAATAGATGTGGTATCTTGCTGCAGGTTGAAGATGCAAGTTCAAGAGATGCTCCAAAGGTCTGGCCCAGCTGTAAGCAGGTACACAGTAATTTGGGATGTGGATGCAGGACTAGGTATGTATTTCCTCTCAGTGGGATTAACTACAGCTGCTTGATTGTCTTACTGTGACATGGGTTGACAGGAAATGGGTTTTCTGGATGCATAGAGATAGAGATGAAATGGAGCAGGAAATGGGCAAGTGTGATGTGATGCAGGGTTGTGAGAGAACCCTATATGGCAGGAGATGATGGATTGGCCTTTGGCTGGACTTTTTCTTGTATAGCCATGGACAGTACCATTTTTCCTGTGATACAGAGACTGTATCCAGGGGGGCAATGCCTCAGAACCGAGAGGGTTCAGTGTTGGTGCCCCTCAGCCCCAGGGGGTGAAAAAATTTGGGGGGGACAGGTGTCCCAAAGGTGAGAGACTGCGCCCTCTTTGGAACTGGACAAAGCACCCTTAAAAAGGACAACCCTAGAAGCAGCTCTGGTCCATGTTCAGTGGTGACAGCACTGGACATGAAAAGGAAGAAGTCACAACGGCAGATGTACTCCGGGCGGTGCCACGAGTGACACGGAAACACACGAGGTTTCAACGGTGTTTCCAGGGGAAGCCTATGGTACAAGAAGGACTTCTCTCCTCTTGATGGACTGAGAGCTGGGAATTTGGGGGAAGGTTTGATTGTGTGTGGATAGATGTATTGTGTTGGGAAAATTTGGTGGGGGGAGGAGGAAACGTTTTTGCAGGGTTTTCATTTTTCCTGTGTGTGTGTGTCTTTTCTACTTGTAGTTTAGTTAATAAACTTTTTTTTTCCCCCTATTCCTAAGTAGGAGCCTGCTTTGCTTATTCCTGGTCACATTTCACAGCAGACACCAGGGAATGAGTATTTTTCATGGGGGCACTGGCATTGTGCCAGAGTCAAATCATGACATACTCCAATGGGCCCTGCTCCATGCATTAACAGAGGGGTGGAGGTATAAAGGAAAATTTGAGGGGGGTTTTTCCTGGGAATAATCTTACAATTATCTCTCATCTGCAAGGTCTCAAATCTGCCCCTTAGGTTTAGGCTTAAGTCCCAGGCTTTCCTCATAGTTGCTCTAACAACAGTGGAAACTGCAAAGAGAAAGTTTCCACATGGTCTTTGGGCAGCAGAGCCTGATTTTCCCTTTCAGGAGGACAAAAACACCCAACATCTCACCAAGAACACAGCTGCTGTGAGATCCTGTTGGATATTCATGATTTCTGACTTCATATGAGGACTTGAGCCTTAAAGGCAGGTTCCCAGTTCCACCAGGCCATGCAGGTCTGCACAGGGAGGCTGGATGCCCTCCTCCCAGTGCAAGTGTCAGGATCCCCCATGCCCTTTGCAGCCTGCTGAGCCCCCAGAAGTTCAGAGACAACCTCACCAGCACCAGACTGTGGCTTATCTGTCTGCCTGTTGTGCACAAGAAGTAAAGCAGCTTGAGTGTTTTAGCATGATTAACTTTGCTAGAAATGATTTCCAGTCTTCAGGGTTTGGTCTTTGGAGATGTTACAGGCTCTGTACAAGCCTTTTTCCTGTGTTGGGCAGAGGAGTTGACTCAGAGAGCTCCCTGGGGTGTAGTGAGTGGCTCTCTGAAGTTTGGAAGTGTATGTAGGCATCCATACATCCACTTTTCATCTACATCGTCTGTTTAAATGGTGTTTACTGGCTTTGTTTCACAGCTTATACATTTTTTATATATACTTTTATTTGTTCTTATTTTAAATTCTGTTTCTGAACCTCAAATTAACATTCATCTAAAAATTTCACACCACTCCTGCCTCAGGAGAGGAGTCTGAACAGTGGGCTGCAATCTCACCTTTTGTGTTTTCCTAATTCAGAGAAAGATAGTTTATCTGCTGCATGATGACATGGCTTGAAAATCAGTTGAAAAAAATTCCTCTTCAGCACCCTATGGCCTAAAGTTTGTGTTCTCCTCTCCAAGAGACAATGTTAAGTTTGTTCTCATGGAGGCACAAGGGGAAAATTAAAATCTGCACTGTCACAAATGACTGCTCCACCTTCTTGGCTGCTCTAGAAAGACAAAGAGCTGGAAAGCCAGTGCACCATGGCCTTTAAAGTACAGTCACAATGTCTCCCGTGATTTTTATGGCATGAATTTGTTGTTGAATATGAGGCATACTATGAGAACTTAGTTTTCTACTTGTCTTTTCCTTAGTGCCTCGCTCCTGATGGCTTTGATGGGTCAAGGAAACAGCTGACAGCTCTGACCTAAAATTTAGGAAATTACCTGTATGCAGATACCAAGCCCTTACAGAGCTTCTGTGGCTATAGGGTCAGCTAGCAGGCCAGCACAATTTCTGGGTCCTAACTTTAAATTTTGGGTTTTCAAGTCCTTTGTTTGTCCTGCATCCCCAACTTACATCCCTTCTGGCCTAAACCATGAGTGCCACTTGCTGGCAGAAACAGGCCTGGAGCCATCTGCAAACATTTTTATGTTTGATTTCAAGAGAACTGGGCAAACTAAACATAACATTCTTATTGTAAATAAGCACTTGAGTTTAAAAGATGCATTGGCTTCCAGCTTTCTGAAGATCTTTCAGCTCATCTGTCTTGTTTTTGCATTATGGTATAGGAAATGCATCCACATGCTCACATCTCAAATCAGAGATGCTAACAGCTTACACCATTCCAAGTCTGTCACCATATCTAGCCATACAACCCAGCATATTCCTTATTCTTTTTATAAGCTGAACTCCCACAAACAAAATTTTTGTGTAGTCCTCAGTTTTAAAAGGGTAAAAGGGTAAAAGAGTGTTTCCCCAGAATAATTGTTCAAGACACACAAAAAACTTTGGAGAAAATAATCTAAAAAACAGTGTTGTCTTGAGACAAATGTACAGAGTCTACTGTTATTTATATTATGTGACAAATTAAGCAAAGCAAAATAATAATAATTAACCAAACACCTTCATTTGTGCAACCTGGCACAATATGCACAACAGCATACCTTAAGAAAGCTCCCATCTTGGGCTGAGTTTGTATTTAAAAGCAGCATATGTGAAAGGATTCAATTAACGTTCTTATATCTCATCAGTTTCTGATAATTAATATGAGCTGTAAGGCCTTTATGGATTGCTGGTTTGATAATTCAGTAGCAGCTAAAGTAATAGAGGGTATGATGGAAAGACAGCCTCATAGCTGCCTTGTGGAGTGCACTAAATGATTGAACCCAAAGAATAATAGGGATGGAAATTGCTGTGCTCATTCACGGATAATATATGACAGGAGTAAGGCAAGCAGTAAGTTAGCAGATGACTCAGCCAAGCATCTATGACTGAACAAAGTGTGATTCTAACCTTCTGTCATTGAAAATATGTTTAATGGAAGCATTATCATTCTGATATATTGCTTGCTAAGATAAGACATGTTTATAGTACAGTTGCCCTGTGATGTTACTATAGGACTCGATTTTGGCACACTTGATCTTGCTGAAATGTACTTCGTCCCAAAATAAATCTATTCCTCATGGAGCAAGAGACTATTGAAAAAGAGCAAGTGAGCCAAAAGCTGGTCCAAAGTTGGCTGGAGCTAAACATCACCAGGCAAATATAAAGAATCCTATTCATTTTTAATATGCAGAGAGGAAGGTCTCTATAAACACCGAGAGCCACATGTAAGGTTCTTCTTTTGTAATAACTCTTTCAACCTATAAGTAGAAAACTGGACAACATAATTTATTTTTTTAATTAACAAATATGAATGGCCACATGCCTCAGATGCAGATCAAAGAAACAGGATGCTGAAGGGATGGATTAAAGTTAGCTGCCTTTTTCCTGTGCCTGGGAGAGCTCAGTTTGTAACATTTTTTGATAGAAGCACTCAGGTGTTCAGCAGCAGAATAGAGCACGAAGTCTAGAGTGTTGCATTAAAGTAAAACTTGCTGAAGGCAGGGGGAGGAGGATAAAACTGAAGCATGATAATCTCTAGAGCACATTATACATGTATGCTGGTCAGGGATGGCTTGCAGCAACTCTGCAATACTGTGCAGCAGTGCCCTGCCAACAGAATTCATGCTGAAAACATATGTTCTTCTGCTCAAACCAGCTTTCACTACATCTGGAAACCAAGAGTTAGAGGGGGAGGGAAAAAAAATAAAGCAGCAGCATATGTAATTCTCTTCTAAGAGAAACCATTCATTTGTTCATGAAAGAAATCTTTCTGCTTTTATCACCAGCAGAAATTCTCACAAAGTTCTTGAATGGATGTTTTAAAGCTTGGTGGGAAAACAAACAAATAAAAAAAAAGGTAGTGTGAGGGAATGTAGGTAATGGCAGACATTTATGACTTTTTTCCTGAAGTAAAGTCATGTCTTGATATCAAGAGCAATCTTATTAACAAAAAGTGGAAAACTTGGCAAAAGCATTGTTTAAAATGACTGCAAGACTTGCAAAACCCCCAGAATAACTCTGTTTTGCTGTCAGAAGCCTGGGAAACACAAAACAGATGTTCTGCCCAGCCTCTGTTACTCAGCCAGATCGCTCTTTGCTATGCAGGCAGCTGTACCACATGTCTTTTCTGAGAAAGAAACAGCGCTTTCCTTTGGCACTTGTGCATCTTTCTCACTGACCAGGCAGACACTGTCGTCAGACGAAGACAGCTTCTGTCATCCTTCCTGCTACCTGAGTCTGCAGAATCTCCCCGAGACTGAGCAGCTCTGTGCTTTGAAAAATAGAAGCATTAGGTACAAATTTTGGCAAGCCTGGGCTCCTCAGGCGATTGCTGGGGCTGCTGGAAGTCAGAAGGCACTACTCACTCTAATGGGTGGTGGCAGCAGAGCTCTCTGTTTGCACCCTGAACAATGCACACATTATTAGACCTAATAGCAGCTACATGTACACGTAATAGTATAGCCTTGAGACTGTAGCCTGGGAATTCCACAATTTGGGGTTTTTTCTTCATGGGAGAGAATATGATGAGTAAGAGGAAAATCACTTGAGCAGAGGCTGAGCTCTCCCTGCTGGGTTGCTTAAGAAGGGAGGGGTGAGGTCAGGGACTCCAAACGACATTTGGGTGAATTTTAAGACATTATGTTGAACTCTGGATCCTTCATTTCAGAAAATCATAGAATCATAGACTTTTTGGGGTTGGAAAGGGGCCTTGAAGATCATCTAGTTTCACCCCTCTGCTGTGGGCAGGGACACCTACAGCTAGATCAACTTGCTCAGAGTCCCATCCAACCTGGCCTTGAGCACCTCCAGGAATGTGGCACCCACAACTTCCCTGAGTAACCTGTTCCAGTGCCTCACCACCCTCACAGTAAAGAATTACTTCCTAATATATAATTTAAACCTAGTCTCTTTCAATTTGAATCCTTTCCCCCTTGTCCAGTCACTAAATGCTCTTGTAAATAGTCTCTCTTCACCTTTCCTGTAAAGCACTGGAAGGCCAAAATTGGGTCACCCTGAAGCCTTATCTTTCCAGGCTGAACAATCCCAAGTCTCTCAGCCTTTCCTCATAGCAGAGGTGCTCCTTCTCTCCAGACACCTTGGTGGCCTCCTCTGTCCATGTCCTTCCTGTGCTGGGTACCCCAGAGCTGATGCAGCCCCGCAGGTGGGGTCTCAGCAGAGCAGAGCAGAGCAGAGCAGAGCAGAGCAGAGCAGAGCAGAGCAGAGCAGAGCAGAGCAGAGCAGAGCAGAGCAGAGCAGAGCAGAGCAGAGCAGAGGGGCAGAATCCCCTTCCTGCTGCCCACGCTGCTTTGGATGCAGCCAAGGACACAACTGCCTTTCTGGGCTGTGAGTGCCCATGGCTGGGTCATGCCCAGCCTCTCACCCACCAGCACCCCCAAGTCCTTCTGGGCAGGGCTGCTCTGGATCTGTTCATCCCCAGCCCGCGCTGATACTGGATGTTGTCCCAGCCCAGGCGCAGCCCTGTGCACTTGGTCTTGTTAAACTGCATGAGGTGTTCAGCTGCTGCCTCGCCCTGAAGGCACATGACACCCCCTGCTCAATATTTCAGGATGTTCAGCTTTCTCAGACTGGGTGATGGGGCCACAAACCTGCATAGGCAGAAATTAATTTTTCACCCAGGATTCACCACCTCCTCTCCTCAGTCCCCCAACAAATGGCTGGTGGTGGATGGACTCCTCATCCCTGCCTTCCATGTGAAAGCGCTTCCTTAAGCATCTTGCTCTCGGCAAGTTGCATCTGTGAATCCCCAGTGCTCTTCAGCATCTGGGATTTAGCATCCACTCTCTCTGGGGACACTTCCTTGGAAAAACACATGGTTATTTCATGTAGGCAGATTGCTGCCTCGCATCTGGATATCTGTGAGTACCCTTCCCAGCCATAAACCTTGGTCAGAGGGAAGTTTCAGAATCTGACCCTAAAATCTACAAAGAATAGTCTGGTTCTCTAAAATTATCTGAATATTAATATAATTTATAAATCATTCTGAAAAGACAGGGATGGGAAGAGAGAAGCTGCTGCTTTACATAGCCCCAGCTCCTAAATTCACTAGGAGGTGGAGGGATTTAGACCTCTGGCAGTCTGTTAAAATGATTAAGGAAGAAAAGGAGGCTCACTTTGTAGTGGAAGGGGAGCCTTCTAGAGCAGATCACATTAACAAAACACTCTTACAAGGTCTTATTAGCAGAATCATATTAAAAGAGAATTGGGAGTGGTGGGTATTATAACTATATAAAAAGGAAATAATATAGCAAAAGGGAGATATTCTGTCACTCCTTGAAAGACAGTTTTTGATAAGGAAGAGCAAACAGTAACATCTTTTTCTGTTTAGATCCTTGTGGAAAGATGGCTGGGGGTAAAATCAGAGGAAACTGAGAAGTTACATTCACATCCTAACAGGAGTTATAACAGTACAGAAATCATAGGGTAAAACATGGTGGCTGCAGCCTGGATGGAATGCAGTTGGCATGTCCACAATGATTCCCCACGCAATCTGCAACCAGAAGCACCTGCTAAGGGGTAAGAGTGGACAGTGGGGCAACTGGAGACACCACAGCCAGGCTCTGCAGAAATCTTTGCAGGGAGGACAACTCAGTGGTAGTTTGCAGCTGAGAAACTGCAGAGCACCTGTCAGCCAAGGGAGATATGAGAAGATGCCTTAGTGCTGAGCCAGCAACTGTGCTGAAATCCCTCTCCTTGGATCAACTTGGTTCATTATAACCTAACTGTAATATTAACTCACACCTCCATCCCAATTTTACCTATGTCCCAGGTACAACCACCCCTCACTGGGCCTGTGCTCTTTATTTTACTGACTATATCTTTAAGGGTGAAGTGAGAGACATCAATCAGTAACAAAGGTATTTACACCTAAAGTCACTCAAGCTCCACCTAAACATAAAGAAATAGTATCAAAGATAGTAAATCAAGAATAGGAAAAAAATCATAGCTGCTGGGAAATCAACAGACTGAACCTTTCTTCTCCCCATAGGGATGCCTATTGGGTAAGAACCCTGCTCTGTGCATGCTGAATGCTTTTACTGGGCTTTGTCTGTGTATTGCTTTGAATACATTTTTGAAGTCAGATACTGTCACCAGAAATCCTCAAACCTTAACCTGTCACAATTTTATATTAATAAATAGTGTTATTCCATGAACTGTTGGCGTGAGTCCTTCACAGATGCTGGCAGCTGCTGGCAGCAGGGAACACACTCAAACAAAGTGGAAAATCCACTGATGGGTTGTAAAGTGGGAAAACCTGCTGAGGGGTGTCCCTTGTGCTGTTGGTGTATTTTTCTGAATAAGTCAGTGGAACTGTCCTATCCAGAAGGACTGTTCAGTGAAGGGTCCCCATAACAGACTGCTCAGGCATGAGGGTTTCTGCTTTCCTGGGGTGCTGGCAGACAAATCAAATACTGAGGCTTGAGGAAATCTCCTCACATTAAGGGTCAAGGAAATCTCCCCTATTCATGTGAATAGAGAAGGAGGAGTTGAGAATATAAAGGTAAAACACAATTTCTATGACAGTGAACACAAAATGACAAAGTTTAAGATCTTCATAAAGAAAATTTAAAAAATGAAATGCAAGATAGTAAAGTTTGGTAACTGCAAAGGATTGATAGGCAAAGTCTTGTGGTAGGAAAAGATGAAATGAGCTGGCAACTTCTCTAAGAATCAGAAGAAGAAATCAGCTATAGAAAGACATAAATTCAGCAAAATCATGAGCTCTTTACTGATCTCACTAAAGATCAGGTATAAAAAGAAGAGTGTAAGAACAGAGGCATCAAGGACAAGAGGAAATCACTGTACTTTTCTAGTAAGGAAAAGACCAGTGGAGTGGGAAACGTAGAGATGAAGGTCATAGTGTTTAATGACTTTTTTTTCATCTATCATCCCTATAGCAGTGATCAGGTGGTTAATATCATTAATTCCAAGGACAAAAGGAAAGAGCAAACCAGAGAGAAATTAGGTAGGCTCACCTTTACAACTGGCTGAGTTTCCTTGTCTGACACAAGAATATCTCTGACTTGTCAGCAGTTATAACTGAGGCCTTGCAAGAAGCAACTGGGTTACCAAGAGTCTGGAAAACATCAGGGGAAAGGAAGGGACAATGAAAAGACAGAGAAAGCAGAGTCAGAGGATGACAGAAATGTCAGCTTAAATGCTATCTCTGAAAAATATTTCACAAATAAGCAGACAAACTTCTTGGGAGGAACTGAAAGGTGAAAAGGTTAATATCCAGCTTGGATCTACCAAGCACAAATCATTTGAAACAAGGGGAGAAGCAGTGGATAGCAACTATCTTTGCTTTAATTAGGTTTTCACCTAATTAACTTTTGAGTTTTACATCTCAAGTTTCACAAGAAGGCAGTCTAGTCTATACACTGTTTGCAAGCTGTTCTGGTACTCAAACCTGCAGGTTGGTTGGGAAGGTTTGCTCTCTAACTGAATGGATGCCTTGGACAGGATGATGTGGGATGCCAGAGTCAGTTTTGCCTGGTGCTGTCGCTATCTGGATGACAGGAAAGGAGCCTTGCTAGATAACTCAGCAGATGATGCTGCTGGGAGGAGCTGCAAGTACATTGCAGGAGTGCTTTAGAATTCAAAGTGCCCTTGGGAAACCAGTGAAATGGCCTGGAAAACACACAAGATGAATTTCCACGGCGAAAATGCAAGGTGCTGCACTTTGACAGGATTAATCACAAATCTCAGGTTGGTGAGAACAAAATTAAACAAAGCTGTGTCATGAAAAAAGGCAAATATTGCATGGGGTGTATAAAAACTAGAGCTGAAGAAAGATACTTAGAGAAATGCTGTGTATTTTTTCCTCGGCAATGGCTGTAATTTGAGATGTATGTGGACAAATTTGAGAATGTCCAAAGAAAAGCAACAAGAGGCCTGAAAAAGCATGACCTTGGAGGAAATAGTGAAGGAATTAGCTTGGTGTGGTCTCAAGAAAAACAGTCGGGGGAGGGGATGGTAACAGCTTTTTAGTACATAGAGGCTGCTGTGAGGAGGAAAGGCGTAACCTGCCCTCTGCATCTGCAGGGGATAGGTCAAGAAGCACTGGAGTTCAGCTCCTGCAAAGGAAGTGTATAAAAATTTTCTGAGGCATTAGGGAAAACTTTCTAATGGTACAATTAGGGAAGTACTAGAATAGATTGCCTGGGGAAGAAGTGGAGTCTCCAACACTGGCCGTCTCAACAATTTAGGCTAACATCTGTCAGGAACAACACACATATAACCAAACTGGCTGGGGGCCAGGGAAGTGACTACATGACCTCCTGAAGTCCCTTCCAGACCTGTTTTTCTCTGGTTCTAATCATTCAGGAGCCTCCCTCCCTGGCAATGCTCTGTACTTTTGGAATGAACCATTTGACATGCTGCTTGATTACTACCCCAGTTTCTTTGCATTCCTCTATATTAAGCTGTAGGCTTGTGGATAATTCCTAGCTTATCTGAAAGAGAAGTAGTGTTTCACTTCAAGTTCCCTCATGCAAGTGTTAGGGATGCCTCTTCAGTCACATTATGTATCCATGTTTTCAGAAGTTTAAGTTTAGGCACTCTTCAGGACAGCCCCAGGTACTAAAACCAGCAGGATGAGGGAGGAGAGCTGGAACCTAAATCACTGAAGGAATAAAGAGCAGAGCTGCAGCCTGGTGAGCTGCTGTGCACCAGGCAGGGAGTGAGGCAGGATGAGCTTTTCCAGCCTTCCTCCTCCTCCCCTGATGGACAGAAATCTGTATTTCTCACTGACAAGAGGGAATTGAAGGATCAAGACACAACCCTGCCTTGTCTCCTTAGCCCACCCAGAGATGCCAGATGCTCAGAAATGCCACTCAGAGCAGGCAGTGGTTACCTGGCAGTACCTGAGCACAGCCTGTGTCACTGAGACCTTCATGGCTGGATCTGCACCCTGCTTGGTTTCCCAGACCTAGAGAAATGCTACCAAGACAATCTGCTGAACAAAAACCCAAAGTGTAGGAGTAGAGAAAGGGTAAAGGATTTTTATATTGACCTCGTGTTTTGTATCATCCCAAATCTGGTTTACCAGACTTTCCAGTATCCTCATAAGACATACCAAACAACAACAATATTCTCAGAAATAATAATCTTTTAAAGTGCTTAGAAAATACCTGACCTAAGAGAAAAGAGTGCTGCTAAGTGAACCATTTACTTTAATGTGATATTTTTAGCTGAGATGGAAATACTCTGTGGAGGTGGACAGGGTCAGAAGCTGGTTCCATCATCACTCCTCTCCTGTGACACAGAGGGAGCGTGGCCATTCTGATCTCTTCCCCAGAAAGCTCAGCCCTGAGTTTCTCTAGTGCTTCATCTTGTGCTCCAGGCTGTAGCACAGAAACACCTGCAGACAGAGGCAGCAGAGAGAAAGACTTCAGTGCTCAAAGCTTGCATCTAAAGGGAGGAAGGAGTGATGTTCACATATATATGAGGGAAGCATAACTCAGACTCTTCAGAGAGCCTCAGTGAAGCCCATAAACCCAGGGGGAAAGAGAATGGGTGGCTGACAAAGACCTCCCACAAATGTTGTCAAGCTGATCACCTCTCCTAGGATTTTGCTTTTCCACTCTGTGTCTGTCCTCCTTTCATGTCAGCTGATAGAGTTTGCCCTCAGTCTGTTCTTGTGGGAGCTCCAAAATCCTCATTCTTTATTCTTTTTTCTTTATTCCTTATTCTTTATTCCTCATTCATCTTACCCCTCATAGCCTCTGTTTGCAGGAAGTATTCACAGTTGCCAGATCATTGAAGGCAAAACTTGAGCTTTCTGAATTTCTTAGTGGCCTCAGAACACAAAACTCCAAAATAATGTCATCTGACTCCTCAGGCAAACGCTTTGGTTGAGAGAGACTGCGATAAATCACATTTAAATGCAAGAAGAAATCGCAACTGGCTTGGAGGTCAGTGGCATATGACTCCTGCTCCAGTAGAGCTTTAATTTGTTAAATAGATGAGCAAATAAGTAAGAACACAGTCCTGGGCAACCAGCTCTAGGTGGCTCTTCTTGAGCAGGGGGTTTGGAGCCAGTGACCTCCAGATCAGCCTCAACCATACTGTGATTCTGTGATTCTATGCCTCCTTTAACTCCCTAGCCTGCATCTCCTGGAATAGTCTGTTTCTTTCTTAACTCGTCTTTCAAGTGTTGCTCTCCAATCCTGTGCATTAGACGGGTCAAATAACAATTGCGTGCAAACCCCAGTAAAATCTTGTGTCCTATGATAAACAGCTGAGGGAACTGAGGTTGTTTAGCCTGGGTAAAAAAGGAGGCTCAGGGGAGACACTATTGCTCTGTAAAACCTGAACAGAGGTTGTGGAAGGTGGGGTTCAGTCTCCCAGATGACTGCTGACAGCACAGGAGGACGTGGCCTCAACCTGCACCGAGGGACATTCAGGTTGGACATCAGGAAGAATTTCTTCATGGAGAGGGCTCTTAAGCACTGGAATGAGCTGCCCAGGTAGGTGGTGGAGTCACCACCCCTGGAAGTGCTCAAGAAACAACTGGATCTGCCGCTTAGTGCTACAGTTTAGTTGGCAACGTGATGCTTGGTCAAAGGTTGGTCGTTTAAAACCTAATGACTGATACTGTGATTCTGTGAAAATTGTGCATCCCCTATAACAGGCTTACTTGGTTTGCCTCCTGAGGTTGCTACATGCAAATTCTTACTAAAATCTCCCAAAATGCTGAACACTAGCCTTGCCCCACACCCATGTAAGGCACACCAATTTCTCAAGAAAATGCATTTTAGGAAATGTAGAGCATTCAGAAGAGTAGCCCTTTCAACTGCAGAGTGTTTTCAGACTTGGTGACAGCAAAGCTGCTAGTCTTGCTGCCATCCCACACATGCAGCTATGCATTACAAAGATGAGAAGCAGTCACACAGAAAATGGTGTCTGTGCCTTACTCAAAACCTGCTGTTCTCCTGGTGGCATCGATGCTTTATTTAGGTCACTTTATAAAAAGGACAAATTAAGCCTCAGGGCAGAATTGTATCCTTTGACTCTGTAGGCAGAATCTGTTCTCATGCTGGAGTAAATGCTGATAGCTTTAGTTTGTTGAAGATAACAGAGATCTTGTTATAATACGCTTGAGTGTACTCCAGTGGAAAACAGAACCTGATCTTTTAATAGAAACAAATAATCAAAAATCTTCACACTGTTTCCTCAAGTTTCACTAGCTGAAAAAGAAATCTAACCAAACAAAACATGAGCAGGAATAATAATTTGTTTTTTCTCATTTCACTGGTGTGCCCTCAAGGATCACTCCTAGGTTACATTGATTCCTTAATAAAGAAAGACTTTCACTTGCACCATGGCCTTTTTTAGAAGGAATCTGCTGCAGAATTATGCCTAATAGCACAACATGCTTTCAGTAGCAAAAATTCCTTAGGGTGAAGAAGTTTGTTAGAAACTTGACCAATCAATATATAGCTGAAGTTATGCCTAATTCTACCTATACAATACCAGTTAATTGAAGTATACAAATACAGCTATCCCTTTTTTCTCCCTTTATTTTGTTGTTTTGTTCATCTTTGCAGTTTAATCACGGTTCTAGGGAATTTTCTGTCCTCTTTTTTTCTTCGCACATTCAAATATATAGCTTTGCTTGCCAGAATAAATGATATATCACACCCCATGCAACTGAAATACTCGTCCTGCTCCCATTATAGAAAGTCTGTTCAACTTTTTGTTCTTCAAAATACTGTCAGGAAATTTTGTAAAAAATATCATCCACATGAGGAGGTTTTCAAACTATATATTTTGAAGGTGAATTTCTTAAAGAACACCTGCATGAGTTTAAGGCAAATCCTAATGATGCTGTCAAAAACCACCCTAGCAAACAAGCCTGAAAACTTTGTAACTTGGTGGACTATTTATACACATTTTTAGCATGAGAACTTGCTGTGAGAGCAGCCCATTTCCATGGATTGACCATATCCTCCATCCCCTTGCCCAGTGCCTACCTGATGCCTCTTCCCTTTCTCCTCTCAAGCCATCAGTGGTACCAGCTGCCTTCTCACCTGCAAATGTGAACAGTAGGAACAACTTCATTTATAGCTTAAAGCTTCAAAACTGCTTAAAGCATGGCTTGTTTTGCCAGAAAGCAAGAAAATACCTTTTACCTTAAGTGTTGCTGTAAAATCTCTGGAAAAGAAAGCTTTCAGACCAGATTTTGTGTCTATTCTCCCTTGCCCGAGAGCAGCAGGAGATTTTGGAACTATCTGTCTTCTTCTCGGGTGATATTTGCCAGCATGTCCTTGCATCCACAGGGCAGTAAAGATATTTCCTACAATATATAAGTTAATGGCCCTACCTAAGATAGAGCTACAGTGAATTGTCCAGCAAACATTTGTGTAAATGTAAAGTTACTTCTGTGATTTTTTTATAGCGAATAGTAGACCACTAAACCTTAAATCTACCTGTAGGATAAAGTTGGTTTTCTTCTGAGTCCCATTTGAACAATGGCTTTAAGCTACAGGAACAGTAAGAGACTGCATCACATCTTTCCAAAACAACATGGGTTGTCATTTTCAGATGGCTGCAATTTCAAAAGTACAACTGATTTATACTCTTAAAAGAGTTTAAAAATATAAATATCTAAAAGAGAACCAAAGTGTTCTGAAATTATTAATTATATATTTTTTTTAATAAGGATGGACAGAAATTTGGTTTGGCCAATTGTTTTGCAGTAAATGTTTGATATTTTAAAATACCTTTGGCTTCGGTTCAAATGAAATAAAAAAACTTATGGATGACATATGAAGATGAAAGAGAAAATTAACATGGAGACATTGATATGTGCATAGAGTCATGTGTGCTTGTTTCAGTATTTGCTGCTGTCCCAGTGTGAATTGAGAAAAAAGAGATAACTTATCCTTAGAGGCATGTATAAGAGAAAGATGAAAACCCTAATGATTTTTATTGTGTTTTGTGTCTGTCATTCACAAAGCCTTCCCTTTTTTAGAAGGACATTTTTAATGCTAGAGCTTCCTTTAGTGAACTCCAGTTAGATATTTCCTCTTAACCACTCTAGGTTATTTGCAGGGGGATTTTTTCTTAATCTTGAAATGAAAGAATTCACTTGCCTTTGAGAACCATATCCTTGATTTTTCACAGTAACACCCTTTTTCTTCACTCAGTCTGGAACTGTGTCCTATGAGTGGGCTCTAGCAAGCCTGAGAGCAGATAGCTGCTTTTCTGACATGTCAGCAGCATATGTACATGTCAATCCATGTTACACTGGAAATAAGATAACATCATCATTTTAGTGAGGAGTTCCTGTAATTTTCAGTTTCCATATTAACAGGTAAAATAAGATTCCTTGGGAAGTTTATGGCCTGAAGAGTGACAAATACTTGCAGTGCTAATACCAAAGACATGGTTCCCAGATAGCATTTACTGCAGAGCAGCTCTCCAGCCCACATGGCTTGCATCAGGAAAAGCAGGCTGGGGGCTAGCACTTAGTACAAGGAGGGAAAAATGACTGGAAAAAAAAGGGATGAAAGCCTTCCCAAGCAGTCTGCTGAGTGAAAACCTCTGCCTTCTACTGAGGAAGAATTTCCCAGTGGATGTCATCCAAGAATGATTTGATTCCCCAGAGAGGCCTGTACCCTGGTTTCGAGGCACAAGCAGCATCCATGCCTGCTAACAGCTGTCCCTTTGCCTGGCTCCATCTGTGAGCTCTCTGCAGCCCACTGCTGTGCTCCTGCCACACTTGGCAGCTCCTGCTTTGCTTCAACAGGGCACAGTGGACAGCAGCATCTCATCCCACCTACTCCCAGGCTCCTCTAAAAGTCTGCATGGCATCGTCTTGAGACCAGTTTGCTGTGCAGGAGCTTGTTCACTACCTTAAGCCTCAAGAAGTTTCTTTAGCCTCAAGAAGAGATGACTGAGAGGCGACCTCATCAATGTCTATCAGTCTCTGAAGGGAGGGTGACAAGAGGATGAACCGGGCTTTTCTCAGTGGTGCCAAGCAATAAGACAAGAGGCGGTGGGCAGAAACTGACGTACAGGAAGTTCCACCTGAACATGAGGAAAACCTTTTTTACTGGAACAGACAAGCAAGGACCCATTCCTCTGAACACTTTTGTGCTATTCCTGTCAAAACAAAAGTCTCTTCCAAAACTAACTAGCCAGTGACATTTTGTCTTGAATGCCTGAAAATAGGAAGTCAATTGCTAGAAAGAAACCCTGTTGTCTTCCACAGTACCCATGGCCAAAATGGTCAGTGTAACCAGGGGTAGCCATCTGACAACTCCTCTTACCTGAAGCTGTCCAGGGTATGATGCAAGGCTGAAATGTACTTTGAGGGACATATCTGGGGTTTCAGCTCATACATGGGGTTTCAGTAGCATTGGTTTAGCTGCAGCAAGGGGCTGCATTTGTGTCGAACTGTACTTGATGTTTTCACATCTCTGTTTTCTGGGCAGCTCTGAGGCATCTCAGGAGGACTTTGCCAGAGGTCTAGCATCATATGAAATTATCACAAGTCTAGTTCATGTAGAGGAGGATTCTTCTGGAAGAGTCTGTGACTCTTTTCCTTGATGTTCCCTGGGACTCACTGGCTGCTCACAGAACGAAGGTGAGAACTGAGTGACTGAGGACATCCTAGATAATCTCTGTCTTATATTAAAGCACATATGTGTTGTCAGTTTATATTTATGTATTTCATAACATGAATGCCTGTGTTTCATTACAGTGCAGAGTGTAATTTTAAGATATTAAGGGAAGTACACCCAGCACAAGTCACAACCCTGAAGACGTGCCACAACAGTGTAGAACTTCATCTCCTGAGCCTGGGAGACCTGAGCAGGAGTTAGGGGACAGGTGTTCCATCAGGAGAGAGGCACCATCCCTCTCTGGACCCATCAGGAGAAAGACTGTCAAGGTCTCCAGAGTCATGCAAGAGTCTTCACTTAGTGCCCATTTCCCACATTTGAAAGAGTAATTATATTTACAAAACAACAGCTTTTTCTTTCTCTCAGTTTTTCTTCAATTCTCCTTAGCTGTGCTCTCTTTCTGACTCATATTTTAAATGTGCCTTGGCAGCAAGATCCTCAGCTTCCTTAATTTATTACCTCTGTTTATGGAATATGGATATTGGGCCAACTTTATTTCTTACATTAAGTGAATCAGTGCAAATGCAATCACTTTTGGATATCCACTGTATAAAATAAGCATATTTAGATGATCAAATAAGTGTTCCCATATGCATGTTGGCTGGTATTTCGTGCTGGTATAGCACTTTTATTTTTCTTATGTGGTGTCCTTTGTCTTCTTTCCTTCCCTTTTTGACTGCATTTGGTCAGTTATTCAGGAAAAAAAAAAATACTTGTACCTTAAAAGAAATACTGTCTATTCAGCATATGGCATTTTTAGATGTTCGGAAATTCTTTAGGGAGGCGTGCTTCAGATTAGTGGTCTCTCTCCTTCGGGGATGGTTTTCATTTGTTAGCACTTCAGATCTGTAGTCTTGAGGTAGCTCCATTTTCAGTCAATAAAATGGTTAGTGAAATGAGGGTAAAATATTATAATTGTGTTCTTCAAATCAGATTTTATGTGGGTTTTTTTTCCTCCTGGTATGTAAATCTGTCATTTGGAGAGGAATTTTTCCTGTTTTCTTTTAATCTTTGGTGCATGTGCCAAGAATGATGATTTTAAACATGAATTACCACAGTGACTCGAAGTCAAGCTGCTGGTAGGCTCTTACCCTGGTTTGGGAGGGGAGCCAAGAGCAGGCCAGCTTTGACTCCAGCATTTCTGACTGGAGCCTGTCCCCCTGTCTGGAGCCCTCACCTCTGCTCACAGCACATCTCCTCTCTGGGACTCCAGGTGCAAAGAGCCAACCACTCCTGAGGAAAGCCAGCCACGCTGGTAAAGGCAAAGATGTAGCTGGACCACAAGGGCTGCTGGCTTCCTGCAAGCAGCAGCTGTGTCAGAGCCAAGCTGGGCTGTCCACTGAGCCACCTTCACCCACCAGTGGTGTCCAGCCAAAGCCCTCAGCTGCGAGGCTTTGTGAGAGGAATGAAGGGATGTCAAAATGCCACACAAACCCAGGCCAACAGCAGCCAGCTGTGACAACAGCACCGTGGAAGCAGCTGAAGAAGGAGTCAGCAAAAGGTCTCTCATCTGCCACGGTTACAAACTGAAGTCTATCCAGCAGACACTTTTGAAAATGGCATTGCCTGTGTGGAGCAAATGAGAAGAGCAATGCTGGATAATGCTGACAGTTTGCTGCAGTAATCAGGGAAACAGGTGCCCCTCAGGACTTTGGGACTCATCCAGTCCATCCTAGTCCCAAGGCAGATTCCACATCTAGTCAGGCAGGCAGAAATTTGTATAGCCTGACCATAATAACACTCTTGTCACTGGGATTTCAAACCCTCCCAGTAGTCCTTACTGGGGCTCCAGCATCCTTTCCAGGAAGAAGTTTTTCCCAGTGTGCAACTTAAAGCATTGCTACAAGTTCAGCTCATTGTTTTCTTTGCCTTTGCCCATGGACAGAGAGAGCAGGCTATTCTCTTTGTTCTACAGCACTACAACCTTGTTTTCCCATTAGTTTTTCCCTGCCTTACACTGAAATACGTGGGCATTGCCAGTGGTTGTCTTCCTTACTTCCCTACTATGGACTTGGCCTCTGTGTGGAGAGCAGCCTGCACGACAGAGACATTACACAGCTTGTGGGACAAACCATGGTGCCAAGACATGGATGACCAAAGAGGGCATTGAAAAGCAGCCTAAGAAGCTGTGGGTGTGCAACATCCCAGAAATGTTTCTGTCAGAATCTTTGTGTGTGTGCCTGGATGGTGTGGGCCTGGGTTTTTTGTTATGCAAGTGGTGAATTCATTTCTGTCACACTTTTAGATTTTCAAATGGATATGCACTTGTTTCATAACTGTAAAGTATTGATGTAAATAAAACTGAGAGTCATATTTTTCATCAAACGGTAGATTCAGTGGTGAATTGCTTTGCAACTTGGCTGCTGTGATTTAGAAATGAACAAACCTTCTCAAAGTGCCCAGGCCCCACTGGGAATGGTTGGCAGACAACCAGCCTCAGAGGACACTCAGAGGAAGATTATTGTCTCTGTTGGCACCTCCCCACAGGTAGTCAGGGATGCATCCCAGAGCTGGAGCTTGTGATTCTGCTCTGAGCCTACTGCAAGAGGATGCATTGCAAAATATCTGATGTTTCACACGAGCAAAATCAAAAGCTTCATGCTGAGTAAATCATAAACATGCTTAAAAACACAACAGTGAGCAAAAGCAAAAACACAAACTCTAACAGTTTCCTCTCTTGAAAACCTGTAGTGATCATGAGCTCCTTATGAAAGTGAAGCTATGATTTTGTCTGAGAAAAAAGGGTTCTGTTTGAAGTTAAAACAATTAGCTTTATTATTTAGGGAAAAAAATCAAAACCAAATCCAAAACTGGAGAGACATGGAGCTGAATAGCATTTCATAACATATAGGAAGTTTCCCCATTACACTTGACAGGAACAGAATACGCTGGAATCAAAGGGGTATGTTAACAACTCAGCATATCTACCCCTTTGGAACTAGTATTAGTCTGTCATATCACCAAAAAATAATAAATCTTTGTAAAAGGCAGCAGTTGCTTTCATACTCTGGCAGCAAAACCCATCTGGCACCATTGGAAAAGTAAAAAAGGCAGCATATCTAAATTACATTGTTAAAACACCTACAGCCTAGTTCATTTTCATATGCTATCCATATGTAAGCCCTGAGCAATAGACAGCCACTTAAAAAACTCCCTTGTTCTGTGTGTGTGTGTGTGTGTGTGTGTGTGTGTGTGTGTGTGTGTGTGTGTGTGTGTGTGTGTGTGTGTGTGTGTGTGATGAGGCAGGGGAGAGAGAAGAGAGACAGACAGACAAGGTGAACATGGAGACCTCTGTTTTTATTCTGATGTTTTGAAGCGGAAAATATCGCAAACCCTAACTGGCACAAAAATAATTACACTGGATAAATAAATGAATAAATATAATAGCAGGTTTTCACATATAAAAATTCCTGAAAAGTTTTTTAGCTTTATCAACCCCCTTCCACACCCACCAGAGCATATGGCCCACTGTTTGTGCAAATCAGCCGTCTTTGCTTAAAGTGGATGTTTCTATTAACACTGTGAGTAATTACTGAAAACAAACATGTGTAAGTATGATCTCTGCTAACTGCCTCTGTCAACCCATCTTTTTCTTCTTGCTATTCAGTCGAAGGGATTAAGACTGCTTGCAAAAGTACAGTAGACCTCCACTTAGCCTGTTAACTGGCATGAATAAACAAAGCCCATCAACCACAACTGACATCAGGCTTCAAGAAATGTTTTTTACATTAGTTTAAAAAAAGCCCCCAAAAACATTTAAAGTGAAAAAATTTCAGAGAATGTTTAAACACCATTTATACCTTTAAAAAGCTTGGCCATGGGACCTAAGGGGCTGCTTTGGGAGGGGTATTGAGAGCACAGCAATGCAAACCACAGCGCACGAGCTCACATGGGTGGCAGACGTTTTGTGCTGAGGGCAACGTGCGCTGCCTCAGAGCGCAAGGCTGGACATACGTGCACACAAAAGGAGCCACCAGAGAAGCTTTAATGTCAGCCCTTCTTGTGGTTTTCTCCCATCCAGAAATAAAACCAACAAAAACAACAACAAAATGACTTAAATAATCCATTTGGTCTTTGTAAGATACAAAGAAGAAAAGATTCAAGCCGAGTTTTCTTCCAAGTGCTCTACAAAAGCTGCTACAGCAGCATCGCAGAGTGGGGAACAGGAAGCTGCATGGCTTCTTGTCTTGTTGCCTACTTGGGAGTGGAGGAGAGTGGTGAGACCCAGGCTGCTTCAAGCATGTCTTCCTTATTACAGTGGAAATACAGGGAAAAAGAACACCTTTATGGTGCAGCCTGAATGTGTGTGCTCTTCCCAGACCCTGGGTCTGGGATGGCTGTGGCCCTGTAGAAGCTGTTGGGCTCTGAGCAGCCATGGCCAGTGGTAAAACCAGCTCTCAGCACACTTTGTTCTCACACACACCAACTGCCCCTGAGAGGAGCCAACTCTACAGGATGGAGAGAGAACTAGAAACCATCTTTACACAGCCATGCTGCCTGTCTAACATGAGCTGTGGGACAGGGTCTCAGTGTATTTTATCTCAAGTTGTACATAATGTAAAAACAAATTACATGCTAGAAAATTGCACAAGTCTACATCTGCTGCTTTTTCCAAGCTCATAGTATGGTTAGGAGCCAATTCCCTGTCATTTCTCATCTCTTGCACTTTACACAGGGTGTTTCCTTTATAAAACAACTTGCCTTTGGGTTTAATGATTTCTAAGGAAACATAACTCTGTCAGTGTGCTCCGGTGCTTAATTCTTCCTTTGCTGTTAGTGTCTGCCTGGTGCAGCCCAGGGACACCAGTGTGCTCACTGAACTGTACATGCTCTTCTTGTGCTCTTGGGCTCATGCCCATGCCAAGAAGCTGGTGTTTGATCTAGACTGAACAAGATGGTCCTAGCCTTCAAAGCCAGCATGTTTACATTCCTCTGCTCTATCCTGCCTCTTTTTCTCAAGTACCCTCAAGATAGGTGTCCGGCTGTTAGATTAAATACTTACCTCATGCACTGCCCTTTTCTCTGGTGGCCTCAACATGCTTTTGCAGACGTGGAAGCATTGTTAACTCCTTTTTATCATGAAAAAATGGCAGCAGAGTGCTCAGACCTGCAGGACAAAGCAAGGGCAGAGACAGCAAGGAAAAAAACTACAGATGTCCTCTTGTGCAGCCCAACGTGGCCCAGCCTGGTTCAGAATCACCTAGTGAACTTTAGTACCTTGGCTTTCCTTCCAGCCACCCTCGCCTCAGCAGCTCCTTCTCTCCCTCCCAAACCAAGCCTCCTGGTGCAGTGGGCTGGGGAAGGCAGAAAATAGGGACAGCAGAGCAAGGGGTGTGCAGAAATAAAGTCCTTAACTATTCAACCCTTAACTGTTCACTGCAGTGCTACGTGGGTTGCAGCAACCAGAGCAGATGTGCCAATCTGGAGGTGACTGGGTCAGACAGCAAGGTCCTGTGAACCAAACTGGTGAACAGAAGACATGGGAAGGAGTGGGGGGAAACCTTTCTGAGAGCAGGAAGTGAACAGGATCAGTGCTCAGCTGGCTCTGTCTTCCATCACAGGGCATTTCTTTGGCTGGAGGAGGGGAACAGCAAAATTCACTGCCATTGGTGACCCATTCAGAAATGGCCTCTCTCTGCCTGAGACGGCGGCCGCACGTCAGGGACAAGGGCTCTGCCTTGGGGCAATGAGGAGAGTGTCTCTGGTTCTTCTCGAGCTCAGTACTGGTACTGACCTTGCATGCTAAGACTAAAGACTTGTAAGGGAAAACCCAGGGATTCAGGGGTTGCTGCTTGTTCCTACTGCTGTGCCCAATACACATGAGAAAATTCAGCTCCAAACATGACACACACACCACATGAATCAACAGTCTGAGAGCTGGAATAACTGATGGAGGGAACTACAGGAAAGCAGCTGCAGCAAGGGATACAAACTCAAACCCTGAGTTTACTGCTCACTCTTCAGTCAGCTTGTCTGTGACCTAAACCTCCTTGGTACACCTCAGAGGGGGCAGTGGAAGTAGAAACACCTTATTTCCTGGCTTGAATCTTATCAGGTTTCCTTTCCTTCTGACAGATATTTTAAATTTGCCACCACTTCTCTGAAGATCCCAATATGAAGCAAATCACCCTGGTTTTGGCTGATGTCTCACACTAAGGCAGAGGAAAGCAGATTTATCAGAGTTGACACCACTTCCTGAGCGCGCTCTGTTAACACAGGATCAGGTACTTACAGCCTATGAATTGGGGGGGAAATGAGTCAAAATGGTAAATTAGTCTACATTTTACCTGTACCTCAGCTTACAAAGTTAGGCACTGCAGTTTAGCACACAGAAAAAAAACAATCTGAGGGCAGAACCTCTCACTCTTCATAGTTAGCATTCCCCAAAACATGGTGTAGGCTGACAATTATTTTCTGCTCTCTGAAGCCTGTGGTTTGAACACTGACAAGTCTGTGTTCAAATTCCCTTTCCACTCTAGATGCCATTTAATGGCAGTGTAACTGGAAGGGTCAAAAATCAACTCCTCACTTGGCAGTGGCTCCATCCAGAGCCAAAGCCACATTCCCTGCTGAGGCACAGGAGAGCTTCTGAGTTCCAGGTGGTCATTCACAAACACTGGGTTTGCTCAAGAACAGCCTTAACAGAAACTCTAAACACCAAAATTCTTTCAAGAATACAGATTGTACTGATAAGAGAAATTAATCAAATTACTAGAAGCCTAGCAAGACCCTTAAAAGAGGGTTTAGTTCAGTGCTGGTGTTCTGACATGAAAAAAATAAAAATGCATTTCACATATCTTTACAATGCATTTGTTTATGCTGCTTCATGTCCTCTTTACCTT
>NW_005054344.1:3575494-3591288 GCF_000277835.1 Geospiza fortis
CACGGAGGAGCTCACTGCTGGTGTCTCTCCTTGCTGCTGGGCTTGGAGGGTCTGTCCACAGATGTGATGGTGCTTCTCCCAGTCCTTGTGCTGGCAAAATGAGCCACAGTATCGTGCTGTGTTGCAACCACTGCAGGTTTCACTAGCTTTCCGGCCACAGTTCCAGCAACTCTAGAAGCAAAAGAGGAGGGAGGTAGGAGAAATTAGCTACTGTCCAAAATTTTACAGTAAAAACAGCTGGCAGGGAACTGCTGGCCAGCCCCCTGCCTAAGGACAGCTTAGACATCAGTAGGTGCTGCCTTGGGTATCTGAACCTGTTCCACAGGAGCTCCAGTCACCTGGAGGACTCTGTCTCGGAAGCTGGGCAAGAACAGAAGCAGCTCTTTGCTAGTACTAATGATGCAAAGTCCAATTATGTCCCGCATCCAGCAACCAGCAGCATGCTGACTAATAGAAAATTTCAGTAAAACTTCTGCTAGCTCCTCTTACAAATTTATTAAAACAAATAATGAAACATGCACACACACAAAAGTGCTTCTCCAGAAGTGGAGAGGAACTAATGCAAGACAAGAAAGGGAAAAAATGACTTAACACACAGGTAGAACTTGCTGACCTAGGAAAACTTGCTACCCTAGTAAAACCTAATTTTTAATCATCTGAGTAATACCATTTGACTCAGTGGCACTTCTGGCAGCGAACAGTTAAGCTAGAGTCTAAATCTTTGGCAGGATGGGGAAGCAGAATATGTGTGCTATTCACTTTAACACACTCTATAGCTCTGCCAGCTGGATGCTGGAACACAGCCAATCCCTTAAGTGATATTCCTCAACTACTTTAAAAAAAAATCCCAATTCCAGAATGAAACAAAGACCTAAATCCAAAACAGTATTTTACGGAAATTAGACTTTTAATCAGTATCAAGCGGCTTTAGAAAACATTCCTGCGTTAGTTCCATGTTCCCTATTTTTGCTGGTTTTTATTGTTTTGGAGGGTTGGTTGCTTGGTTTTTTGGGGTTTTTTTGCATAGGTATATACTGGCAAATGTAGCAAGAATAACTGTCCTGTGCCCAATTGTTCTTTGAGATTGAAATCAAAGGTACACAGCATTCTCAATTAATACTGATTAAACACACAGACTAAACCAGGTAATTACAGATACATGTGTTTGGGACTTTTTATTTTTTAATTCATAAAATTGTTCCCATCTTTAAAAACACTTTAAAAAAAAGGTGGAATTACCAACACACAGAAACAGATGTTTCTGGTAGTTAAATGTCAGGAATTCAGACTCCTTGTCTGAACCAGGCATCACCTGGTTTTGATTCAGTAGTCATTGTTTCAGGTTCATTTGCTCACACTCTGTCCAGTGCCAGAGACGTAAATTCACCTTTGGAAAAGAATATCTATGCTATTTGCAAACACCTTTTCTTTAAACAGCCTTTATCTCCACAAAGAAAAATAACTGTCAGTAATTTAGACCACTGTACACGGACATGTACACACACAGACATATTTATGCATACCTCCAAATGACCTGATATTTTTGCATTAGCATTTTGTATTAGCATTTCATTCTGCTAACAAGAAAGATAATGAAATGTGATGTACCTGGATTCTTCTTCTTTTGCTATAATAATATTTCCTTATTATAAAATTTATTTATTATATATGATATTAATATATTTATTTTTTGTATTTTAAATGTATCTATATTTTATTTATTTTACATTCTTTAGTATATATTCTATTTCTATATTACAATATTTCTTTATTTCTTTCATATTAATGAAAGTTTCATTTTGACAGCTTCATGCTTGCTTGTATTGTGATCAGTAAACATGGTGTAATTCTGTTCCAATTGTACTTCCACAGTTTCCACATATTGCCATGCCTGCTGACCTCCCAGCTATTTGCTTCCAACTAAATTGCCAGCCATGGGTTTGGTCCATAGTTCCCTTTATTTCCCTATCTGAAAACAAATGTACGTGTACAAACATCCCCACGTAGACTTTTCCAAAAAGACACCTTCCTCCCACGTGGAATAATGCTGATGCCAGCCAGCAAATGCCCAGGTGCAGGAATTCCTGCCTTGTGCAGATCTGTTTGCAGCACTGAAGTTCATGCTTTAATTGCGTTGGAATTACTGTGAGAGTGTCAAACTTATTCAAGTATCTGTTTCAAAGGCCAGAAGAACCTTCACTTTGCTTCCCTTTTTGAGGAGCACAGAGAGATATGACTCCAGATGTGACCAGAGCCACCACAGAAAATTTCCACAGTATCTTACCACGTGATCTGTATTGATGTCAGCAGTTTAATTCTAACACTATTGGTTCAACTTTCTTATTAAAGTAGACATCAGTTAACTATTAGATTGTACAGAACATGAAAAGTGATACATAGGTGCAAGATTTTAATGAAGTGGTGAAGTACTAAGCTGGCTCCTTACATGATTACTTAATGTGTCCTACATTGTTTGGTATGTGATTTTGTTCATTGGACATATTATTTCTAATTTAACAGGTCATTACAGCTTTAGTGTAATTGTGGGAATAAAACCACATAAAATACAAGAATTTCAAAATAAATTTTACATCTCACATTTATGCAGCAATTTATTGCATTTAAAAATTACTACAGTGCAAATTAAAATAAACACACACACACATCACAGGGAGCTTGTACTGAGACAGCAGCTGGATTTGGTGTGCAGAACTCCCTGTCCCACACAGCCCTCACCATTGTGACCATTCGTTGCTCCTTCCCACGTGTAAGTAGTGAAAAAGAGCAGCAAAGATCAGGCTCGAGCACCACAAGCTTTGGAAACAAATCCTTTCTGTTCCCAGCGCTGGCTGATAGCCCCAAATTCCACCAAAGAAAAGCCAGGCTCGAGATGCCAGCTAATAGCCTGGGCTGTGCTTCATACACCCCTGCTGCTCGTGTCTTTCCAGCAGATGCAGCTATCACAGACAAAGCCTGACCTCACTGTGGGATTCAACTCAGAGTATCTTCCTTCCTGGGATGCTCTAGCAGGTACCAGCAAAACGGAGCGCCCTGGCTGAGGTGTGCACACAGCACCTTGGACAACAGATGGCCACAGTGTCACCTTGGTGACAAGATGGCAATCTTCATACAAGGGCATATGGCCACAACTATGGACTGCTTTGCATGTGATTTAAGACTATCTCCTGTCACTGGCAAGATCCAGCTGGGAGGCCTATCAAAGTTGAGGTGATGCACTTCAATTACAGAAAATCAAGCAAGAGAAACAGGACTTTAAAAGAACCTGAAGAAAGGCAGCCAGGTTAATCAGAAGTCAGACAAACATAAACTGTGAGAAGAAACTGAATGAACTCAGACTCTCAAATATGAGATGGTAGCCTAAAAGCGGCAGTAGCACCCAAACATCACTGCAGTGAATGTCTACATCCATCTCTACAAGGATTAGCAGAAGCAACAGGATCAAAATTCTGTTAAGAACAGGAGCAAAGTGCCTAGAGATGTTGGAGAATCCCCATCATTAAAGCACAAGAAAAGCAGGGGGAATGGTGCAGCTAGAGTTAATCATGGATTGGAAAAGGGAGAAGCCAATCTCTCAAAGCCTCTGCTGGTCTATATATTCTGTCTTTAGGTAGTGACCTACTGCACTGCACTTCCAGCTCATGCTCTATAGAGTTCCACACATAGCTAAAACTAGGAGAAGGACTGGACTGCAGTTTAACTGTGTTGATTTGCCTATGAAAAAGTGAGTTTATACAAAAGCTAGATTCTCAGACTACATAATTCAATTTAACTTCACTACCTTGGAAATGGATTAATTCAATGAAATTGAGCTAAATTACACCAGATGGGAATCTCACTCCAAATTTATGCCACCGATCATATTTCATCCTCCTCTTTCAACTGACAAGGAACATCAGTCTTAGGTCACAGCCTTATCTTAGGTCAAACTCTCAATTCTCATGCACTTAAGCTTCCATCTTCGAACACTCTTGTTTGCCCTCATCAAAATTCTTAAAAACAAAAACGTCTCAATTTCTCTGTTCTCCAGTACCAAAACATATGCTTGTCAGTAATTTTGCCCATCCTGTTGCTTTCATCTCTGAAATTTTCAACCAGAATTGAGTATTTGCTTTCCTCTGACACTCCAACTGAGACTTAGTATACAGCTTGCTTAAATAAATAAAAAAAAAACCCCTTTGTTCTGTCATCTTTGAGAAATTCTGGATTTCCCCAGTTTACCGTGAAAGGAAGCATGGCTGGTATGAAGAACTCAAGATTTTTCCCAGTTCTGCAATACCCATGACATTCAAAACTCTACCACTGCTAACCACAAGAGAAGGAGCATCGAGAAAGCACTGAAACCACAGGGGCGTAAATGAGAACTGTATGAGCTGCTGAATAGCAGTTTAAAAATCCAGCAAAGTTGTTTATGAGAATTTTATACAAGAGTCATTAGAAAGGGAAATATATTGGTACTTTGGAAATTCCCACACTGTGTCAAAATGACATTCAAACTTTTAGATGTTTCTAGTAAAGTTACACCTATCATGGAACACTTCAGGTTTGCCCAAGCCACTGTTTATTGAGTGAAATACATGAACTTTCATTCAAGTCAGTGAGAGTAGCTAAATCCTGCAAACAGAAGTGCAGAGCAGCCCACAGAAGAGCCGTGCAAGCTGGCGAGCCAGGCTTAGCTTAGCAGTCTGGGGCAGTGCCAATGCTCACATCACATCTGGACTGATCGTGTGCAGAACACATGGCTCTGGTGCCTCTGTACTACCCACCACTGCAGAGGATGATGTGCTTCTTTCCAAGAGATGCTCTGCCAAAAAATTAAACATTAGCTGACATAGGTATTAAACTTAATACCAGCCTGAAAACTAGGCTTGCCTGAACCATACCATCTGATGCTCAGAGTCAGGTTTGCTGGCATGGTCCTGGTCCCAGTGGATTGGTCAGCAGAGATTGAACCCAGCTGTCTTTAAAATGTCAGGTGTGATTTTCACATACAACATGAACCACTGCAATATAAACAAGCCCTAACATTACACATCTCCTAAAAGCAGTGTTGGACCAGTTACATACTTGTTTTAACTGAGCAGATGTCAGCATCTGCTTTAAGTAGAGAGAACTGAAACATTTGTGTTCCTTCCCTGTCCCCAGCCCCCAACCTACTCAAAACTGAGGGATAACACTGAGTGTCAGATTTTTCAGTGGCATTTTATACCAAACCAGAAAGACAGATGTTTTGATGATCCCAACCCCACTTACAATCTGGGCAGTCAGGCTCTTTGCTAAACTGTTCACCCTCACTATTAAAATTAATTTGCAAAGCAGCACATTGCAGCCAAAGCAAGCATAGCAGTCATTACAGAGTAGGCTGCTCACACATGTTTCTGTACTTAGCCAAGCCAACTACTGATGAATGGGTCATTTTTTGTCAAGCAACTGTAAGGAACTGGTAAAGAAATAATTCGTGGCTCAGAACAGCCATGCTGACAGGTAGGCTTTGTCCTAGTCCTTTTGCTTTCCAGCAGCAGCCTGCTCAGTCAGCTGGTCCTCAACCAATTTCAATAACAGAAAAGCATGAACATTAGCTGGTCAGTTGCAAGGTCGTATGTTCAGAAACTATGAAAATGTTTAGAAAGTAAATGCACGGACACTGAAGCAGTGGGAGTGCTAGTTAAACCATGCTGAACAACTCTAAGATAAGTAAAGAACAATAGTTCAACAAAGGAGTTCAAGTCAGAGTCAGAAATTCTACCTATGCTATGTAACATGGTCATTCTCAAAATCTTGCAGACGACTTCTTAAAAGTCAAGATGCTTCTGAGTATTACACCTCTCCTATTAGTCTTCTTACTGTCTCATGCTCTCTTAATTTTGGAATTTTGATCTAATCATCTTAATATGCTCAACTTAACTTTTTTTCCTTGAAGACAATCTTGCACTCAGGGATCCTACTTTTTCTGGGTTAAAGACAAAGCAAAACAGAATACCGAAAAAACCAAGCAGAACCAGGGGAAAAACCCAACCCAACCCAGAAATCAGCAACACCAACAAAAAAATATCAAAAATCTGATCTACTTTTCTTTGTTCTCTGAAAGTTCTCTGAAACGTCTTGGATTAGGAGGCTGTATTATAATAATCACAAAAATCCCAAGTCTTGGTACTAGTCATCACTTTGAGAACTGCAGCAGACTGCAATAAAAAAAGAAGCCGCAGCTAGGTCCAGGATGCATTTTACTGAATAACAAATCAAGGGAGAAACCTTGCCAATAGACAGGGAGTGGCCATATTAGTTGAAAATTGTATCTGATCCGTTACAAATCTGGCATCAAATTCTCATCTCCATTCATAGTTACAACAGCCAAAAGAAATAACGACACCCAGGAGAGAAATATTGTCTGTCAGGAACTGCATGGAGGTTATATAGCAGCCTATAGTGAGCTTTCTTGAGCGTCTTGAAGCAACGTCCCAGCAAAGGTAAGGAATGAGGAGAGGTGCTCGGCACTCCCCCTGGACCTGCAAGTCTTCAGAGGCTGCACTGGAGCAGTCTCAGATTTGAAACTGGAAATATTCTAGCTCTAGAAATTTTACTCCAGTGTCTTAGGTGCACAGGAATCTGTGCTGCTGTAAGTGTTCTGCTGAAAGTTGTAAACAGAGAATTTATGCAGACTTAAAACTTAGACAAATGAGGAGCAATGTCCAAAGAGAGATCCAAGATATAATTAATACCAAAACAAACGTGGAGTTTTATTCCTCAAACCTGAAAAACAGAGTCTCATCTCTGAAGAAATGCTTTTCAAACATTGGCAAACTGATTTCCTGTCCTCAAAGATGAAGGAAAAGTCCAGCCCATTCTTACAGAAGTCACCCTCAAAGGAATCCAAACCAGCCTGACTTTACAGGTAACTGTGAGAAGCATTGCTCTAAGTATTTGGAGTTTGTCATAATTAGAAGCTGAAGAGGAACTTCTTATAACTCCAACTCAAATAAGCATTGCCATCATCTCCCTTCACAGTTAATCAATCACCTGTAAACACAAACTGTCAAACTTGATTTCTCTCTGATGGCTTACTAAAACTTGCGGCTCAAAACAGCCACCTTGACGACCACAGGGGTGAAAGTTGCAGGATCAGGACCCTAGACCTCATTTCTAGATCCAGGAGGCTTGTAACCTCCCTGAGGACACACAGCCCTGAGAACACCTATAACCTTAACAGCCACATTTCATTAGAATGCAATTAAAAGAACTGTTTGCCCAAAGTCCTGTCCCCAAAAAGTGAAAAACCTTACAATCAGTTCTGCTGCAGAAGAAGTAAAGATGCTGTTATGTGGCTTTTTCTAGAGTTTTAACTGCTCAGAAGTTATTCACAGCACACAAATTCCTTTGGATTCACATTTGCTTGTGGAAAAATGGGCTGTATGTACTGGCACATAAGTACTTCCTCTGTCCTGCTCATGCTATATCAGTTCACTAAATAGATTTAATTTGCTGTTTCCTCCAAAGGTATTTACCTTTGTAATTTTGGTTTTAACAATAGAAATCTCTTGTATATATACACATACAAAATGAAAGCTCTTTAATGACACTATGTCAGAAAAATGCCCTTTCTACAAACAGTGCAGGAAAATGTCCTTGAGTATCTTAGATACAAAAGTCCAATAAATTGAATTTATGTCTCATTTAATCTACAATGGAACAGCTAGTACTTAAAGGGTACATATACTTCCCCTAGTCCCTTTCTTCCTGAGAAACTTTCAGATGCTGAAAATCAATTCCTTTTGTCTCCTTGCTATTCATCTGCTACACATTAAGGAGAAACTCTGGGCATTCAGTGATCCCACAATGGTCTTTCATCTCCAGAGAAGCCTGGTATGAATTAAAAACTTACGCTCCCTCAAATTACAGATGCATACTGCAGCATGCCACTGACTTATGTGCTGGTGATTTCTGCCAGTGTTCTCAGCATGCTGAAGGTAGCTCATCTGCATCTCTCAACTTGACTCTTCTACAACACTGCCCATCCAACCCATGCAAGTGTTTAGACATGAGCATACATAAATGTAGGTCCCCATGTAACAGGGACTATCACCGACTCTTTTCCTCAACTTCCTGATGTTTAGAAGTTATTTTAAAAAGTGTGTTACAGTCAAGATGTTAATATACAAGCAATAAATACTTCATGAAGGTAATGCTCTTTCATTTCAGTGGTCTTGAGAAATGGAGATTATATACAAGTAACTTCTAACTGACAAAATTTCCTTGTCATGTCTGTTTTTAAGGACAGTTTTAACTTGGGACTCTTTTTTTCTTAACAAGCATAAAATTTAATTGCTATCTAGACTGATGCAATACTGGTCAAACACACACTGCTCTTTCACTCCCAGCTTCCACACAGTCATGGTGTCAGATGTCCTGTATCATAACAATTCAATGTTTCCACTCTCGGGTCTGAAAGTACATCAAGGCTTAACATACTTATTCTTGTTTTACTCTTTGATCTCTCAGTCCTTTTTCTTCTGCTGAATGCTCTTTGCCCATTCCTCAACTCTGAAATATTCCCTGCAGCCAAAGCAATATATTCAAAATAAGGAAACACTTGCAAATTTACATTCACATTCTGTCCTACAGGAACCATCATCTTTTGCTAATTGCTTCTACATACAACACTTTCCCAGACAAATTTTTAGCCACCTTGCTCTACAATCTCTATTATTAATAATTTCTTTGTTTAAATTAGATTTCAGTGTCAAATGTTTTCCACTGAGCATCTTTTTATCTATTCAGTATGGTAGTTTGAAGAGCTTTAAAAAGAAGCTACTGAAAAGTTTTTGGGACTTTAGCTGGTCAGAGTGACCCCGAGATATGCCAGAAAGTCCCTTTTCCCAGTCTGGCGGTCAAAGAAGGAGTCAGAACTCTTCATTTCTCAGTCTCAAGGTCGTTTATTGTATCTTATCTATAAAATTCTTTCTCCTGGCCTGCCAAGGTCCACTCAGCAGGACAGTCCGAGGCACTCTGCCCACCCCTGGGTGGTGTTATCTTGTTATACTAAAAACCACGTGTACATTATTTACAATTACTTTCCAATACCTATCACCTATGTTAGAGAGTAAGCTTCTACTCTAAACCAATCTAAAAGTGCCAACATCACAACAGAAGATGGAGGCCAAGAAGAAGAAGGAGAAAGGCTGGACACACCCAGATTCCTCCATCTTGCTCCGTGAATCCCCATTTTAAAAACCCCAAAAAATCTATTTTTCACCCGTGATAAATTCATTATCATTCTACTTAAACTTTTGTGGCTTGTAATTCTTCATATAAGGTTGGTAATTGTTTTTTCCAAGGGCTAAATCAAAGGATCAGGGGTCTTGGGCTCTGTGTTAAGGTCTCTGAGCCCCCTGACAGGGTCTCGAGTCCTCCAGGGCAGCCAGAGGAACTTCCTGGGTTCCAACAAAAAGTCAAATTAGAACATCATATGTAACCCTGAGCAGCAGTTCAAAGGTGAGAATGAAGCTCAAGTTCACTAGCTATTTTGGGCTTAGATTACAATATAGCCAAGAGAATTTGGAACTTGGTGTATGCCTGACATACACATCCAGAATAGCTGTGCAAAGAGTTAATAGTGGGGTCTGATGCCCTGTGCCACACAGATTAAAGCCAGCTCAGACACACCTATGGTTTGCAGGCACAGGCAACCCCTGCCCAGCAAGGCCCTTACCTCACTTGAATCCTCCTGCTGGTTGATGACAGCCAGGGCGTCCTCTGCCGCCTGGCGCTTGGCTTCGGCAACAGTGCGCTCCATCTTGGCCCTCTCCGAAGTGATCATGTCGTGAGCCTTCCGCTCAGCCTCCGACACCGCCTTCTGCAGCTCGGCCATCGCCTGGCGCTTCACTTCATTGACAGCTTCCTCTGCAAAGCAGGGAGAAACCCGCATCAGCACAGCACATCTGGACACAAAACTCGAGTCAGCACAGCACATCTGGACACAAAACCCATGTCAGCACAGCACATCTGGACATGCCTTCCTGGGACCGACGTGGGAAATGCACCGCTGTTGTTATCATTATGTTGAGATTACTTTCAATTATAACCACAGTCGTCATTCTGAGTAGGACACAGAGGAACCTGGTTCCTCAAGCATCCTCAAGTAGCACTGAGGTGCTTCTCTTCTTCCCCATCATCAAATTCTCTACCACTAATAATGAGTCTTGCTATTTTTATTCTCAGGCAGTACTTCTTTAAGTACCATAATTTCAGATCCCTGGTCCATTTTATTTGCAATCTTTTTGAACATTGAAAATTAGTTTTGCAGCACAGCAGATATATACATATACTTGACAATTATTATTGAAGACATATTACAGAGCTTTTTAAAAATGTATTTTTAAGCTTGGGGAAATTAAGACAGGATTTATGGTCTTTAAAAACCTTTTTCCCCGTATTTTAAAAAATAAATACATGAAGTTTAAAAACCCCAAGAGTTTACTTAAAAAATTTAAATCACTGGTCTAGTATCTTTTTGTGGACATACTGTTTTATAAGAAAAAAACCTGCTTATTAACATTCATTTGACCTCCTGATTTGTCTTTCAAATCCGTGTTTATACTTGAAGACTTCACTTCCTGGCTCTTCTGAGCTCTTGAGCACACCCTGCCCAGCAAGACTATGGAGCATAATTAACACTGAGCAGGGGCGCCCTGCGTCATTAAACTCAAACCTTCATGCTTCTTGTAAAACAACCATGGTAGCATGAGTCCTTTCTTTGGTACATACAAGTGTCATATCTTTTATTTCAGAAAACATGGATTGTCTCAAATTAGTTATTTGGCTTTTGATGCAGGAAGAGTGCAAAGATTTTACTAATGAACAGTCTTTTAATTGACAACTAAAACAAGTAATTTCTTTTTTTTTTTAATTAACTGCTCTAATTAACAAGGAAACCATCCTCCCCCTGAATTAGTTTATCTAATTTTCATCTTTATTCAAAGCAAAATGACAATGATTAATTGAAAATTTAATAAGCGGTAATTATTAACTTGGCAAACCTAGTACCAATTAACACTCTATTAAAACTAATTATGACATGTTTCATTCAAGTGTTTGCACTTAATTGTTTCATGCACTTAAAACCCACCTTAATTAAATGTTCTGTTTAATTAAAGCCACAGATTTCTATTAAAAATGTTTTACTGTAGATTAAAATCTAAGTATTAGAAACAGTGTCATGTGTTTGAGTTTTAGTATTTAGCCCATGTACTTGTGTGCACGAACATGCAGACATAAACCTGATGTACAGATACTCAGTCACTCTCCTGAGTTACATCTGATAGCTCTACACGTTATTTAAAAAATAATGTCTACATGAAGTCTCCATTTTCAGTTATTAAGCAAATTACAATAAAGTCTTAACTTTAAACCTTGTATTGACTAAAACAACTAACATGAAAGAAGAGCTCTCTTGAGGAGTATGTGTGCATGTTACATGTGTGTGTATCTACAAGAGATGTTTCAACTCAAATTTTCAAGGGGGTGGGGAGGGATTTAGAGATAAAACTTATGCCTTTATTTTTATGAGGCTGAAAATATGCCCTTATATTACCCTACCATAAATGTTGTTTAGGGAAAGCCTCAGGAGAGGAAAAAATCATACCCTTCAACCATACAGCCAAGGCTTAATTTCCTTTGAATATTCAAGGTGAATTAAAATTCTATCTAAGTGGCAATACAGGACAATAATTTTTGCTTACGATCAAAGCTACAGCTAGTCTAATTGTATATGCAAATCAGGCAATTTATATTTAAATTATGCATTCCTATTCTAGTCCCACAGGCACATGGAGATCAGCAAAGGGAATTGGTAGGACATTTGCAAGGTGCTTGAATATTTATTACCAACTGTAACCATTCACTGATCATGAGAAAAGAAATATACACAGGCAAACATACAGATGCAATTTTATTACCATTTTCAGAAAAACGAGGCAACTTAAATACAGGCGTTTCATGTCTGTGAACTGCAGTTACTGACAAAGTGGATTTCTTTAAGAAAATCTGTGTTCTTGCTGATATTTGCTACTAATAGAAATAATCTTTGAATGACATGATGCACTTTTTTTACATCATATAAATTTAGTTTTACAGTTAGATGTTTGCAGTGGTTAGAAATGCCAGTTTCTTATAATAAACAGAAGCAAAATGCTCCAACATTTTTACATGGACTTCTAATTGCAGTTTTTCATCCCAGACAATCTACTTTTCAGTCCAAATATAGAAATTGAAAATTATATAATATCTTCTATATTGCATAAGTTTTTTGCAACACTTCTTGCATGCTCTTGCATGAAGATGCCTGAAAGTGCTTAAGAGGCCATATGCCCGACTGATATTTTTTGACTGGCTTAAACTATGGATTGGATTTTAATATTTCCATTAACTTTGATGACAGAATTTGTATTGTGCTACACTAAGTCTGAAAATAAATAAGTTAAAATATGTCAGGTCACAATGCACCATCATTATTTCTATATATTACAAACTCATGAACATGTAAAAAACCAGAAAATTTTGTATCATTGATCTTCTTTACAGCTTCTCTAACTAAATACTACTGATATTTTATAGGCATGGAATATTGATAAGCATAGATATTTTATAGGCAAGCTTCATAGTTTAAGAGATGTTTGTGATATGGGTGATGGTGAAGGACATTTTTAGTTGCCTTGACAATGCTGAGCTATGAAGACCAAGAAAGACCAGCACCCTTCCTTTCCCTGTGCTTCCAGAAAAGGAAGAGTGATTAGATTCCAGTATCAGAGAGCAGAAATCTGCAAGTTTTTAAAACCAAGTATCTAAGATGCATGTACCTGCATCCTCTGCCTAAGCATTCTTGGCACAAATTCACTGTCATTTTAGGAATGCAACTGAAATCTTCCACCCCTTTGAGCAGCATTAACACACAAGAGAAGCTCCAGGAAGCAAACAGCTTGTGTGGAATAGGCAGTACTCAGCATGGTCTGAAGTCCTTGGAGCAGAGTTAAGAGAGGTACTTATCTTTCACCCAAAATGATGATTCACCAGCCAGCTCCTGGTCACCTTCCTCACCTCATCGATACATTTGTCCACATGATGAGAAAAGAAAGGTGGTGGGCAGATGTGCAGTCCTGTGCCACCCCAACATTTTGCATCATCTCACTCTCAGGCTGACCCTGGCGAGGGTGGCCATTGGCAGTTGGTGACAAAGAATTATCTCAAATGACATCAGAGGCCTATTCTGAGAGAGCTGGATTGCACCTTTACTGCCTTCATCATGAAACTGTGGACACCTTCAGTTTGAGACCATCCTCCTAAAAATGCAGGACCATGGTTTATGAAAGCAGTATGCTTTCTAATGTTTGACTAGACTTAGTAACAGATTCAGGTAGCATCCTGCAGAGTCACACTTTTATTCTCCAACTCACAGGCACAATCACTTGATTTAAACCCATATCAGCCTGAAAATAAGACTGGAAATGGAACCAAAGGAAAAACTTTGTTTCAAAGGAACTGATGACATAGATGTTCACAAGATGACATCACAGGACCTATACACTACCATTCATGAATAGATGCGGTGTGAATGGACATCCAACTTCATAATTCAAGCCAAAATCTTTGACTAACTTGTGTTAATTATGAAGAAACTTTTTTCTTCTAATGTATTGAATCCATGAGTCATAAATAACCTGATGCCAAATGACATCAAACCCTAGATTTTGCAAGAGGACTGAAGTTTTTGAAATTTAACAGAAAAATGTTCCTCATAGTGAGATTTCCTGGGATTGCATATTTTTTTGTATTTTTCATTTAAAATGTTAACATAAATATGGCAATATGAAAATATTCTTGGTCACTGAGTTACAAAGGCTACTCTTTCCTTGGCCAAAACCAAGAACATGTACACAGTTTTGCTATTTTTCACAGAAAATACAATAGTTTAAAAAACATTAACATATTGAAAAATGTAGACTTTATAAGATAAACCCACATTACACACAAAACACAGCTTCTTGTCTTATGCAACAAGATAACAGCATAACATTTTTACCTGTATGGTGCATATCTGGTTTAAAATACATTGGAAAGCAGTAAGCATTTACAGGAGATTTGATCAGAAAGCATCAAAACTGCTGCATATTTGCCATTTAATCATTAACTGCTGCTCAGACAGCTGCTGCAGACTTCATGGTTATACAGGTGTTCAAAAGCGGGGGGGCGTGTTTGGGTGTACAAATAGCTCCTCGACTATCTCGAAGGAGTTCAAGAGCTGCCTCCTGGCCCCTCTGAAAACAAGGAAGCTCTGATGTCAGTGTCAGAAGAACAAAGGTTTAGCTCCAGCACCACAGTGGGATCCTTGCCAGGAAACTCCTGTGCTCAGGCAGAGTTTCAGAGTTAAGAAAACTTTGCACAACCACAACGTCTGCCCAGGGTGCTTTCCAGGCACAGGCAGATGCTGTCAATGCCCTGCAAACAGCCAGAGCAGCTGCAAAGATGCGAACTTGCTGACTTCATTGCACACTCTGCAGGTTTATGAGCACAGGCTTCACTGGGGCTGACAGGCACAAAATCTTTTTTAAATTAAGAATGGTTACTTTGCATAACTGACGTCTTTTTTTTAACAGGTGTACTTGGGTTTTTTCCCCTCCTTTGGGAATTCTTACTTTAACTAGGTAAGAACCCCGAAGCTTAAAAAAACCCACCCACACTAACCTCTTTTTTTAAAAATTGCTAACAGACAAACTTTTAACATATCAAGTTTCAGCCTGAAACCATTAGAAGCCCTGAAAATAGGGGTCCACATTGGAAGGACTGATATTCCTAACTATAGCAGCAGATGCTTCTATTATAAAATTATTTAATGTCCCGATCAGTTCCAGTTTAAGATTATTAAACACAATTTCTTCTTGTTACTAGTAAGCCCTTCCCCCGCCTCCCAATTTCTCACATCAGTGCATTAACAACTGCACACAGCTGCCAGACGACTAAGCTGGTGTTTTTAAACAGTTCTTACCAGCTTTCTTCCAGATCTCCTCTGGCACGTATCCAGACGCAGGCCTGTGAAGGAATTCCCGATGAGATTCTGCAGGAGGAGGGGGTGAACAGGGAAAAAGAAAGAGCATCATAAGCAATGCTGGCTTGTTGAGAACAAGGCTTAGAGAAAAATACCTTTTCTCTTTAATTATAGCTCAGACAAAGAAATCAAGTGAAGCTTTTCTCTCCTCAAAACAAAGAGGATGCCACGGCCGTAGCTCATGAATGCCCTGTAGATCAGATCAATTCTTACGATTTGAATGCCTCATCTTAAGCCAAGTGAAGACGTTCATTTTATTTTTATTTTACAGTGTTTTGAGTCAACTCTGTATGACACTATCCACACTTTTAAGGGAGGCTTTGCAAGACAAACTGAGGGAGTGACATGCTTCATCCTTTCTCATTGCATTTATGAAAAGGAAAAAGAAAGGGCAACAGTGCAGGTCTGGCACTTCTGCTCTGTGCAAAATAATGAGTACTTATGAGTGCAGATAAAAGTCAAAATGTCATTCCAGTGATCAAATAAGTTGTCCACAGAAAAGCAAAGGGGTGTTTCTCTAAGTTCAGAGCTATGCTTTCCTGTATCTGAGCCCATGGTGGCAACTGTAGCTGCAAGAGTTTGAAAAACAGAACCTTTAACTTTAGGTTAAGGCCCTAAATACATGCTGCCAAACAACCGCACTGGAGCTGAAGCTCGTAATTCACCCATATATTTCAATAAT
>NW_005054344.1:3591327-3599406 GCF_000277835.1 Geospiza fortis
CCTTTAGGCCTGGGCCTAAGAGTTTTGAAACCAGCAAGATCCCTTCCACAGGGACTTCAAAGAGCTAAGATCAGACAATACAAAAAGAAAATTCCCTTTGGCCTGAAATTTAGCATAGAGATCCTCAGCAGATGAAATTGAAATTGCTCTTTTCAAATGCAATATAAAAACTGATTAACTATTATTCAAAGTAATAGAGGACAAAATGAAAAAAAACCACAACCAAACACATAAAACTAAATTTGTTGCCATGATTACTATTGCCAGTGTGTCAGAATTCAATTGCCTAAAGACAATAACTTGATTTGTTACATTACAGACAGGTTTGAATGTTTTTGGAGATACTGCTAAATCAAATACCTGTTTGATGTCTGGGCTTGAAATATAGCAAGAGTATACCTGCCATTCTTTGAATACTAATTTTGACTAAATGTATTTATTTTTGTACCTTAGGAGTTTTTATTCACTAACTTGGTCAAAAAGCAGTATTTTTAAGAAAAAGTGAAACATCAGGTGTTGCAAATAATTTCTTACACCACATGTATCCATACAGTACTGTTTACATACAGCAGCCCACATAAACTTAAATGCTTTTAAAAGATGATGATATTGCAGGCAGCTAATAAAGGTGAAAATGACAGGAGCTTTTTCAACAGAGAGTAGGGAATCCCTGTGCACTGCTTCACAGATGTAGTTTCTAGCATGAAAATCTGCAGACAGTGACTGGAAGTACATCTTCCTATCTGACAGGCAGCTGAGTGGATTTATCCAGCTATTCTGTTTGTCACTGAAGTATGGGACAACAATTTAAAATGGATTTTTGTCTGTGGACTTTCACAGCTCTCAAACATAAAATAGTAACACTGCATGTATGTGTGTGTATGTGTGTGCGTAGATTTTGCAAAACAGCTATTTATATTGGTTTAATCAACTTGATAGAGGATTTCAGGCCTGATACCAAAAATGGGAAAATTCTCAGTATGGCCTGGCTTGCATGATTCTGGAGATGACGAATAGCCCTATGTACAGTTTTCACCCCTTAAAAGCTTTTAGACTTACAGGCACAGTGCCAGTTCTGTTAGGGGGACAGAGGCAACAGCAGAAAATATTGTTTGAAGGCTCAAGAAAAATAAAGGCAAACAATAAAACCACTCTTATTTGCTCTTCATGGAATACCTGCAAGAACAGACTCAACCAGGCTCCAAATGTGACAAAACAAGGAGTTTGTAACATTCACGTCTTTGCTTTGTATTGAGCTTTTCTGTCTGGTATTTAAGGTACCATCCAGTGCAAGGGGAGCATAACCTTGATTTAAGTCTATGGCTCTTCATTTTGAGGGGGGGGCAGGGGTAAGAAAGGAAAAGAAAGCAAAAGGACAGAGAGATGTGGAACTGATTTTTTGGTACACATGACTTTCCAAAAATGGAATCCAATGACATAAATGACCAGATTGCCAGATAATTGTTAAAATTTCCAAAACATAAACATCAATCAAGCTCTTATTCCAACCACAAATTATTTACATGAGGAATGAGATCCTCTGCAAGAAGACTTAAATCAAGAGCTTATGAGAGACTTTCCCATAGTTCGGAATGGTGCACAAAAAAGACAAGAAGCCCTTATGAAGATAATAAAAACCATACTTTCCAAGCCAGAAAAATTTTAGTAACATGGCTATTGTTTAGTCAGTGGTGATGAGTCTGTGAAAACAATCTTCTTTTAAGGCTAAACTACAGGAAATGACCAGAGGATATAAATTTTATATATTAGTGCTTTTAAGGTAAGGAGTCCTTCAGCTTAAGAATCACAAAAATTGCTCACTAAAACTGAAGCACAAAAGATCTTAAGTTGGACATCTAGCAATCTCCAACCAAGATTAACACAGCTGAGTGAAGTCCCTAAAACACTAAATGTAAAAGCAACTGCAAAAAGCCATAATGAGGACAACACATAATATTAAATAACTAACTGCAGCACCTAGAAGTCAAAGTAAATGCTGCCTAGAATAAAACTGAATGAAATCAGACAACAGTAAGAATAATCTAAAGTGACAAGGCAGATCATTCAGAAAAGGATATTGGAAAAGGCTTTACATGTCAAGACATTACAACAAAGGTTTGTAAATGGTGAAAATGCAACAATACCATTATGCAAAACAACAGCACGTACACTACTGAATTTACTTGAAATTCATGGCAAGGCATGAAAGCATGTGTTGGTAATTAGTCCAGTGACTACTGAACCAAAGGAAAAAGATGAGCAAGGAAAATAAAAAGCTTATATGTATATAAGAATAGTCTGTACTTGTCTGTAAGTGTTTAAATGAGGTAAAAACAAAAGAGACTTTTGATATCAAAAGTGGTATGGGAGTTTTCTATTGTAATATGAAATAAACTTGTGAAAGATTAAAAAAGTTGTTGGAGTGGGAGAAGAATACACATGAAGAAAAAAAAAATTGCATTGGTTTCAGCTCTCACATTCGAATGAAAAATTTTGGTGGCTTTAAGATAAAGTGAAAAGATGCTCAAAGAGAGTGATGTGCAAGGATGTGGAGAGCTGTGAGAGCAGCCATAAATATGGATCTGCAAAGTGAAACTGAGATGAAAGGCTAAGACCAAATAAATTATATGAAGTCTTATGTGATCATAAGGCTCAAACCCAACAAAACAGAATAGAAAGACTTAGAAAAGAATTGTTCAGTAATCTCAAAGACCCTAATTCACATTTGGAAAGAAGGACAGAAGGTAAGTTGGCAAAACAAAAGAATTGAGTTTTTTATCACTGGACACTGACATGCAAGTGTATAACACAAAATATTAAGAAATGGAGATGAACAGCTGATGTTTTGATGATCTTTTACAATTTACTGCATTCATGAAAATACTGGCAGTGATAATAATACCCTGCATGCTGTACTGAATATTGAGGCTCAAAAATAATAAAAGCTACATATAAGCAGCCCTGAACAAATTAAAGATATATGCCTTTTAATGTATTTACCTGGTTTCCACATTTCAAATGCAAGTTATGCTTCATTCTATCCTATAATATTCACTGCCCTGTTTGTAAGAGTCAAGTTCAAAAATGTTCCACATAATGAAAAATAGAGATAGAGATCTGAAGGTGGGTATTACTGATGAGACTACTTTGCAAACCTGGTTGGGGGGCAAGTGTTCCCGGTATTTTTAAGTACATCTTTGCCCTTCTTTGCTCTCTAATACATTTTTGTGGTTATTGCAACACCCCTTGAAATTGTGTTAAAAATATAGTTGTTGTGTTCTCATTGTAAAAGGAAAAGAAAAGCCACACTGTATTACTGAATCATCCTCAAGCAGAGGCCATGTCAGAGCTGAGCACCGAGAACACACACATGCAATGTTTCTGCAGCTGAAGCCCTACCTAACAGCATGCAGTTCACTAAGCCACAATCTAGCCCAAGCCTCCCATGCAGAAAGTAGATTAAGAGCAATACTTAATGTCATCAGTGACCAGCATCACAGAGGCTTTACATTCTAGAATTACAAGTTACAAATGTTATTGTGGTATTCACAGTATTACGGTTTGCTCATGTTGAGAATATCATGCATATCACAGTACTGCTGATTATCTGCAAATGGCAAAGGAACAGGTTTATCATCACAGCATGAAGAGACGTGTTGGCAGGAATGCTCTGGCTAACGCTGAAAACATGATGGTGAACAGCTTTAGAAAAAATAAAAGGTGTCTGAAAGGGTTAACACTTAAAAATGTATTAAGAAATGCTAACCTATGTGTTTTTCACAAATTCATAGACTTCTGAGAATCTTGGTTTCCTGTGGCAAATCCTCCAGGTATTGCACTCTTCAGTTGGAGATTTCAAACTCTATTTTGTAAGATTTCCATTCAGATAAATTCAACAGACACAAAATATCAACACTGCTGCAGACCTTCTGATGTGTGCCTGCTCCACTTATCTAGAGCCACAGCTGCACTCAGTATGGTTATAGATCTTGTTTATAACCCATGATGCTGAAGAACCCTCATCTTTAATTTATCCTACTGTGTGTATTTCAGTATACAGTGTCTGATATGGGTAATTATTCACTATTAGGATGAAAGTTGCAGTCCTGCTGCAGTATGTAGTACTGAAATTCTTCAGCAGAAATGGAGGAGTCGGATGATATATTATTCACTTCATAGACTATCACAGTTAATCAAGTGAATATATATAAAGTCTGAGTCATTTTTAGACTTTCATAAACTTGTATTATTCAGACTGAAAAGACCCTCTTACCTTCAGCACATTCTTGGAGAATAATGGGAGCTTGTAACCTGCTGTGGCTAGCTAATGTGTGTATTGGATTACTTTGAATTAAAATGAATGATCAAGTATTTAATTTAATTTTTTAATTAAAAATAGCAACAGAAAAATATTGATCAGATATTGCAAACTTCCAGACTCAACATGATTTACAGTGATGTCAAATTAAAAGAAGCGGAAAAATCTTTGGCAGGAAAAAAGTCTACTGGTTCAAAATGACCACCAGAATTTTCTTCAATTACTTTTCAACTCAAATTATCCATGCTAGATCTCAGGTCAGAGTTTTTCAGCAAGACCTATCTATGAAGACTGTGGCATGTCTGTAATGAGAAGTTATCACTTCAGTGATGATATTTGAATCGTAAAGAAAAAGAAACAGAGGCACAGATAATGTAGCCATATGGACCCCTATTTTTTCTTTCTTACTAGTGAAAATACAGGATGGATTTAAAGGCTGGATTACCTTGTTGGAAAAAAAAAACCTAAAAAAGGTACAAAGGGAATTCACGGACATTTAGAATCTCTGTAGTAAATCCCCCAATATTTACATGCTGTGGTACTTTAATTAAAATATTGGAGCAATTTTCCAATCCCCTTTTCCCCACTTCAAAACTAAAATAAAAAAGCCCCAAAGCATCTCAAGGCCTCACAGACACTGCTTTAGTTTCATTATACCTCTGAATGTTAGGGATTTCATTTTGTTAACTAGATTACTACCAGATTTGAGGAAATATAAGGACTAGCTTTCCACAGACTCCAAAGTAAGCATTTTCTCCCTATCATGTCAGACATAAAAGCACTTCTAACCAATATTTACAACTGATATGGATGCTACATCACTGAAGCGATCCAAGTTTCATGTTTGTGAGTCTCAGAAGTATTTTTTCAACCAAACAACCAAAGTGGATGTGTTAAAATTGAATGGACTCCAACCAGTTTATTTGTACCCACAGTACTGCAGAGCTGACCAATGTATCCAATGCCAAAGACTGTGCTGTATAATTATCTTTTAAGCCAGAAGACTTTGCTGCTTCCAAGAATTCATCATGACATATACACAAATGCTAAGATAGGCATCTAACTGTATGCTTGATCTTAATTTTATATTATGTACCTATTGTTGCGGTGATGACTATTTTTCTTGGATTGTAATATTATCTATAAAGTTTTGATGAATGTCATGAGTTCCAGTTTCCTTAGAGAACTTTCATTTTTCTACCTACTAAGTACACAAGCAGCATGGCCTGTCTCTTTTTGCATCACAGCTTCACTAGAGAAGTGAGCCACTGCTTTAGATTTATTCACAAGTGTTCTTCCTGAAGTTGCAGATGTGATTGACGTTTCAGACGCCGTATTTATGAGTCTTCCTTTACATTACATTTAGCACTGTTCATACAAGCCATTACCTGAACACTTTCTGAGAAGGGCTCCTCTAGGGACTTATTAGTGAACTATGGAAGCATTTCCATAACCCTTCCTCCTACTGATTGGAGCACATTTATAGAGCTATTGACTCAAGTAATTTGACATTCACACAAAAAAGATTTGTTCGTTATCAAGAGGTACCAAATATTACAGTAGTAACTCTAGAAATTTACTAAGAGAATGATGGAGATGGGATTAGATTTTTTTTCTGTTTTTCTATTTGCAATTAAATAAATTTTTGACTTGGTAAGTTATTCTTAAAGGCAAAAGGGAAAACACAGTTGAAATATAGTTTCAAACTAACACTTATTCTATTGATTCTATTCTGTAATTCTAGTAATGAACAGAATTTATGATGATTTTGAGTAGATGGCATTGGATGCAGACAATTTATTTTTTATAAGACAATATTAGGCAAGCAAGCATAGTCTCCTTTTGTCTTTAAAAGATCAAGATCTTTTGTCTTTAAAAGATCAATAAAAAGGTTGATGTTTCTTTACCAGATGTTTCTTTACCGAGATGTTATTTACCAGACATGCCACAAAAGGCCAAAATACTAGTAACTTACCGAAAGCCCCCAGATTAAAAGCTTGTTGTTATAGAGCAGAGTCCTCTCAGAGTAGTTGTGTGAGGTACTGTGTGAGAGTGACTGTGAAGGTCTGCAGCGGGGACAGCCCAGCTGTTTGGTCTGGTCCTTGTAAGGTGGCTGCAGCCCACCCAGCTCAAGCTCTGTTGCCTGAGCCAAGGCCTGCACAGTTCCATGGAACTACACAACAAACAGACCTCAGACACACCTGCACAAGCTGCAGTGATGGACACAGACCCAGGAGGATCATGCATGCATGACCGTGAGCATTCGAGATCTTGTTCCTTTCTTAAACAGAAACCAAGTACACCTAAGAAGTGCCTATCTTTACAACTCCATTTCCTTAGAAAGACAACTTCCAAGTTAAGTAATTTGATTTAAGAAGGTGAAAGCCCTCTGTTTCAAATGCAAACAATCCAGGAGTACCTACAGATTTTTTTTAAACAATCAGAAAAGAGAAGGAGTCAGAAGGGACAGAGAGTCAGTGCACATCTCACTGCTCTGCCACCCCTACATGACAGTCTGTCCTCTCACCCCACCCTCTCAGACTTTGCTGAATGGAAAGTAAATTACCAAGCATCACCCCAAAAACCTAAAGCCATTCCACCCAGAAACACCACTGTTTGGGCATAAGAGTTATAATGAATTTAGCAGTCAGTAGAGAGGAATCATCACTATAACAGAGGAATCAGAACAAATGCAAATGTCATCTATCACATAGCTGAGCTTAAAGAGAATCAGCACAGGATTTTCAATGAGGATACTGTACCTAATGAAACTGGATCTGGATTCACTGGACTCTGCTGTCTGGAATGACTACTGCTGCTGTTTCCGCCTTTTTTTAAATCCTCCGCATCGCTGTACCGCCGTATCCAGTAATTCAGCTCCTCGCGGTCTGCTTCCTGACATCGCCGTAGGACAGTGAGAGATCGTCTGGTTTTTTCCACCATGTCCATTATACAGTTCAACAACTGTTCACAGCAGTGGATGGAGCACAGAAACAAAGAAGAACTTTTTGTTCACAGAGCGACATAATAATAAAGAAAACGTTAATGTGATGAGTGCATGGGTTTTAATAATGAAGGAGTCCCTCTCTGTTAACCTCAACTATAGCTGAAAAATTCTAGACTTGTTTTAAGAATGAAAATCCCTTCCTTTTTAACTGGTGATCCTAAACTATACAGGCATGGACTTACAGGAAAAAGAGCAAAGACAAGGAGAAAAAAACTGAACAGGCTGTAGCCCTGCCACTAGTACTACATGACACCAGAAAGGACACAAGATGTGGTCCAGAACTGATGCCTACAAATTTTACAAGAGATAATAAATTCAGGAACAAATCCACACCCCAGATCCAGTGTTTATAGAGAAAGTCCATTCCTCTATTGGCAGACTGTAATAATTAGGATAATGCAGGAGACATCTATCAGCAAGGTCTGGTATGAACTATCTAATGGGGAACATCAAGCCCTCTGATTTAATAAGCAAAGCTTTCAAAACCTGTCCTGGAATTCAGATGGGTTTTAAAATAAAAAGTTTAAATTCCCAACTTAGAAGGCCTCTGTTCAGACAAGTACACATAAATGGATACTTAGCCCTTACATGGTCAAGATGTTTCCACTCTTCTGCCCATTCTCTGTCTGTTAGCCTGTGATCAATCATTTCTTCTTGACGTGTGCCATGCAACCCTGCCGAAGAGGAGCAAATTATATTTACAACATTGGAAGTCCTCTATGGGAAAAAAAAAGGCAAAAAAAAGAGCCTATAG
>NW_005054344.1:3599450-3611950 GCF_000277835.1 Geospiza fortis
AAAAACCTTGCTCTAAGTTCTCTTTAGTACTTTTCCTCACACAAGACGCCACTGTTTTGTCCAATTTAATGTCTTCAATTCTATAAGTTCTGTACGTTGCAAGATCACCTTTCAAAAATGGACATAGCTCTTTCTGACTATGTACAATTATTGTATACATAAATATAATATAATACAATATATAATTTTTCGTTTGCACTACTTGAAGTCAGCAAGGCAATTATTTGGTAACTCACTGCATATAATACTAGCTGTACTTCAGAGAGTTGAGAAGATATTAGTATAAAATCAGTGTTATTTCACTAAAAACAGTAATTACTACCATGTCAACAGAGTATCATTAAGGGTTCATCCTTCCACAGATGTTTAAACAACATGTGGTTAAAATCTTGCACATATATCAGAGCAGCTGACAACATGATACAACCAAGCCAGTATTTATTATCAACACTCAAGGGGAACTAACACTTGTTCTTTGCTTAGCCTCCTCTGTACAGATGCCGAATATTTGTAAGTGTTCCTCTTTTAGTGAAGATTTGTTTTAAACAAGGAAGAACAGTAAAGTGCAGATGTGAAACAAAATCCAAGAGCATCAGGCATCCCATTAAACCAAACCATGCTGTGCAGGGTGTGTCTGGTGCTTCTGCTGTTCACATCCTCCACACTCTGGACATGTCATACACAAAACACTTCTCTGAAATATAACAACTTTCTTCTGCTCTAAGCTGAAATCAAGCTATTTTGATGTTGCTATCATCACAAATCTGACATTTGAAGAAAAATAAAAACCTCTACCAATCCTTGCCTGCCATACACCTGAGTGTCCATGTCATCCATGCAGCCCTGAAAACACAGGCTCCTCCCATTTCTGACCCTCTTACTTAGAGACACAATTCAATCCACTTTTACAAATACAGATCTGAAATAAGGCCATTAGAAGCAGCTGGATGGACAAACAGCCATAAAGGCTATATCTGAACTGCAGATAAAAAGTCCTGTTCACAAAATAAAGTTACAAGGGAAACAGAAACCTAAAAAAACAATGGCGAAAAATCAATGCGCCTTACCCATAGGTCTGTTTCTGTCCCTGAGGTCCCTGTGGTTGGGGTGTCTGTATGAGTCCCTGTAGTGGTGGGCAATGGCCATATCATCCAAACGATAATGCTGAGGTGGAGGTGGGGTGGGATGAGGCAGACCATTGGGCTGATAAGATAAGCCATTATTTGGACTGTACCGCTGGCCTGGGCTAATAGTGCAGGGCCGCTTGCTTGGATGCTCTGAGTGCAAAGGCTCTCTGTCAAAGCCATTTTCTTTGGTTCTGAAAAACAAAGCAAAAGAACTTCAATTCACTTCGTGAATAGAGGATGGGAACATGCATCCCCACCTACACATGCAGCTTCAGGAACTGAAGATTGTTCTTCACTTTGCTCCAAATATGTGGTGTTGCAGAACATTTCATAACACTGCTGATTCAAAACATACAAAGGACTCATTCACCTTGTCTAACCATCCCTGTAACTTGAGAAATACTATCAGGGTGAGCCTTCTGACAGAGCCACCCAACGAGGGGCTGGAGAGCAAGCAGCCTTTGCTGAGATCACAGACTGATGGGGTAGATACACATGCAACTGTAGAGGTGAAACCATCAACTGATACATGAAACTAGGGACCAAGAAATTCCTATTTTCAGTAGTGCTATAGCTTATAGTGATTAGGAGAAACCTGCCATTCAAGAAATGGTTTTGTTTTCAAGAGGATACCATAGTGAATGTCAGTGTTGCTGAAGCTCAGCATACCATGAGCTCCCATCAAGATCAATGTCACACAGAGACTTTGGGGAAGAATTGGCTGTAAATGATGAGAAATGCACCCTTCAGAGATTTTTGCACCATCTGGGCAAAGGTGCTGTGACTATCATTAATTTTGCAGGAAGATGTGGTTAGACTCAAGTCCTCAGTAATGTTCAGGACTTCCCACTCCATTACTCTTAGACAGGGGTTTTATGCCCAGGCGACTTCGAAGAGCTCCTGAGGAGACGGACAGGGGTTTTTTTATGTTCTAGTTACTCTTCAATTAAATTCATAATCAGCTATTTCCAAAGAACTCTCTACTTGACACCTCTGCTGGAGAACCTTGAACTCACTCCAAACTAATTCTCTGTTAAAATTATATTTTAAAAAGCCCACAAACAAAGAAAAAAAAAGGAAAAAAAGAAAATAAAAATATAAGAAAAACAAACAAAAATCCCAAAGCAAACAAACACATAAGCAAAAAAACCCACCCTACAGTTACTTCAACAGGTTCACAACCCTTTTGGGGAAGTTTCATTTCACTGAAATGTTTGGGTTTTTTTAACCATGTGAATAAAGAAAACCTACAAAATATTAGTTTTGATCAGAAAGTTTCTTAGATATAAATATTGCAAACTGAGGTTTCATTCCTCCCTCCAAAAACCTTTATTAAACTGCTGTTATATTCCAGATTTTTTATAAAAGAACTTTATCTTCTGGAAGAAAGGGATGGCATAATGCATCATTCCTAGTAATAACACAATTCTTTGACACTGACAGAAAGGTAAATTTGAGTGAATTTTCTTGTTTGCCTATTGTTAAAACCAACTGCTGTACAACAAACCTTCCCCCAGAAACCAATCAACTACCCTCAAAGGACTGTCTGTGGGGAAACAGTGTATTGTCACCCCTCAAAAGGTTCCTATTTAAGGCCAATGAAAGGAAGGATGAAACTAAATCATTGCCAATATCCTCTGAGCGAGAGAATCAAACTAAGATCTTGTAACTAGCATCAGGAAATTAAAAGATGGGCTGCATTGTTTTCAGAAGGAGTGAAGCAATTTCTCAGAGACCTCACCAAAATTACTAATGCCAGAGAAGCTGCAGGTATATATATATTTTCCTAAACTGTAATTTGGCAAAAAGGGAAGAATCTTTCACCAGCACAGCAGGACATCTATTCTCATTTTGGGCAGATATAAAAGACATACTTTGCTAAAGTGGAGCATGTACCTTGTTCCAAAAGAAATGCAGCATGGCTGTGAAAACTCCTAACCAAGAAAACCTGAGGTCCATCATATATTTTTTATTAGTTTTGGCACGATGTACCTGCTTGCAATAAGTCCCAATGGGTGGTGATGTTTCTGACAGCTCTTCAAGACAAGTTTGCATTTAGTGGCTGGTGTGTGTTTTCTTTGCACATATTTACTCAAACCCAGTGTGCCAATCTTCCAGTTGTCAAAATACTATGCAAGCAAAAGAAATTGACTTTTCTGTCTGTACAAGGCAAACTAATAATTCACCTAAGTCCTTTAGTACCACAGTTAGAATGTTCTCTAACTTAGATGGGTAAAAGTCAGAAACAGCAAACAATTAAATAACTCATTGACTTGATCACTGAGATAAAACTGGGACAAGTGGGAATCCAGTTTTTCTTATATGCACTACAGCTTGATGTTAAAATCATATATTTTCATACAAATGTATACATTTGCACCTAATGTACAGGTATTTCTGTGTTTTTTAAGAATGCTTTGTACTTAGCTACCTTAACTGGAATACACTACTTTAGCTTGGAAAACACACCAGCATATCCACTGAACTCTGACTAACATAGAAACTAACATGACTTTTGAAAACATATTTACTGAAATTATGCTTTTGCTATGTCTTTTCTGGGTGTAAAAATTTAATTCTACAATTTGTTATATTTTCTGCACTGACAAAATAAACAGCTTACCAGAATACCAGAATGAGACTGCACATAAACTCATTTTATGTTTCTGACCACATAAAAATATATAAAAAGGTAACAACTTAGAAAACCTCATCAGAACAGGAACTGCTGCCAAATTTACTATATATGAATACACTGAATAGAGTGATAAAAGATAAGGTACTGAAGAGTGCCATAATTCAGATGCTCTGAATTTGACCCACTAGTCTGCTTCTGATCTCAGTCCTACTCATTCTTTTAGGTCTTACCCCCTTGGGGCAACAGCATTTCCCAGGTGCCTGAGGAAGCACTCCTGTTTCCCAGTAACTGGCACACCCATGTGAATAGTAGTTCCAAATATAACACCATCACAATTTTAATCTGCTTTCATCTGATTTTGCAAAGTAACCAGAAGCTGTAGAGTGGAAATAACAGCGAGTGTGCAGAAAACATAACTGGCACTTTTTTCCTTACTCCTCTCGGCCACCTTTTTCCTTGATGTGCCTATAAATCAACAGTGTTGTCTGGAAAATTGGCAATATGACAAAGATGGAGTCCTTCAGCTATAAACACACAAGGGGTCATTTTACTTGAAGCCATGATTTACTTAAAGACAGCAGAATAGACACTACTTTGTAGCCTGTATGCATTTAATGGAATTTATGTTGGTTTTAGTTGTGATTTCAGTTTTAAATTATTCCAGTTTATGGATAACTTCCTGGGTAGAAAATCTGACCATGCAAAACTGTCTTGGCTAGAAAATCGGGTTTCACCTGATCAGGAGTATTACACGAATTTCAAAGAACAATAAAGCCAGCTTACAAGGAGACAAAGCTGTTCATCTACTATTTGTGTAAGATGCTTTGATTTAAACTGACTTCCACCAATAAAGGTTTGATGAATCAAACAAATGATAACACTTTGCTGGAATAAAGTAGCTGTTTTTAATACTGTGTTACAGAAAAAAATACTTTTCTGCCTTGCTAACAATTCATATTACAAAAATTCTTTTAAAATTCCTCATAATTACACATGGCATACAAGGAGCACAGATGTAAGAGCTGTGAGCATCCTTCACCTTACTGAGATACTGAGGAGCCTCTTCAAATAAGATTTACTAACAGTATTATCAAAGTTTATCTCTGTGCCCAGGTACCTTCAACATCTATTTCATGTCATTGGTTCCAAGTGTACTGCAACCACAGCAGCACTTTCTAAAGTCACAACACAATCATAGCCACTTTTGTTTTCTTCTCACTCAAAATAATGCTATTCTAACAGAATTTTTTGTTACCCTATATCCACTTAGTAGAGAACTGTCATAAATGTAGAGTCACTATATGACATGCCATCAGCCTTTTCCAGCAAGCTAAAAGGATGTGTAATTAGCACAAAGTTTTTTGCTGTTAATGTATTTAAAATCATATTATTTAAAATTAAGTATTCATTCGCCAAAATAAAAACTCACTGTGGTCCAAGTTCCTTGGCTTTATTACAGTAGAATGTAAACTCCAAAACTTGTAAACAAAACACAGTGAACACTTTGTTCATGACAGGTCATGAACAAATTACCAAAATGTGTTGTCTCCTCAGGTGTCAGTTTTCCTCTCTTGCAGTGACTGATGGTTCCCAGTGTTATTACAGAAACAGATTGATCTTTTTAATGAGCTAGTTTAATAGACTCCAAAATCTCACCGTGGCTGCTCATCCGTGTCAGACCATATGCACCAAGAAAACATTCAGTAAAACACAAAGCTCGGCTGTCAGATTGCTCTATAAAACCTCACATACAGTAGACTTGGATATGCAGATAAATAACAAGAATTGGAAAATGGATATGCAAAAAAGGTTCTGAAATTATAAGCAGAAAAAAAAAATACTGTATGTGGATTTTCTTCAACAAAAAATCATAAGGCAGCTGTGGTTACATGTAAACTTGTTCCACCTTCTTTGCCTAATCCTCTACAGCACTCGTCCTCTAATGGAATTAATGGTATGCAGTTACCCATGCCCAAATGAAAAATATAAATGTGTATATGTATATGTGTGTGTGTATATATATATATATATATATATATATAAAACATATACATTATATACCATACATGCCTGTGTATAACTATATATCTATACATCTATATCATATACCTTGGGAAGTGAAAAAGATACCACAGTTTACTTCAGTAAGACACACATCTTCAATCAAAATTACTCCAGCTGCACTTAGTTCTCCTGGAAAGAGGTGGCCTTTGAGCAATTTTTTTTCATTTACTAACCATGGAGTCACAGTAAACCCTTCCCTTAAAGTATGTCTGCTATCTTCTGCTGAATTTTTATTAGTATATTTGAAAATTACTTCTATTTCTAAACAAAAGGTATATATATTTCCAGATGTTTCCTCATTCTCCTCTGTAAACAATTAAAATAATTAATAGTGTAATGAGTATAAAGCCAGACAAGTATTTGGTTTCAATACTCACTCAGTCTAGGCATGTTCAGCCCCTGAGGACAGTTTTTTGTGGTTGATTTACTTATATTATCCAAATTAAAAGGTATGCAGACTCCAATTCAGTAAATTTAAGAATCTTTCCAAAAGCATCTTGTTCTTTTTACTAAATCTGTTGCACAAATGTTCTTGAGTGCACAAGACAACTCCACTGAACTTGGCTCAGCCAACACTACCACAGATTTTTTTTCTGTATAGCTTTTATTATAGTCATAGACAATGGAAAAGTAGATGTGACTAACCAGTGACAGAGTTGCTTGACACTGAACAAAAGCAACTTATTTTTTAAGCTCAAGGTACCATTCCAATGAGGGCACTGGGCTCTTTTCACATGAGCCTTTTTCACTACAGCAAACAGTTGCATGGTCAAAAAGAAAGGCTGGGTTTTTCTGGAACACCACTTCCCCAGAATTAAGGAGCTGAATTTCAGGCTGCAAGTGACAGAAGCTGCTGCACCTTGGAGTGCAGGCCAATGGGACAACCCATGCTACACCCTTCCTGGACTCCGGGAATTCAAACACAGGCTCTTACTCACAACAATGGAAGATAAACTGTCTACCCCTTACCCCAAAAGCTGCATTACTCCCCAAGTTGTTCACCGCCTAAGAGAGACTTCAGTTGTGAAGCCAAAGGCACTTTGCAAGCAGAGACTCAGGAATTTTAAGAGCATCTACATATTTTAACTAAAAGGAAATGTTGAGAAGAAAATTCATAAACTATACCCAGTAGGTATTGGAAAATAAAAGTAAATATGATGTACATAATTTGTAGTATAAAAAACGATGCAGCCTCGGGGACGGTCAGAGAGCGTCATGGCTGCCTTGCTGGCCAGACCTCTGTCCGGCAGGGAGAAAATTCTATAGATAAGATACAATAAACAATCCGAAGATCGAAATCCAGAGAGTAGTCTCTTTCTTCACAGCCTGGGGCCATTCCCTGGACCACCCAACTCACCTCGGGGCAGAGAACAAACAGCCGACCCCGAGAAATATCTCTAGGTCTGGGCCTCAGTTTTAACTAAAAGATGCAGGCTGACTTTAAAATCCAATATTCTCCTGATCTGCTGGTCCCTTTATGTGCTAATCTTATGCCCCTTTTGTTATAAAACCAATACAGGGTCTTTCCATTACAAAGTTCTTGTCCTAGTTTCAACCTGCGCCACTCATCTTCTCCCTCACAAGCAGGACTGAAGATAACACAGGTGAGGCGGTACTTACTATAAAATAACCAAAATTCAACACTGTCAAACAGGGTCTCAAAGAGAGGGAGCATTATTCCAAATGCAAAGGAAAGACATTATTTCACATTTTTCCTTTGTGGCCTTATGGGAAATATGAGTAATACTCCTCTCCACGAACAGGAAAGAAAACAGTGAGTTAGGGCTCTCAGGAAAGCACATCCTTCTTCTTGTCTGTATTCTGTCAAGCAATACCTCACTGGCTTATGAGATAATTTCATGTGTGTCTATCTCCTTGTAGGAAAAATGTTGCGTCTGCTACTGACACCGGAGTACAGCATGCTGACATTTAAGTCATCCACAAGATATTAAGAGGCCTTTTTAACAGATGTTTTGCTACACTACTCTGCAAAGATTGAGAATATACAGAACTACTCCAAGGTACTAAATTTTGGCTTTGGAAAAATTATTTCATTGCACATGTAAGAGAATACATGTATGCTGTCCAAAAAGTAATCAGCTTTCTCTTCTGAGGTGCAGAAACACGCTTGTATTAACCCCAATAGCTCCTTCAGTTTGGTCTAGTTGTCTGGAAAAACTGGTGGAAAGAACGTAGCTACATATAAAAGGAGCTTTTCTGCTTATACCTTAATTTTTTTGCTGGTTCATTGTGATTTTTCTGAAACACAGTCTCAGGAAAACTAATTTCAAATACTTTCACATTTTTTCTAATGGCTATGTGACTTTAGATTTTACTGTTCACTTCTGGCTATGAGAAGTCTAAAGTTTTACTGTGAGCTTTCAGACTTCGTTTGATGTTTATTTTTGTACCATTCGAGCCTGTTCCAACACAAAAATGTCACCTGTACAAAGTTATGAGGCTTCTTGACTTTGCAAATAATCTTTTTCATTTAAAAGATAACTAAGATACTTGCATACCTCAGGCATACAGGTAGTGGTATTTTGCGGAAAAGCATAATAAAAGTTTTCCACACTATAAAACCCATGGTAAACAAATCAATGAAAAATACAATACCTGAGTTTCCCAAAGGTAAAGTGTAAATGCCAGTTGAATTTCTAACATTAGCATAGGAAGGCAGTTTAAAGTAAATAACCACAAGAGTAATTTCCTTGTAACACTAAACAAAGAACTTTATTCCAAAAAATTAAAACTGTTCCATACCCCTAAAGCCACTGTACTTCACACACATGCATTCACTTGTCCCATTTCTGCATGGACTCTCCACAACTCAACAACAAAACAGATTGCAGTGAACATCTCTCCTCTTTGAAAGAAATACCCTTATGCATATTCCAAGTATGGATACGGAAATATGGCACAACAGAAGGAGTCAAAGCCCTGAGTATGCTCTGGGGTTTGCCCTGTACTTCTCAATATAAATGCCTAGCGACTCTCCTCACATTTAATGTTGAGTTCAACAAAATGTCAGATGCAAAGGACTTGCATATGGAGCTGGCATGATCTGCTGCTTGGCACTACATGACTGGAATACTGTGCACAAAGTAATACAGTACTGGCTGACCATTACTTCTGTGTGGATATGACCACAGTGTGTCCTGAGGTGACTGAATCAGTGTGTGCATGTATTATATTTATATACTCAGGAATATATATGTGTATGCAGCTCTCTCTATATATACACATGTAAGTATGTATATGCAGACATGCATAAGCAGGACCTGTTATGAAAGGGCATGGGGAATGATTTTAAGCTAATAAGAGAGTAGATTCAGACTAGGAAGAAATTTTTAATATGGAAGGTGATGAAACACTGGTTTTCCAGAGAGGTGGTGGATGTACCATCTCTGGTCAGGTTGGATGTGAAGGACCTGCACCCAGGGAACACCACCCAAGCATCCCCCCAGCAACCACCCGCACGCTGCCCTGTGCTGGTGGAGCTCAGCACCTCGGGCCCACAGACACTGGGCAGGGTAGGAAAGGCGCTCACCTGTCTGGAGTTCGCCTCTTCCCGTTTTCGTTCACATCGAGAAGCAGCTCTGAGGAGTCAACAGGTGAGGTGGTGCTGGCATCCAGAAGCAGCTGTTCGTGCTGGGCGAGGTACTGGGCTGGGTTCTGCTTGGCTAGCCTTGCACAGTGCAGCAGCTCCCGCTGCAGCAGGGGCAGATTGGCCTGCAAGAGAGCAGCACGTGTTAAGAAGGCAGCTTGCAAGCAGTTTCAACAGAGATGAAGAAGAAAAATCAGAAATCAGAGGAAAGCCTGCTTTGAATTGAAACTGTTGCCATCATTCCCAGCTAGGTTTGTGGTTAGCTGCCTGAAAGCAGGCAGCCTCCAAAAGTGGCTATAGCTGTATTAAATATGCATAGAAGGATGGGAGCTTACCAAAAATGTAACAGAAAACAGTAAATGCGGTCAGAAAGGTCTGAGTGCCACATCTTTAAAGAGGGAAAAAGCATTGTTTTGGCTGACTTCTGCTTTCTAACTGTCTAAAACCTGATCTCCTATGGAGCAGCTGTTTTCAACAAGTGACAATCCTTTGTTTCCCATTCAGACTGCAGTTAGTACTTGGAAAATGTCTGAAACCAGGGGACCTGCAACTCTATGAGCTGCCTCAGTCACCATCCTTTGAGAGCCTTGGGGAGAACAGGATTGAGAATAGGATTGCCCTCAGCCTTCCCATTACACTTGCAGTTGCACATTAAGATAAAGATTACAACAAAATCTCACGTTCCAGAGCTTCAGTTAATCACCCGGAGGGTTACAATCCTCCTCCTAGCCAGATGTAGCTTGAAAGATTTCTAACTGTTCTTTCATGGCCCCACTGGGACTTGGGTCATGGCCTGGAGATTACCAGGACTCAGACAAAGAGAACTGAAAATGCTGGTTGATCCCTGGGCAGCAGATTTTGCCCATCTACTGAGGTCACACTTAGTCATACGTTCTGCTAGAGCAGGTGGAACCGTATGTCCCTTCCCCTCTGCAGAGACAGTTACACATCTTGGGAAACATCTTCCTTTCTTTACAGCACATGCCAACATAGATACTAAGAAAGGCCTCTCATTTTTACCAATTTATTTTTTGTACCATAAAGGGATGTGCCTTGGCCTCTCTTGTTCCATCACTATTGCACGATGATTTTTCACATCAGAATTTTCAAGTATCGGATTAAATTTCATGACCTTTAGTAACTAAAGATAAGACAAAGAACTTCAGTAGTTTCCTTTGCTTTTGAAATAACTCTCACTTTAAAAAAACCTAAACAAACAAAACAAAAAAAACCTCTTATTTTTTAAGCAGGAAAATACTTCTGAAGTCAAAAAAGGTCTACAAGTAATGTGCATGGAACCAAGCAAAAAAGAGATGGTCTGAAAAGTTTTGAGCCCAGGATCTTGGTAAATGACTTTGTTAGCATTATAACAACGACAACTGCTCCAGCACCTGTTGTTACCATAAAAGCAGAACCATTGTGCCACAAAAAATGCCAGAATAGTCAGCACATATGAAACTTTTAACAGTGGTGAAAAAACTAGAAATTGCTATCAGTTATTCCTAGGATGAGAAGACAGTTGGTTGTGGAATATGGGGGTCTTTTCAGACCTGCACAGAACGGAAATATTCTGTGAAAGAACCAAATATCTATTTTCTTTCGGTTATCAGAGAGGTGGACTGACTGTATTGTGAGCAGTGTTTTTCACTTGTTTTAATTTCACTGTTTCCTTAAAAAGCTCACACAGAATACAAGTCAAGACACGCAACTACTTCAATTGCCTTGCATGGCAGAAAATAGTTGGAAAAGTTCACATATATTTACAAATAAATATCTGGAAGAAATAAAAGAATCAGATCTAGAATTTGACTAGTGGTACATAACTAAAAGATGTATTACATCTCAGCAGGCCTGTGAGCTAGAAATGTGAAGGCCCTACTTAGGAGGTGAGTAATGAAGGAAGAAAAAGCATATTTGTGTTCCTTTTCCACTATCACAAACAAAAAAGGGCCTTTTTAATGCATAGATACTCCTAGAGACAACCAAATTTTGAACTGTTCAGCAAAAACTGTGATTTATTTTACTTGTTTACTTTCTCCTAAAGAAACGTTCATTCTTGCCCTTTAACCGTAAACATGACCATTTGCAGATAAATTTATCTAAATAGATTGAACAGATTTTCTTTGCACAGAACAAGCATGTACAGCTTTTAATATGTTTATTAAAAGCAGATACATTCAGTTGCTTAATTTTTTAGAAGTTAGTAAAGAAAACTATGATTGGCATGTCATAATTTGGGCTTGTAATAGCACAAAGTAATATTTGGACAAATACATAACTCAAAGTCAAGAAAAGCAGTATTTAAAAATTTATAGTTCAGCTCAAGTATTTTCAACCTGCTCAAAACATTATTCTAAACAATCTTTATCAAACCATATATTAATAAATAATTTGTTTGTTGGGAGAAAATTAATCAGGACGTCTCTACAGGTAGGTCAAGTCTGCAGACTGCTTCTGGTCACCACGGCCCTGATACACAAGAACTAGTTTTTGGGAAGATGATGAGAACTAATTTTGAATGCAGAATGAAAAATCAATATTCTCCCTATTGCAACTTGAGTGTACTCATAGAGACTCTGAAACCAACACGGCCTTGGACACAGATGATTGTGCAGAGGTTCTGCTCTGACAGCAAAGGCAGCTCTCTACACCTGTAGCAGCCCATTGCTGCTGATGCATGTAGACAGACTTCTGTACCTCTGCATGTGAGAGATACAAACCAGTTCTCAACCAGAAAAACTCTGACTGCAAACAAACATGGCGTTACCGGCTTCCACCACCCTAAATTGTCACACTTCAGTGTCTGAAACATGCTCCACTTCTGTTTTGGATTGGGCCTTATATCCTTCAATATTTAGGCAGTATCTTAGCCTCCTCCATCAGCAACAGAAACATTCTGAGTCTTATAACTTAAATTGAAAAGGCTTCATTAGAACATAGTATAAAATTAAGTTTTGACGGTTTTATAATTGCAAGTTTAAATAAATTATTACAGATGTATTAAAAAATAAAGATTTAAATTAAGACAAATTTGTTCAGAGAGCCTGAGTAACTTAAAATTATC
>NW_005054344.1:3616950-3648015 GCF_000277835.1 Geospiza fortis
AAGTAGAATTCTGTTGAGAAAAAAAAATTATGTCTTGGTGACAAAATACTAAAAACACTTAGCAAGAGAAACAGTAACTGAAGAACCCTGAATTTGCTTAACAACTTGATATTTGTGAGAGAATTAAGAAAAGCATGCTGCATATTAAATGATTACCTTATTAAAATACACAAGGAAAGCACAAGCATGTCAGACATTCAGCGCCTGTTGCTTAGAGTGCAGTTTAAGCTCTCAAGCGTAAAGCATGAAAAGGTTTTTACATTTCAAACATCAGTTAAACCTGCTTTTATAACATTTTTTTTAATTTCACTTTTTTCTACTGTTTTCTTTTTAAAGAGGACTGTTTACTATGTTCTAGGCTGTGTAAGAAAGTCTTCACTTTAGAGATGAAGTCATAACCATGAACTCCACAAGCTGGCAGGGTTGACCAAAGGAATAGCATATGTGGATTTTACCAAGGAAAAAATCCTAATCTGCTCCTAAGATCTCAAATGAAGTTAAAAATCAACTGTAAATAACAGTGGGGAAGCAGTTTTTATCTGAAAATCAGTGGAATGTGGATGGTCCCAAAGCCACCTTCAGCTTGTTTATTAGTTCCCCCTTCCAAAGAGAACCATGTGACAAGCAAAACCCCATTAAACACTGAATATGGAAACAAATGGAGAGTAAGAGTTACTAATGTTATACTGACTACATTAAACTTCCCTTTGACACAGACTCGAGTGAAGGAGCATCCACTGCTGTCAGGTAGGGGCCTTTGAAGATACAAGCAGATTGTGAAGTCACCCCTCAGCCTTAGTGCTAAACAGTGCTGTCAGTCTTTGCTCCAAATGAAATCAATGGCAACTGCAGCTGCTCAGAACAGATGTAAATTAGAGCACCACAATAGCATCTTCCCCAGTACATCCAATCATTGCTGAAGGAAATACATAGGAGACAACAAATGTCTGGCAGAGAGAGGACTTTACTGGGAGTAAAAAGAACCCTGGGCCAGATTTCAGAGTTTGCATGTAAAAGGGCAGTCCAAGTTGACAGACATAGGTAAGAAAGAGCTGAAATTTTCATTAAGCCTTACCATCAAATAGAGATAACTTTATCAATAAAGCGACTTAAGTAGCAGCAGTGCCTTGTTGGGTTCATAATTGTTTGGTTCAATGACACTGAGAAAGGGTTTTGCACTGCATAACTGCAGTCCAAACACACTCAGCTCACCCTTTTAACCACTGACATATATGCAGGCCTCTCTCCTTTCCCCATCCAACTATACTAAGCAAGTCAAACCATATTTTACTACATTACAGGATTCAAGGTATGTCTACATTAGGGGTAGAGGATCCAGTAGAGGATGAAAACCCTCTCACACCATTACACCATAACAATATACTGGCAAAAATAGTCAAGGCTATACCTAGAAGGGAATAGCTGCCATCTGTGGGAAGCTAGTCAGGCTACTCATGTGAGCTTTGTCAGCAAGAGCTGGAGCTTCACTCTTGCATGGCTGGTATCCCTAAAGTACAATAAATGCAGTGCATGTGACCCACTCATTTATGAAATAAACACATCAAGCAAGGAAGAGGGAAAAGAACAGAAAAAATACTTGCTTACCACAAGTCCTAGCACAAGGGTACGCACTCTCTCCCCAATCTCTGGTGAAATGTCATTGCCAAACTGCTGTAAGGTTGTAAGAAATCTCTTCAGTTTGCTGAGCTGCCTAGCTCCACAAGCTGGCGGTAACTGCTGGTTAGCCAGAGAAGAGGAAGAGGAAGAGGATGGCCCATTGCTAAAGCCATTAGGAGGAGATGGAGCTCCATTTAACGCTGTTGGTGAATGGCTAGTGCCATTGGTTACTGAAAGAAAAAGAGACAGAGGATAAAATAAAGATTGGGGTTGGGGAAGAGATAGAGAGAAAAAGGAGACAGAGGGGCAAATCCATCAGCTTATGTTTTCTGCACTTGACCTCAGAATTAATTAAGTTGCATAATCAAAGATAATTAGCCTTCAGACAGAGTGACAGTCTGCAGTTTATATCTATTTCCCAGTAGCTGGTGCTGAATGTTGTAAGGACTGGAAATAACAGCAGCAGCCTCTCACACAGCCCCTTCAAAATGCTCCTGGACCTGAAAAGCACCATTTGAATACCAGCCTTTTGTCAGAGGATTTTAAAAAGAGAGAGAGGGAAATGGAGAGAGAAAAATCATGAGTGCATGTATGATTGAAGATTAAAAAAAAAAAATTGCTCTTTGGGGTAGAAAAAAACATGCAGACATATTTCATGAAGCCTCAGTTTATCTCTGAATATTTTTACTTCTGTTTTGTACACACAACTGACAGCTGTGTTTATAAAACAGGACTTTCACGTTTTAACCTTACACCACCCAATGAGAAGGTTATTTTTTCCAATACAGATTCCCTAGCTGCTAACATATGGAGCACACAAAGTTGTCTGCGCAGGTACAAATGCTGCCAGTGCTCTGTATCATGAAGCCTTGCAGCAAGGGCAGCAAGCTAGACTTCAGAAGACTTCTCAGAGATCATGAGCAAATCTCTCTGCTTTCACGTGCCAGCACCTTATCTCTGAAAAGGATAAGAAAGCATTTCCCTCCTGTTGCAAGGTTGCTTTGAGAATAACTATCTACTTCTGAAGTACTAAGCATTCAAAATTTATGGCAAAAAGATGCATGTAGACATACTGAAGACAACAGAGAGTTTTTGGCAGTGATTTCAGTTTGATTCTTATCCACACTCTAGAAGAGAGCAGAGAATCAAGCTGAGGACATCCTCTTCCACTCAGGTTAGTTGGAACAGCAACACTCAAAACACATGCCATTGAGGCTGAGTCTGATTTGCTAAAATGACAGCAAACAGCAAGAAAAAGGGTGGCTCCCCAAGAAGTACAAGTGTACCAGTGCACTGGCAGGTGTGGGCACGCAGCATGTGACTGTACCCAGCAGCAGCTGCATTCAATGGGTGACAGCCCTGGAGAAATTTTCTTTTCTTTTCTTTTTTTTTTTTTTTTTTTTTTTTGGGAATCACTCAGAACCCAATCAAAAAAAATATCAAAAATCAGGAACTTGTCTACAATCAAAAATGCATAGGAGAATCAGTTTAACTTGTTTCCTATTTGAAAACACAACCACGGCAAGCTAGCAACTTTACATACTTTCAATATTTCTCAATGACTAGCCTGTCTGAAGCCAAACATCCCATTCTCATCTCATTTTCTTCATGGATTGTCCTTATCTCTAGCCAGCAAGTCCTTTTTTAAGGGTGGACACATACTACTAGATATAAATCCCTACCTATTACTATATTTAAATCACTGCCACAACCCTTCGAAGGAATTTTTGTTGCCCTAGTCCCTGCTTTCCAAAGGAATTACAAAAAACGCTATGTGAATTGTTATCTAGCCTCTGCTTGTGTTTTCTCCTAGTTTTTGATTGCCTATTCTGGCTGCATGGGCTAATGAGAACAAGCATTAGAAAATGCAGAAATAGGAAGAAGCTGGCCTCAGCAAGTTCAGCTCCCTGTGAGGCTCCAGGCCATGCTCTGAGTGCTGCACTGGGGTGAGGTATCTGAGTAAACAAATATGTTGTGATTGCAAGGAACTCACATAGCCAAAAGTCATCCTACCAGAAACTTAGAAAATGAGGACTGGGAAGAATAGCAACATGTCCTGCTGATCTACCCTGACACCACCCAACAGCTCTGTCACCCATAAAGAGCTGGTCTAGGCAGAGGGTGCTGGGGCTGATCAAGAAAGCAGAGAAGTGTGGAATTCATCACCTAGGATAGATACAGTGAGAAGAGAGGCTGATAAATATTTCTCCCACAACAAAAGAAATAATTAAATAGTCCCATTATTTCAGTGCTTCCCTTATAATATCTGAATTTGCCAATTGGCAAAGTTGTGCATAATTTCTAAAACTAAACCATGTTGCTAAGCCAAAAGAATTTAGCATTTAAAATTTCAAACTACAACACGTCAAGAATTTTTAATCATCTAAACCAAAGAAAACAAAGCTATTCTAGACCAGAAAACAAGTCAGATCTTTCTGGCCTACAGGCATTCCCACTGTAGTAATAATAAATGCAGCAGACACTCTGATAAAAGTATCTGTTTATTGTACAAGCTGGAACAGCTAAGGCCAAACTCCAAAATCTGACAGGGTGAAAAGCAATTAAAATCAGGGTTTTTTAGACTTCCAGTTTTCAAATAAGGAGCCCCAAAAATCAAGCTGTGGTTCACACACCTTCTGAAGTGCTGAACTCAATCAAATAAACATCCAGAAGCTTTGTGAGGATTAAAGAACATTGTCATATTCCTTTTATGATTGCCAAAGATTATCCTGAACTGTTGGCAGGGCATCACATTGGAAACCTTAATGTGCAAGAACCTGATCCTGCAAAAACCTAGAAGCAATTTAACTTCAGACTGAAGCAGCTCCAGTGTGAAGCTCCATCCAAGATGATTCAGGTGCTGGAGTTAAGCAAAACAGACAAATCTTTGCAGGATCAGGGTCACTGGGTTAAATGTGAGTTTATGTGAATAGCTGGCACAAACCCTCCTCACTGTTTAAGTTCAACATAAATTGTCAGGACAGGGTTCCCTGGGATAAGTAGTACAAAGGCCTCCAGCTGGCCTTCTGCATAGAGGTGAATTTTAAATAAAGCATTTAACAGAGAGAAAGGGACTAAAACAGACTTAAGCAAGACAAATAGAAGATGCAGCCTTCATTCTGTTTAGGCATATGTATTCTACTGTTCTAAAAATGTTTTATTTAAAACGTGAAATGTAAACACATTCTCATGTTTATACTATTACAAGGCAGTATAAAAGAGACCCAAAAATTTGCAGCTAAATCTTACTATGAGAAATGTGGATCATTTCACGGCTGTGAAAAGAATAGTCCAGACAACGTGCCAGATTCAAATCTCAGTTACAGATATGAATGCAGCATACATCAAGACCAGTACAGTTTGTTATATGTTTACATCAATAAGCTGAGACAAAGATGCAGCCTTAAATGATTTAGGGAAGTGGTAACAGACTAGAAACCTCTAGATAAAATTATGAAAGGACTTTAATTTTGGTTTTATATCAATATTAACTAGACATTATATAGCACTGAAATCAGAATTCTTCACTGAAACATAAGCAAAAGGAAGATTAGTATTTTTTCATTATGAATTATCTCCCCTTTAAAAACAAAGAACAAACAAACTCCCTGAAGTTTCTATACTAAAGGGAATGGGATCATTTAAACAACATAATGGCATGTAACAGAAAAAGGTTTCCTGTCCTTCTCACAAGAGGGCTAACCTGACCATTAAGTACATGGGAAGCCAGTGCTCACTGTTCTTTGACACTGTGACCAAGTGGTCAATGAAATAATAACACAACTGACCTGAATGTCTTAATACCTTAAAGATGCATTAATCTGTGGTGAACTTTGTTTTGCTCAATTATTTTATCCCAGTATAATCACATGTTGCTCCTGCCACTTCATGTGCATTTCCCTTCACCTATTTTGGTTTCTGACATACAGAATAGAAATAAGATGGAAGAAAAGTAAGAAAATAAGACTAATTACACGTTGTGGGCGTAAATGAACTGGTTCTTGGAGCTCCTTGGGTAGTGGGAGGAGGTGGCATGGTTGGAGGCGTCAGCCTGGATTGTGTCTTCACATCCACAGGTGAGTCTGGCATTGTGGAATGCTTCTCAGTGCGATCTGCAACACACACCACAGGAACACAGCGGTTTATTTCCCCGAGCACACCCCTCTGACAAAAACTTAAAAGCCAATGCAAGAAGTGAGCCATTTCAGCATCTGCTGTGAAAAATTACACCTGATTATCTACTCCAGTGTGCTCTTCCCAAATTGTATCATCTAAACCTTACTTAAGGAGGTGCAACACAGATGGTAAGACCTCATTTGTAGCAGTGCTGCATTATCTTTTGTTTTCATTTCTAGCATGTGCAGATGTTACCTCCCAAGCACTCCAAGAGCTGCAACAACACCACCTCCCTTCAAGGTTCACATGCTAGCCAGGAGGAAAAAACAGATGAAGGAACAGGAATATAATAAACCCCCTATGACATCTCTTCCAGAACTAAAACCTGAAGCTCTTTAATACATGTGAGATATTGTGTGGAATATTGGCTGAAACAAGCTCTCCATGTCTCTTCTATGTATCACCTGCTGCCCTCTCCATTGCTTCTCTTTGTAATCTTATGTTAAACTTATGCTAAGTACACACACCCCCTGAATCACCTTACCACAGTGCCCCTGGTTATTCTCATATTCACCAGAAAAAGAAACACAACATGCCAAAATGGTATGTCAATCATCTCATATACATACAATTATTTTCAAATAAACATGGAAGTTTGCACCATCACATATTAAGAACAACTTTCAATGCTCAAAACCTGCAAGATAAGCAGGAACATACCTCCCCAAGAAAACAAAACAAACATAAGGCAAAACTAGGAAAAAACTTAACACTTCTCTTGCAACTGAAGATCTAAATATACAACACACATGATGTAAAAGCTACAGAAGTGCACTTTTTCTCAACATCTTTTTGAATGACACTACCTTAAGTTGTTTTTTTTAAACCATCCAAACCCATATGTTTCATTTATTAAGAATGGGCAAAACACAGCAAAATTTACCAGCTGAAGGCAAAATTAAGGCTTTCTCACTCATGCGAGGAGTTTAGCAAGCCATCTTGAAAAAAGATGAGTACAATGTTGTTTAGATTCTAATGGGAATAAGTAAAATTCTTCAGTCCTTTCTTTGGGGAGTTGGGGTTATTTACTTATCCACAGCCCAACAGAAGCCTTCCTGAGCTCTACAGAACTATTCTGTAAAGCAAGTAGGTGTTGCTGCTAATGGACAAGCATGTAAGTCTGTGGTTTTAATTCAAAACATGTCACATTCTATAAATTCTGTCACTTCACTTTGTGACACAATTCCTTGTTCTTACTAACATATAAACTTTGATGAAATAATAATATCTGAAATTTGCTGAGACACAATAACAGAAATTCAATGCAATGCACACATTTAACAAAGAACAGGTATGTTTAAAAAAGCCTCAAAACACTTATTTATCAGAAAATTTAAATACGAGATAGTTTTTTTTTAAAGGAAGGGGGAGGGAAAGGGAAAAAATCAAAACAGCCCCCATACTCCCCAAAAATTAACAAAATGTAACAGATACCAATCTTTCTCTGTCTGAAATTGCAGAGACTGAGGAAGTAAGTAGTAAGTCCCAGAGGTGCAGCATGTCAGGTAGTGCAATTATAAAAGCCATCTTCAAGCTTTGTTGAAATGCCTACAGGCAATGTTTCAGCTCGGAGGGAAAGGGAGTAATTTCATATAGAATTTAGAGACAAGTTTGGGGAAGATGAGCTGCGAAACACCCCCAAAATAGGATGAGGGGAATAGAGATACAATTGTATAGGATCTGTAGTGTTGATCTAAGGTTAGTAAACTTCAGCTGTGGAGGGAAGAGTAACCACAATGATTACCTTAAATACTAAGATTGTTACACAGGTAAGTGAGGTATGATCTGCAAATCAAGCAACAGTAAATTATTACCTTCTGGAAAACAAAAACAGGTTTCTAAACAAATTCTATAAGTATTTCCTTTCTGTATCAGTATACTAAAACAGTTAAATCTCTATCTTCAATAAGCCATTAATTTATTATAAAGAACTATGAAAACTCATCTTGAAATGTTAATTGCTTCCTTAATAGCTGAATTCATCTTGCACTCACCTCAACCAACCTCAGCAACAAGGGAATAAATAGCTTTCAGCTCATGTTGCAACAGAGGGAAATAGGCACAGCAGTGAGCCCAAGCCCTCCTAAATAAAGGCAAATATTTCTCCCATGCCAAGAAAGGAGAGAGAAAGGGAGGCTTGCCAGAGCTGGTGGGGAGATAACAGTGGGAACTGCTGGTCCATCTGGTTTTCATTCTGCTAACACTCACATTGAACTGTTAAGGAAGGCAGTCCAGGTACACAGATTTGAAGCATGTGGGAGCGCAGACACAGGCACAGAGGAGATGGAGGTGGGTGGAAGAAGGAGTGAGAGAAATCGAGCTCCTCTAACAGACTGCTGCTCGCTGCAAGCAGGCACAGCCTGTATCCTCCAATTCAGCTGGTGATAACTAAAGCGATCCTGAGCTGTAACCAACCGCACGGCTCCTGCTCCCTCCCTTCCCTTCTCTGCATTTCAAAGTTCAGGTTTGATCAGAAATGTGCTCAGATTAGAGGGGGAGACTTTCCCACAAAGCTGGCAATGTTTTGCTACTTAAATTGAACATGGTAGTGGGAAATAGTGTGTTGGTTTTGCCCTCGAATTTCAGGTTGCCACTCTATCATGATCCAAATGGTTTTTACTACCTCCAACAGTTTGCCACCCAGTCTGCAGACTGCTGAACTTATTCACAGACCCCTGAACTTCTCATCTAAATCTAATAACATTAGGTTTGATTTTCCCAATTACCTTTCTTTGGACCTCTTAGACATAAACACAAACATGGCTTTACACACCACGTACCTTTTCGTTACCTCTCTCTCCCTTGCAAAGCCCTAAACCCTCCTCTCCAACTGTATGTTCACAGCAGGCAGATTTCCCTCTGACTGTACATTCCCTAACCCTGACTTCTTTAAGGGGATATTAAGGCTCTTTTCAAGCACACCCCAAAACATCTCTTGCCAGAGCACAAGATTATTTTGTCAGAACAGAGATTCTCCATGGGGGCAGGGAAAAGGGGCTTTTGAAGGAGTACAATGCAAAATACAAAGCTTTTCCACATGCTTGGAAGACACCATCACACCAGCCAGGAGAACAGCCTTTACAACTCTCTATTCCACCCTCTTTAATAACAAAGCCCCTGTGGGAGCCATTCTGCTCTTTCTGCTACTGTTTTACCTGTTCATACAGCTCCATGAACTCTGAGGGAGTGATGGGACTGGGAGCACCTGTCTACAGCACCCACCACTGCCCCACCATCCACAGCACTAGAGAACCTCAGCAGCTCTAAAGACAAATCACTCAGGGGATGAAGTGGTGATGGAGAACCACAAATCAGAGCCACTGCTGACAAAAGCGTTAACAGTTCTTGTGATCTGATCTTCCTAAAGCATTTTGGTGTCTGACACTCAGCCTGTAACTCCAGCTTCTACAAATCCTTATTATTTTTTTAATTAATAAAAACAATAAGCCTAACAACCAACACTTTTTATTGTAATGGTTGACAAATAGCCTGATGATATGAAAGCTAAAGACATAATGGTATTTAAGTCATATTCACAAGCCAATTTCCTTCAAGACATGATATTTCACGAGGCTTTTAATGTATGGACATTCTTCATACAAACTCTCAGTGGACAATCTGCTATTCATACATTCAGAGGTAATGAGGATTTGGTAGGGGAAGAAAGAATCTCTCAAGAGGAGAAACTCTAATTTTAACATATCAAAACCTGCCTGGGTAAGACTTCATGTACATGTGCTCCAGTTCTACAATACAGAGGCATATACATTGAATTTCGCCTGAAATTCAGAAGAACTTTCACTGTCTTAAAATAGCTCAATTTCTTGAATTCAAAAACATGTTTATGCTCTTGAGTCAAACCAGACTCCTCATTGCAAAGCTAGTTCTGGCTATCTTTTTCTTCAGATGGACCTTGACATTTCAAACAATAATCCTGAATTAGGAAGGACACACCAGAAAGTTTCATACAGGCAGCATCCCATTTAAAAGCATAGCCTGTATATACAGAGCGAGTAAATTCTTTCAGGTGCAACAATTTCTTCCACTGAATCCCTTTAAACAATGACAGACCTATGTTCCTTAGCCCAGTTCAGATCAAATGGAACTGAAACCAGAAGTCCTCCAAACTGGAAGGAAAAGAAGACATCTGCAACTCATTCTGCAGTGTTCACTGCAATCAGTTCAGGATGGAGAAAGATGGTGATATAATGGTCTAGTCCTAATCCATACACACAACCCTCTGGAGCAGCAAGAGACTTAGAATAAATTCAGAAAACATGTTTCAAGTATGCAGAGATCTGTTGCATTTGCTTTGGATTATATTTTTTATTTAAAAACAAACCCAAGCAAAACATTTTGAACTACACATTCTTGAATCTCCTTTACAGCATAGGGTGAAGAACTGTGATTTAACCACAGAACTATTTTGCTTCATTTAAAATTAAAGAATGTTGTAAAACCAACTTTAAATTATGATATTTCTTCTGTGGATGCTGAACTATACTGTTCTTGTTGTTCATTCAGTTTTTATGGTAGAGAGTTTTTTTATCACTATATTTAGTGTTAGGTGAACACTGATATTTACTGTAAGCACAGTCAGCTTCTGAACCAAACAAGCAAGAGACAAAGCATGCAGGAGCTGGGCCAAAGAGAGATGTGCCTGCATTCAAACTGATTTACTTTACTTCCTGTACCCTACAAGATTTAGTCCATTTTTAAAACAAGGCGGTCTTTCATAAATGGCAACATTTCAGCTCACATGGCACACTTCCAGGTCTAACGCATCAAGGAAAGCTGATGTATGGAACAAAATATGGAATATATAAATACTTTACTGATACCATTTCAATAGCCAATTCAATGTCAAGCATTTCTAGGAGTGGTGTGTTTTCAATTTCCTTTTTTAAATGAAAAAAAATTGTGGTATAATATGCTGTGGCATTTATTTTACTTTTAGTTAGTGCAAACAGTTCCAGATGTACACTCAGGCATGAAAGATTCTTAAAAGATGCTTTACATCGATTGTACAGTACTTTCTACTTTGGTGCCAACATTTAAAAAATAAAAATAAAACTTGCTAAATGAAAAGAGTCCATTGTCTTGTTCCCTTCAAACTCACAAAAAGAGCAAGCCCCACATATGACACAAGGGATTAGAACCTGCCTCCACCACCCAAGTTACAGGAATCGAGACCTAAATCTGAAAGATTTAATACTGATGGTTTCTTAGACATGTTGGACTAATTTTCATTATTTTGAGAGGGGTGGCAGGGAATTTGCAAGCAGGTAACCACAGACTGTGAGTCACAGTGGTGATGAACCTGAAGTCAGACAACCGCAAGTACAACCTAGGAGGACAAATTCCACAGTTCCTCCATCCATAATGCTATCATGTTGCAGCCAGTAAGAACTTCTCCTTCAGATGTGGCCAAGCCACACAGCACCATTAGAAATAGGCAGTGTTTGTGGAATCCCACAACTCCTGAGCCTCAAACCTGCTGCTACACCGAGCAGGACAATATTACAAGGTTGACTTGGTTGAAAAGAACTCATTTGAGAATGCATGGTATAAGCCTGACATATGTGGTAAATCCTACTCACTCCATGCACCGAACCCCTGGGGAAGCCTGCAAGTCATACAATGCAGCCATAAAACATGACGTGGACAACAGTGCTGCAGAACCTCTCCCTGCCAAGCATGCCTGGGATTTGTTTGAGACTGGTACAGTCTTCATTCCATTCACCTCTTGGATCTTTTGATTTCTTCTCGATAAATAAATAAGGACCTAAACACAATGGATGTTTTTGTGCTACACAATGATCTCAAACAGGCATAATACAGACATAACTTTCTCTCAGCACCAGATGCAGTCATGTTATTGTCCTAGAAAGGAAACATCACTGACTTTCCAGTTTCTCAGTAGAAGACTTTTACTTCCAGGTGATTTCCAGGAATGCAGTAGCAGAGATCAGCTCACACTCCGTCTTTTGTCACAGAACATTACCTCTGCAAGATTTATCCACCAGGAATCAGAATCTATGTGAAGTGACTGATGGATATGAACAGCAAAGTTTTCAGATGACATAACATTTCAATGCTTCTTTAGCATGCTGGGTATGAAGCTCACATATTGAAGATGACCCTTTTGCAAGAGCAATATCACAATTTTGCTGCAGTCTTATCTTCATTCTTCTCTGCTCAGATAGTTGAACAATTCATATCACCAGCTATTCTTCAGAATAAATGAAAGCACATTCAATTTACCCATTTATGCTCATTTAATATGCAATAGCTAGAAGAAATTCTGCATCCTGGGAGTTCACTGAAGTTATCTGAGGCCAAGTTATAAGAGTTTTCTTCAGCTGTGCTAAAATAAGCCTTGAGCATAATACAATCTCCTCTGTCTCCCAAAAGCTGAAAGGGATTTTTGTGCTACTGTCTCCCAGTTTTGGTAGAGCTTGTGGATGACATAAAGCAGGTAAATAGCGAAAATGCTTTATGTCATGTTCTTTGTCCACAATGGTACCTTGACTGGTCCTAACAATGAACCACAAATGCAAAATCATTCTCTTTGATTTCAGTTCTCTATGGTGAGACGTTCTGACTAGCAAAAAAACTTGGTCCCACACTCATGGCTTAGCAGCTAAAGGCTAGATAATTACACATATTATAAAATAAGTAATGCATGAGTTCAATCTCAGAATTAAGACAAAAATGTCATGGCTTGCTTTGCTTGCACATATTATTTTTTCCTGAAATAAATAAACTTGCCTTACCATATAATTTCCTTTTTAAAGAGGGGGTAAAATAGAAAAGTAAACTTTTCTCTCTCACTTAACAATCTGACATGTTTTGACAGTTTCAAAACTATCATAAATTCACTTTTAGTTATTTAATAAAAACTGGCTCATGTCAGAATTGCACCTTTTTTAAATGCCTCTTTTCTCCTTCACCCTTTCTGGCTCTGCAAATTTTACCATGCATAATTGCTTCTAAATCTAGATCTGCTACCACCATAATGGTTTATGGTTTACTCAGCCAGAACAGACAAGCAAAATAAGGACCCAACTGTGGCAGCTGCCCTGAGTTTCCATAAGCCCCTGGAAAACAAAGTCTACAAGTTCCTTTTCATGGATGAATACATAACACTTGGCCTGTAATGAAGCTGAAGACAATGTGGATTTCTTCTAAATATCCCACCAAACATCATGAAAATTCCTCTATATATGAACTAATACAGTTAATAAGCAACAGTCCCATAATCAGTATTGAAATACTATTTTCCCGTTTACATTGTTTTGTAGATCTTTTCTTTTTGTTGACAAGCTATCCAACTAAGAACTGTGTTTTTTGAGTGGTTCTCCTGTGTTTCACATCATGGGAAGTATTACTGCTATTCCAAACCCAGCTCACTGAACACTGAGGCTCAAGTGAAGTGACAAAGTGGCACTCTCTGCCTCTGGCATGAAGAACTGAAGAACAGCCAGAGCAAGCAGTGGCCAAACTCACACCCCAGCCTGCCTGACAAGCTACAGAGGTGACCACCTCTCTACATTAGCAATCAATCCCTTTATGTGCATAGAGGGAATCTTCAGCATGCTTTCAGTACTTTCAGTACTGAAATTATTTTCAGGAGCACTTTCCCAAGGGCTCCCTGACCACTAACTCATTTCCTTTCTGCATCAACATTCCTGGAAGGCCTACCCTTGTCAGGATTACACACTATTTGAGAAACTACAGGTGAAGGCAGAATGATATCTAAGAAATAAAAATGCCATTGGAATCTAATTGGTATTGTTTGCATGCTTTTATATACTCAACCACACAGAGCAAAGATCCTTCCCACCAGAAGTAAGAAGGCTTTTCTCTCACAACATTAACTGAAATTTCATAACTTGGTCTCCAGAAGCATGTTTATGTTTTTAATCCAGAGTTTGTCCAGTCCTAAATTAACAGTAAGTAACAGAATCATGGGAAGACTTAGGTTGGAAAGGGACCTTCAAGATCATGCCCTTCCAGCCCCCCTTCCATCAACAGGGACACCTTTCACTAAACCAGATTGCTTAGAGTCTCATCCAACCTGGCCTTGAACACTTCCAGGGAAAAGGCACCCACAGATTCTCAGGGCAACCTGTTCCAGTGCCTTATAGTAAAGAACCATAGTAAAGTCCTCATAGTAAAGAACTTTTTCCTAACAACCAGTCTAAACATACTCTCAGTTTGAAACCACAGTTTGTTATACAATGCTAAAAGTCTGAATCAAAATAATTATAAACTTCTTTATTTTTTATGCACTTATACAAAGTGTAAAGGATAGCTGTACTCATTTTAGAAAAGTCCTAAGAGAATAGTGATACCGTATTTCATTAGATTTAGCTGGAACTGAAGTCTCCAATATAGACTACACAAAACAATCTAAAGCAACTTCTTTAAATTCAGGAAAGTTTAGGCAATAAACTCCTCTGCCAAAAAGCAAAAGAAGTTACTACAGCTGTACTTTTAAGAGGCATTGCTTATATTTGTACAACATGCCAGAAGTCCTTTAGGCCCAAAAAGAATCGAATATGGGTGTAGGAGGTGATATTTTCCATGGTTATACATCTGAAAAGATGACACAGGGACCACCAAGAAGGTTAATGGGTATACTTTTGGCTTTGCTTTATTTTAAAATGTGGAATTTGTCATGGGCAAGTCAAGATCCTGTAAGGTGTAGATGGTGGGGGCCAGCCTGGGACAGGCTACTCCCCACCTTGTGGATCAAGGTCCCAAATCCCTGCTCTATCAGACTGCATCATTTTATCCACCCAAAACCCTAGTTCCTCTGAGTGATATTTCAAACAGTGAAAAGTCTGTTCCATTAGACCAGAAGTGTAGGTCTGGGGAGCAAGATCATATCCATAATACTGAAAGCAGAGGCAGTCAAGCTTCCTCTCTACCAAGTATCAGAACAGTCTGAGGAAGTCTGCTTATTCCTGCCATCTAACACAGACAGCTAAATTAGCAGACTAAATGTCCCATATAATCACTAAAGAGTTAGAGTCTTTAATTTTTTTAATCTCTATGGCTGCTAAATCGAGCATAAACATTCCCATATAGATCTAGGTTCTTTGCCTCCCGAGAAACCAGAAGCATTCAGACTGCTCTCACAGTGTGACTGCTGTACACAGCAAATGGTGGTCCTCAGTGACCAGGCATAATAACTCCTTGGCTTCTATTCAGCCACTCAAGACAGGTATTAATCTGCCAATGAAAATAGATAATGAAGCATATTTCCCCCAGAAACCCTCGCTCAGGTGCTGGCACTGTAAGTTACTTGCTGCCACTACCAGCACGACAAAAGTGGAACTATAGGCTTTGCCCATCTCGGTATTATACACTGACAATCTTCAATAGTGCAATTTATTATACTCATCGGTACTTCAGCATTTGTAGAAATACACACTTTGGAAGACTATCATTTCATATCATCAGATCATGCTATTAAAGATATCCTTTATTTACATGACTCGCTGTCTAGAGAGAGTGTGAGAAAATACCCACTATTAGTTACGAGTCAGCTCCTCCTCAGTGCTGCATGTCACACCAAATGTCTTTTATTTGGGCACTGGATTACACCTTAATAAAGCAATGGAGAGGTGAGAAGGGGGAAAGAGCCTCAAAAACTTCACAAGAAATGAAGACTCAAATATCTTCTTAAATGAGACAATACTGCTTATTGATAAATAAGCTCCAAAGCAAATACTACCATTAGCAATTCCAAAACTGTGTTTTGAAATCATCTGGCCTAACATATAACATGCACTCTTAAAAGTGAATGAGAAATAGCATAAGCATATAAAGGAAGAAGGAAAGGAAGGAATTTGTATATGTCATTTAAGACTAACAAGTATAAAACCAGATTAAACCTCTTTCTGAAGCCAGCAAATTCACACAAAATCATGGCAGAGAAATCTCTGGTGATCTCACCCAGAAAGAGAGATGCTGGGTCAGCCTTCCAGGCAGACTCCAGCTCCAGAAACACTCAGGAATATGCATTTAACTATAGACACTGAAAACAGCTGTAGGTAAACTAATGAGACCACTCACAGGGTATACAATTACATGCAACATTTCTAGACCTTAAAGCATCACAGCAGTCTTAGTCTTGCACAATAAAGCTTAAAACTTCCTTCTTTTGAAGCATCTTCCCTATGTTTTGAATTTTAAATAGCAGACCCCAGCTGAAGCCTGAATTGAAAGAAAAATCAGCAATTACTACAGAATCCACAGAAAATATACACAAATTTTTAAAACAATTTCAGGTATCATAGCACTGCCATGATTGATGATGGTTGTACAATACATACTTCATTTCAAGCCCAGCAGATTCAAATTAAATGTTTAGGGGTTTTTTTTTCCCTCCTTGACAAATACATTAAAAAGGTTTTTATATTTATAGAACAACATTTTCATCAAGCCACCTAAACCTATTCCTCCAACACGGCAAAATTGATCCTTGTGCATCAGTGCTGCTTCTATGGCTTTCCTCTGTACATGTAGATATGTGCGTGCCCATGTGTGTATGTGCACACACACTTGTACACAAATGGGACCAAGGTTTACTTACTTCTTACTTGGTTTTGTGTATAAAAACACTTACTGTGATTATTTTTCTTTCTTTATTTTATTTTTTTAACATTCAAATTCAGAAAACTGTAAGGGGGAAAGAGCCTTCAATTGCACTGAAGGGAGTGTTAAATGGAGGGGAAACTTCAGGGTGAGAAGTCAGACATGAAGGAGAAGCCACTCAGTGATACGAATGCAAGTGAAATATTGACAAAGTAAGGAAGTCTGATGCATTTGAACTCTGAATGTTCAATGTGGATGCACTTAACCCTTTCTGATACGGTTACATTCTCTTGTATATAAAAAAAAAGTCGTATGAAATGTAGCTTTAACTCTGTGCTATGGAAACACCCTACATTTGGCCTTGGTCCTACTTGTGCATATACATTTTGTGTTCCTGAGAGGTGGGTTAACCAGAAGAGAGGCCATTTTTATGAGAAGAAGCAGACTAACCCCCAGCAGGATGGAACCCCTGCGGCGGGGCAGAGGGGAGCTGCGGGAGCACCGGGAAGAGCCCGCGCGCCGCCGGGAACGGCCACGGGCGAGTGCGACCACTAGAGGGAGCCGGCATTGTGCCGCGGCACTGGGAAAAGCCCCCGCCCGCACCCAATCCTCAAAATAAACGGCAAACTGCTCAGAAAGCCGAAGGGACACGCTTTAAGCACAGTTCTTCCCAATATCTTCCACCACGTGATGTAAAGGAGAGCCTATGATACTCTGTGTGTGTGTACACATCAGTATGTACTATTCTGTGCCCACAGTACCAACAGAATATTAAGTAATTGTCCCTAAAATTCAGCCATATTAATTTCATTCTCAAAAGAGCAACGAGACAGGTCTGGCTGCAACAAAACACCTTTTTCAGTGCCTCCTATTGTCACCTCTCACCCCAGCGAAACAAGTTAGATGTTCCCGCCTTGCCCCCAGCTACACCTCCCCTGCCCCCACCTTCCCCTGCCTGGCTGATAGCTTTCTATGTGGAACATTCCAAAAGTGGAACTGCACAAGCAAGACAATAGGCAGTGTCATGCCTACAACTCACACTATATCCAGTCATAAAACCTGGATTGTGCACACACAACTACAGCCATGTGACGACGGCATGAACTTGAAACATACCCCAACAAAATTTAACACCACTTCTCTTTTGCCCCGAAACACAGAGAACCAAACAAAACCTGGTATTTCCCTCACACCTATAATCAGTCAGAGAGACCAAAAGGTAAGCAAGGAAGAAGTAAAGGCTCTCATAGATCTTTATAAACATCCTTTTGGCACCACATATGTGCTAAGAAAGCTAAATCCCAAGGGCAGATACAATTCAAAAGTACGAGAGAGATAGGAACTGCACTGGCATCTCATGTGAAAACATATTTCTTTATTCCTGGAATATAAGGTGTAAAGTACTTTTCTGGTGAGCTCTAAACTGCTTGGATATGAAGAAATTAAGAACTGCTGAACTGCAACAACTATCCTTGGTAAACTCTAAAATTATGAAAGGAAAATTTAAAAATGGGGAAATAGGTGTACCTGGATGAAATACTAAACAGTTAAGAATAACCGTACCCAAATGAGTTCCTAGCCATTATCTTTTCCATAATTATTACAAGTAGCTTCAGTAACTGTGCATACAAATGACCATTAGAAACTTAACAGGTCATTTCCAAAGGTGATTATGAGCCCTGACTCACAGAGCTACTTGGGTTTTCACACAATTCTGTTCAGTGCCAACAATCTGCACAAAATTAAGATAAAATGTGTTTTCCAAAACACCAAGTGGAAATAAACTTTCAGAAACTAGAAGACCGTATGAGGTGGCAAACACCAATTAATCAAATGCATCTTCATAAATGAAATCTTTAAAAATTTGCTTTTGTCTGTGCTCTGGTGTCAGGAGAATGGAAAGGAGGCAGCAATCATATGTTAGAGCCCTTACAATGCCCCATACTACAATAAATAATGATGAGTGTAACTGTGAAAAGTCTAAGGCTAGGCAGGAGAGATAAAAATCATTGTAGACTATTAAGAGTGGACATCTGCTGTAGAACACAGTATGGAGAGCAGAAACGTGTCAGAGGATAAAGATGAACCCAAATGAACTTAAAATAACAACAGTATGCTTTTCACCTCAATGGTCCTTCTTGGCCCTTTTTCTTAATGGGTAGCTGCGCTACTGCAACAAATGAACAAGCAATAGGTCTGGTTTAGAAAATATTAGAAAACTATTCAGAAGCACCATTTAAGGAGAGTAATAAAGAACAGGAGTATAGATGTGCAGCTTCCTCAGTTGCTGAGGTTGTTAAAGAAACAGCAGGAGACACAAAAACAGATCCTGGCACTCCCACTGTGAATGGCTTGGGCAGGTTGTAAAGAAATTAACTGAGCAAAACCAGAATAGATTCACTTAAAATGTGCCGTCGAAAAAAGGTAAGAGGAAGCATCCCAAGCTATATTAACCATAAGAAACAAAAGACATGATCAGTTTTCATTCGTATCAAATAAATAAGAAAACAAAACTATAAAAAACTATGATCTTAACTGAAACTGAACAAAGATATTGACAACTAACAAATATTGACCTAGCTTATGTTTAAATTTGTCTCAACAACAGAGGAAAAAATGGGCAAGGAGTGTACCAAACTTGGACAAAAAAAACCCCTTGATTCTGGAATCATATATGTGATTTTTTAAAGGAAGTATTGCAATAGAAAATGGGTCTCTGATACTGCTTGTTCTTCTCTCACTTTCTCTTCTAATACAAAGAGAGAAGAGGCAAAACAAACACATTGAGATACTATCACATTGTTCAGCCAGGCCTGGGCTCTCAGGAGTCTCTCAACAGACCTTTCCTTTCTTTTCTCCAGAAATCCCAAACCCTTGCAAAAGTGGGTACAAGAAGCTGTATGGCCTCATTGGTTCTGCAGGGAATTGGCAGCCTTTTGTCTATTGCTCCCCTCTAATATTTAAGACAATCTGTCTTTTCCTTTTTCTAAACCATCTCAAATGTAGGCTTTAAACACATGCTTTACATCATGTTATGTCATACTGGAACAAACAGCTCCTCGAAAGGCTGAACTTCTATTTGTGATTATTTATCTAAAAGCTGTGTTTTCTTTTAAACTGTATATATTTTATTGGACTGCATCTACTGACAGCTAAATTCCCAAGCCTTCAACCTGCCATCTCAAAGAAGCAGATTCACAAGAGTCCAAGTAGAGTTTACTGTCAGTCTGTAATGAGAGTAAAATTATAAATCTCTGTACCAAAAGCCAGCTGCTTCATTCTTAACTCTGATCCTCCCTTTTCTTTTGCATTCTAGCTAGCATACAGCTGCAATAAATGTGGCTCTTCTCACAAGCCATGCAGATGTTAACAGTTCTGTAGGACATCAAGAAACATTTCAAGAATCTTGTAAGTGCTGACTAAACTTGCTTGAATAACCCACACTATCTCCTCCACATTCCTATTCAGTAACATTAGTCTTCCTGAATATATTAAGAAAAAAAAATAATTTAGGCTAAGGCTTTAATGTCTAGGTCTAAATGTGCTATCAGTAAACAAGGAATGTTCTTATGCCTTTAGACAACAGATATTCAGGTAGTAAAGCAAAGGGAGTCAACTTATTCTTTGCCACAATGAGTAATGCATTTTTGTTTCTTATCTATGCAAGAGTAGTAAAATGAATGTCTAAAAATATATATTTATAAAAGTCATGGCTGTATCTATTTGAAAGAATGGATCAGAACTAAAGCAAGATCTTTTCTTTTCTAGTAGTCATATGGATTAATACAAAATTAGAGCGAAGGAGTTCAAAGTGCTACCTAGTACCTTTTTATTAAAGTTATATTAGCATGACAGTCATATGCATTAAAGATTAAGCTAAAGCCTCAAACCACAGTCAGCAGCATCAAGAGTCCAGCTGTGCAGGTAGAGGACTAGATACAAAATGCATTAATTAAGTGGGTTTATACTAGAGATGCTGTTTTAATATTCCTTCTCTCTTCAAGCAGTGCGCTGGGGGAGAGCTGATTTTCTCCTTAGCAGCTGATGTAGGGCTGTGTTTTGGATTTGTGCTGGAAACAGTGCTGGTAACACAGGAATGTTTTAGCTTTGGCTGAGTGGGGCTTATACAGAGTCAGGGCTTTTCTGCTTCTCGCCCCTCCCAGGAGCAAGCAGAAGGGTGCACAAGGGGGTTGCACAAGGAGTTGGGAAGGGGACACAGATGGGACAGCTGACCCCAACTGACCCAAGAGACATCCCACACCATGTGATGTCATGCTTAGCAATAAAACCGGGAGGAAGGTTGGCTGGGAGGCTGCTGCTTGGGGACTGGCTAGGCATCAGTCAGTCGGTGGTGAGCAATTGTATCAGTTGACTTTCTTGGGTTTTTCCTCTTTATTTGCTATTTTACCTTTTATTACGTTTATCACTATTTTCATTATTACAATTACTATTTCCATTTTATTTCAATTATTAAACTGTTCTTATCTCAACCCATGACTATTCTCACTTTTACCCTTTCAATTCTCTTCCCCTTGTCCTGCTGGTGGGGAATAAGGAAGCAGCTCTGTGGGACTTGGTTGCCAGCTGGGGTTAAACTACAACAAGCAGCAAGTTTAGTCTCCTTTTCGGGGTAGGACTTTCTAAACACATGAAGCAGTTTAGAAGCTCAGTATCAACAAAGCCAATAAGATTCACACTCATGTATTACTCCAGACACTTGAAAATCCCACATCAAATACCCTACCCTGTGTGTAAACTTCATGCTTTGAAAACCCACTGGAAGGAGGGCTGCAGAACGATTCACAGCACTGAGCCATAAAGAGATCACAATCTTTGACAAGTTCAGAAACAAAATGTGCAGTCAAGAGCGTCTATGGTAGAGTTTTGAGATTGTCTCCAGTCAAGTGTCAATCTCAGCAGAGTTTCAAAGAGGACAGGGTAGGGAGAAATAAAACGAACATATCAGTACATTTCGTGCAAGGGATCGATAAAAAGACCTCACTCCTACAAAGGCTTACATACCTGCTCAACTTCAGATACTTATCCTATTATGTAGCACACTTGAAGTGAAAATCAAGTCTTTGAAGACATGGGGCACAAATAATTTACCATGAAATGTGGAATTCGGGTATTGTTTGTTCTTTGATTTAGTAATACAGGAAATCTGAATATAAAGCAGAATTGCAATGTGCTATTTTCTAAATGCTTCATGACACTACTTTTAGAGTAATTTCATCAAAATGCCATAAAAAGACATTTAAGCATTTTGAGATAAACAAAAAGACAATAGACTACAACCTTAAAAAGAAGTCAGTATTAACAGAAGCTCTGTAATTAGCTAGTCCAAAAACCTCAAGCCGTCTTCAGGCTTCCCCAAACAAAACAAATTGGAAGGAGAGAGCAAGAAGAAAAGAACTTAAAAAAAAAGAGAGAAAAAGAAAGAAAGGGGAAAGAAAAGCCACATGAGCCAGAATCCCTCACTGCTGTTATTTCTCCACAAGCGGAAATGCTCCGTTCAGTCATGGCTTAGGAGGCATAAACATCATTGAAATTCAAAAGCAGCTCTGAGAAAGAGGACGCCTCAATTGGTATGCAAGTGGTGTTTTCTCGCCCTGAATACATTATGAACTTGCAGCATGCTAATATGCCATGCTATCATAAGCACCAGATGGAACAGTAGGCAGTGTATGTCCCATCAAACCTCAGGAAGATGTATTAATGTTCCTGCTCTTTTTTTTTTCTTCCCCTCCCCCTTCCCTACTACAACCCCTCAGCTGTGTCCCCAGACTGGCACATTTCGGAGCATCAGTCACCTGCTCCCGAAGCACAGTTCTCCAGGGTTGCCTCATCTTCACCAGGTGGTGCCAAGCATCTTTTCAATCTTTTTTATCGCAGAAGGTAAAGGCCACAAGATGTGTCAGGCTGTGCTTACTGAAGGGTACCAAGTACAAAAGATAACATCATGAGATAAATGATAGATGAGAAAGACTTCGGGTTTAAAGCTAGCACAATAGTTTTAAATTATGTATAAACGGCACAGCACAAATTTTCCCCTCAGTACTATTGGTGAATGAAGAATTGGGGAACAGCAGCAAAGGGAAAGGTTTTCCAAGTAATCAAATAAAACAGAGGAAACTGGATTAAAGATCTTTGAACTGAATTCCTTTTTTCACCACACTGGAAACCTTTTCACATAAGATGTATACAGTTCAACAGCCATTTATAGGGTAGGAGCAGGCTTTAATTTTAAATCAGGGTAAGAAAGTGGCACACAGGCAAATTAGCTTACAGGATTTTGAATTTTAAATATATATATTATTCTAATGATATTCCTTGGCTTTTGTGACTAACAAATTGCTTAAAGTTATATGTCTGATTCGAAAGACATGGGAGAATTTTAATACTGCTTCGCATCATTTATTAATTCCGTCTCAAGCAGGTTTTATATTACTAAAGAGAAATTTGATCTAGTATTCTGTATGAAAGTATGTGCATAGGCATACAAAATGAAAGCACATATTTTCTGGTATCACCTGAACTTCTCTTATCTATTCCTAGAAATAAACTTCCTATTGAAATATATGGTTTGCAAGAAAATTATTTTCTTTTTCTTTTCCTGTTACTGTGCTATTCAGAATGCAAAATAAGATCCTCAAGACTAAAAATTAAGAGCCTGTGAATTCAAAACACAAGTAAGAAAGACCAGAGATGGCTGAAGAAAAGCAAACCAGTTTTAAGCATTTGAAGTTTGAATGTTCAAGTATTTTTAAACAGGTTTGTTTTTCAGAGAGAAATCACATCAGTAAACATTTTGCCATTTTCTGATATTTTAGAAACCACCTGCTGATTTGCAACAGCTCTCACTATACATGTAAATTCATTATTTTCCTAACAACATTAGCCTTCTCATAAATACAGTCTAATTCTACAAGATGCTGAGTATTCACAACTCACACGAACTTTTCTGAGGATTAACATTGCTGGAAACCTTGTAAGACCTACATACAGAAGTTATCTGTTGCATGAATTAGAAGTATTTTTCCAGCTATTAAAGGTCTGGTTGACAGGGACTTCTGACCACATATCCAATCCTAACTAAAATTAAAAAATAATTATCTTTTTCATTCAAACAAAGCATGTTATGAATTTTATTCAGAAATAAGAGGTATTATTCCAGCATCTATTAAGCTCAGAAAGGCTTTAATGCAAAGATATCTTAAGGATCAAGTTAGAAATCAGATCAATTCTTTCCTTCTTTCTTTTCCTACTGAATATTGGGGGACTTGTTTTGTTTTTTAATATATAGCCTTTAAGGGTAATTTGCTAAACTATGATTTGCAATGTGCAAATAAGTCTATTTAAGTCCATTATCCTGTGTTATAAAGTAATTTCTGACACCTTAACAGCACTCAATTTAATTACAACACACTGAAACAGTAGAGCTGACTCCCAGAGGAACCAGTTTGGATCAGAAGATGATGATGTATGCTAGCTGCTGATCAGCTTTCAGCATCAGATCCAACATCAGCTGTTTTCAAGAACAATATCAGAACATCTGCATCATCATAGTATTTTGTGTTGAAAAGCCCTCCAAAAGCTAGCAATTGCAGGCAACAATGTGCACATACCCACACCTGTAAGGAGACATACTTAAAACCCAGCAGCTTTACTGTAATGACTAAAGGAGCCCAAACAACCAAACAAACAAACAAAAAAAAAAACACAACAAAAAAAACACAACAAAAACAAAACAAACAATCCCCCCCCCCCCAAAAAAAAAACCAAACAAACAAAACCCTCAAAACAAACAAAAAAACACAAAGAAACCTTTTTGATTCTGATTCAGTAAGCATCAATTTCTGCACCAGAATCCCCATTGGGTAATTCATCAAGGCATCTATTCTGTATCTAGTGTGGCAAGACAGCGAAAACACTTAGAGCCCCCAAAAAGAGAAACACTTGTGACAAAGCTATTAAGCATTCCTGGTGATTAAGCAATGGACACTCATTATTTCAAGACTGTCTTGAACCAATACCCCAGACAAAACCACACGCTCATATCTGCTGCTGCCAAGGTGAAATCAAGGCATGATGATTTTCTCTATTCTTTCACGAAAATGCAAGTTACTCAGCAGCTTCCACAAAGCTCTTCCTGAGAGAACATAGAAGTTAACTAAGGAAAAATTATATAATTTCTCTTGTGGCTCTACAGAGAGATGCAGGTCGATACCTTAAATTTAGGTAGTATTTTTACCTTTGGAGCTTTTACAGACTCAAAAGCAGTTTGAAGCAAAACCTTTAAGGCAGCATAAATGAAAGGATTCTGTTTCTGCTGGTATCTGAAGATTAAATACCATTACTTGCCTTGCTCAAAATGAAAGGAATTGGAAATTACTACTCTACCGATTGACATGTCACAGGAAGAAAACTAGCTGCTGAGCTGGCAAGCAGCCATGCAAATCAAACCCAAAATGTGGTTCTGTCTATGTAGAGGAGTCTGAAGAGGGCAAAAAAAGGCTGTAACACTGTCTTTCCAGGCAGAGAACTTGCTATACATGCTCTTAAGACTCTGCTTTCATACCAATCTCTCAATCAAAGTTTCATGCAGATTGATCTCTTGTGCAGCAGACTCACTTAATAAATGTAGAAAACCCAAATACATGTTTGCTTTTACAACCAGAGAATAATGTAAAGAGAGATGCAAGTAAATTAACAAAACAAGATAAGCATTCTTCAAAATACTTGAAAAATTTAACATGAGAAACACAGATAGTATTCTCAAAGAAGCCACCATCTCACTTCTCCATTTTCAAGGGGACAATGGAGTGTTCACATTGGCTAACAGGAATTCAGAAAAGAAAAATATACACTCCTTACTGCACAGTTCCCCTTTAAAAATTGCAAAGGACTTTGCTTTTATTTCTGAAGATGCAATGCAGTCAGAGCTCAGTGTAAAATAATCAAATATTGATTTTAATGAAGTAATTTACATTACTTCCAAGAGCTAATACAGATGAGATTGACAGAAGCTCTTTCTCTTTTAGGACTCTAAAGTTAGGAGATCCTACAGTGCCATGGAAGGATGAACTCAAGCAATGTGGACCCCTTGAATTCTAGAAACTTAGTTGTCCACCTCCTGTCAGTGGAAAAATGAAGATTAAAACGTCAATCCCAAGGGGTAGTAAACTCTGTTGCAAACAAGTTTCCAAGAAGAAAATTGATGACTTTCAAAGCTATTAAATGACAGTGCCATCTGACCTTGATGGATATCTAATTACACCCACTCTTTTACAAACATAACCACAATTGCTTTAATGAGCATCTTTCCACTTTCTTTACTGTGTTACAAGGTCCCTGTGTTTCACTCAGGATTTCCCTTCCAAACCTGACAGAAATCCCAATACTTTCTAAAATAGAATGCAATTATTGGATATCCCTGTTTTTAAAAGACCATTTTTGTACACTGCAGTGTTTATAGTCTAAAATGTTCAAAATAGTGTATCTAGTATCCAGGCAAAAAAAAAAGTAGTAACAGTAACACTGTCACAGAAAATGACCTCTTCTAAATTCCAGTTAGACAAACTTTCTCCTAAAGAGAATACAAATAAGTGTGTGCAAATCTAGCAGATATAATTACGCAATCAACAATTATGTGGTGAAATGGACTGGAAAAATAAAATTAAAACAATAAATGTTAATTTGTATTTGCTAACCATGGAAGATGTGGCTGGTGCTCTTCAAGGCGCAAATTCCCTTTTAAAAAAAGAGGCTCTTAAAAATTCAAGGAATTATATGAGGAAGTCACATATAGGAAAGTCTATCTAGATGGCATTCATTTGGATTATAAAACAGCTACAATGAAAATTCAGGGCTGTGTACACATGCTTATTGCTCTGGCTTAAAAGGGCCACCAGAATATATTTGGAATGCACAGTTTGGAAGCAAGAATCAAATTATGGCTGCATTTTCCTATGATGCGAGTGCACACATTTTCCAAACTGCAATCTTGTGGCAGGAAGAGTATTTGAGTCATGTGTGCTTGCATGACTCACAAAGTACATATGAAGGAGAGATCTGAAAGAAGGAAGGGGAAAGGCCCTGTATCCCTAACTGGGAGATTACTCCTTTGGCAGGATGTGGTTTCAAACAGGAGGACAGTAAGACATTGAACCTAGCATCACTAGAATCAGAGAGAAAGGGGGAACTACAAGAATCTGCACTGGACATATACAGGAAAGCTCCCAAGGCTTGGAGAAGAGGATTATAAGCATATAAAGAAAATTCCAGTAAAGCATTAGAACTGATAGAGTACCATGTAAAATTTTAGATATGCCTTCCAAATTACTTACTTAGACAGAGTAGTGCCTTAAACCCCAGAAAAGATGTATTGATAAGCTAGAAAGGGCAATGGACTTTGAAAGGTATAACATGTTCCTCCTTTTTGAATCATTTCAAACTTCACTGCAGTTAATTAAGTGTTATGAACAGAATTTGGGTAAATTTTATTTCTGTAGAAAAACTAAGTTACAAAATTTTTTTAGACCTGGAGCTGCTGCGGCCGTGTTACTTGTTATGTTAATTACAAGTCGTTAGAGTTAATAGTTCTCTTTGTATCACTTAACGACCCTAGCCAGGGCAGGGTGATAGCCCTCCTTTTGTATCGGTAAAACCCTGCCCTAAGGCAAAGGTACCGCTACCAGTCAGGGAGAGAAAAGGACATCAGAATATGCAGATTTTGAGAACCAGTGTACCATGGGACGTATTGAACTTATAAAAAACCCCAAAAACAACGAGCCAAATATAAGATTGAGAAATTAGAGTGATTCTGGGATGAGAAGAGCAGCGTGCTGGACCTGCAGAGATGTTGGGAGACCTTGGTGCCCCTCGCCCTGACTACAGAAGCTGCCTGAGACCAAGACCTGAAGCCGGGAAGCAAGGAAAAGTGGGAAAAGATCGGGGTCCCGCCCAGAAGTTCCTGTGAGGACCGGACCCTCCCCGGCTTTGCCCCTCGTGGACAAAACTGCACGTCCTTCTCCTCTGAGCCACGCTGGGAAGAAGACGGAGACGGCCGCCTCGTCGAGCTTCCTAATCCTGAGCTGATCACTTTAATAAAGGCGTTAAAAGGAGAAAAGTCTCCTGCCCTGTGTTTATTTCATTAAGCATATGCAAATGCCACTTACTCAAATCTCAGTTCAATATAACAGCCCCTATTTTTAAACAAAAAATGGATATCAGCCTGACCCTACAGCAGATCTGCCCAAACTTGCAGTATGCTTGAAGGGTTACCAAAATACATTTTTCTTCCTTAATCCTCAGCTTCTTCTCCAGGAGGTGATCAATATCAATTCCTTTCACTCTTCTATTTCCACATTTCTTTTGGTCTTTGTCAGCTCAGTATTGTCAACACGCAAAAATAACAGCAGAGCTTGTTACACTCTGCTTCTACAGGGATGTCCATAAGGAATGAGAACCATATGAGCAGTACTCTTAATAACTGTGTCCTCTGCTGATGGTATTTCCTTTTGAACTTCAGAAAGATTTCCTGTCACCTTTGACTTACACTTTGTGCCTGTTTAAAAGTACAGTTATGTTGCAGGCATAGCTCCAGAATATTTATCTACACTAATACCTAAATATCTGGCTGGATAATTTTAATAAATTCAGATGCGTAGGTCCTACCAGGTAACTTTTCCTCATGAAAATTTCACAAGATTACCAGATCCCAAGAGCAAGAAAAAGCAGAAATAAATCTATAACTCACTACACAACATCATGAAAAAACTCAAGTAAAGCTCTAGCTTCATACCATAAGAATTTGAGAAGGAGACTTTTAGAATTTGGATGGGTTCAGTGTCTCTTCTTTAAACCAGCTGCAAGAACATTACTAACAAGTGGTGTGCTGCAGCACAGGGACCAAGACTAAGAGGTCTGTGAACCTTCAGCTGAAGTGTATCTTCTCAAATCCCAAGGTCTCCAGCACCTTGTTCTTTCAAGCTGTTCTGCAGTTAAAGCTCACAATGAGGCTCTTTCTCTGCACTCTGCCTACAACTTGCAGTAAAGAAGAAATTACTAGTAGAGAAAAAATAAAAATAAAACAATAAAAAAGCTCACAGAAATAAATGCAGCTCTGGTGTATGGAAGCACAGCTCCATGAGCTGCCAGAGGAAGGATGTGCAGCCCTTTCAACCAGCACTGAGCCTGACAATTCTGCTCTTCTACCAGCACACAAAGTTCATTCACAAAGCTACAGATCAAACAGTAGTTTCAGAGCAGATTAAATGAATCCCTTTAGGTGTTTGAAGCCCAATACTGCTGAAATTTCCCCTGAAACACAACACAGAAGCCAGTACCAGGGGCTGCTCTGCTCTCCTCTACAGAGCACAGGTCTGAAGCACCTCAGACTGGGTGTCCAGAACAATTAACAGATCCAGCGGAACAAAGAATCATTATGCAAGCTGAAGTGACCGTAGGAGATTAAGACAGCCTATGTCCTTCTGTCTTAAAGCATGTGAAGTTTAGATCAAGTTGCCACAGGTTTGTCCTATACAGGATCTTCAATAAAGAAAATATCACTGCCTCTCTGAAAAAACAGTTTTAATGTCTGACCATCATTATGGTGAAGAACTTTTTTCTGGTATCTACTTGGGTTTTATCATGGTCTATTACTCGTGCCTTTTACCTCTCATCTTTACCACTATGCACCTCAAGAAAAACTTGGCTTCATCCATCTTCTCTACACCCTCCCATTAGGCAGCTGTAGACAGCTCATGAAAAAAGATTATATAAAGTTAATTATATTTAACTAGCAACTGTTTACAGCTCACCAACAGGAAAACTCCTGCCTTTCAAGGGCCTCAATAACTTGGAGACGTGGAATCCACAGCATTACTCGCTCCTCCAGAAAACTTGTCCATATCCTCACCTTCAGAAGATTGGCAAGCAGAAATGGTTTGTATAAGACATAGCTAGGCAAGATGGAAGAGTGAGCTTTGAATTTTTTTTGCAAGATTTTGGAGTGGAAGCCTCACTCTGGAAGTGAAACACACAAATTCAAATCCTCCTCCTATTTGTTCACACTCAGGTCTGGACCATATTCCTTTAGCAGTGGGGAAAGCTACTGCCCATTAGCAGTTCATGAGAGTAATCTCCAATGCTCTTGTTCTACCCAAGAACTGAACAAGAAACATATTAAGAGGGAACAGGGCTCAACATCAACGGCAGCAAGGAGAAAGCAGCTCCTTCACTGGTCCTGCTCTTCATCTGGTGACTCTCATGTACATGAGGCAGAAAGAACAAATGTACATCACAAAAATGCAACTCAGTGCAGAGATGGCTGAGCTGCTGGAGAGCTGAGCCAGTGAATATAGATAGAATGGAACAACGTGGCAAGGACTTCACCAGCATCACAGAGGAACTGCGGGAACAGGGAGTTAGCATAGCAGGATATCCAAAGAAATAAGCCTTGCCAAGTGGGCCAATATGGCTAGACTGTGTCTGTGTGTAAGTGAAAATTCAAGCACTGCTGTGCCCTATGTTTTTCCCCATTTAATCTCTACTTGCCTTCGCATTGCTGGCTCTATGCTCCATTTTACACCACATACATTTCTGGGAACAAAAAGTAAGCCTACACTTGTGAAGAGACCAACATGTTTAAATATGCACTGGGCTTCCTCTGAGATTACTTACCAGATCAAACTGTGTGAACAACTCAAGTCACAGAAATGCTTCAACTCCAAGAAGATATTGGTGTGATCTCAGCACTGGGCTGCTTAACCCTCTCAATACTGAAGGAGACCCTGTCATGCAGAGTTGCAGCTTGACATGATCAGGAAACTTTAAAGCTGTAACAGTGATGCACCCAGGAATGAGGAGAGTTAGAGGCACAGCACTTTGGATTTGGAAGGCAGCTACTGCTTCAAGTGCGCAAGTTGTTTTGTGACCTGGAAGCGAAATACCAGGCTTCAGCTGATTTTTTGTGGTGTTATCCTTGATGTACACACTTGAAAGAAACAAGGATGAAGCAAACAAACCAGAAAACTGGTAGAGGTATGTGTGCACGTCTTGAAAAGGACCAGGTATCGTGTCCTCTACTCTTACATGTATCAATTTCTCTGTATGGACTTTAAACTGGTGTATCACATTATTCATTTTATGCAAAATTCAAGTTGTCTTTTCAAATAGTATATACACAGATTGCATTTGCAAGCTATGATGACCATGCCTTATATATGTGAGTGTGGAGTCCAAAATCTTCAAATCAAGATATGATTGGTGCTAAACACCCCGGTGCTAAACACCAAGGAAGTACCTGTCCTGAGAAACTAACTAGGCTATTCTTCTCTAGCTAAGGGCTTGAGCTATAAAGCTTTCTATCTTCTCAGGAGAAGAGTGTTTGGGACCCTGATAAAACATACATACATATATATATATATTCATTCCTGCAGCATGATCTGCATTCCATGATGTGTTAGTTACTTTCCATGCATGTGTAGCATGAGGCAGTTCACAGCCCCATGGGTTGAAAATAAGAGCAATAATTTTATGCAGACTTTGGAATTTATTACTACCATAAAAGACGAAGAAACTTTAATACTGTGAAAAGAAGTCATCACATGTCGCCTCCCAACCCTATCATACATATCTGAAAAACCCAGTGGCCCACGG
>NW_005054344.1:3648063-3652148 GCF_000277835.1 Geospiza fortis
TGTAGGAAGATTGGAATAATGATGCAAAGTTAACACTCAGACTTAAGTAGTTCCAGACACATTTTCCCTATTTGGCAGGAAACTTGTTTTGTAATACACAGAGTCCTTCTAATATAACAGCATAGCAACTGCAACTTAGAACAGAACAAGTAGGTTAGTGGACTGTTAGGACACTTTTGCTGTGTAACACCATTTAGACGCATGTATTTAAAACACAGGTGGATAATCCAAATGTTCAGTTACTAGGACACTAACAGTTATGTCCATGGCAATTTTGTTTCTGTTCTTTAAACAAATCATCACTTGCAAGCACTAATGTTAAAACCAGAAAGCCACTCTAGTACACAGTGGCTATAAATGCCAAATCAATTTTCAGCAGATAATAAAGTCCATGTTTTACAATCAGCAATACACTGTTTTACTACCCAAAATGTAAGCTAATAATATATAGCTCTGCTAAATGGAAAATGCAGATATGCTGTTAAGAAATGGGCTGGCTGTGAGATGATGGATCATTTCTGCCGGGACCTTCTTAAAGCTATGTGCAAATGTTTTGAAAATATCACATGATGTGGCCATGTGTTAAAAATTACAGCCATTAAAGTTCTCTGCTAAGAAAAATATGTGGGCAATTTATGAAATGCACTCCAGGATGGAGATATCTTAAGTAAAACCAGATTTTGAAAACAAACCCATTTTTTTTTTGAAACATGAACTTAAAAAAAAATAGTTGCAGCCACATCTGGAGAGCAGAAGTAAAGAAAGGGTGGTCTGACCTAATACCAGGCCATCTTCTGAAAGAGCAGCATTATTTCTGGGCTACAATGACTGTGATCACTGATTGTCCTTTTAAGGAAACCATGCTGAATAATGCCATGGGCAATAATAAAGCATTTTGTAGGCCAACATCTGTTCTTTGAAAGTACTATAAAATGACAGATAGATTTGTAATGTTTCATAAATAAAGTCCGGAATAAACAGTACCAAAAAAAAAAAAAAAAAAAAAGAAACCAACAACCACATTCACAGTAATCAGAGAAACTGGTGTATGGTATTAGATTTGAACACTGTTCCCCCAGGAACAATTACTTAGAGATAAACACTTCCTAGAGTTCGCTCCACAGAATGACAAAATGGTTAACTTGGTTACGGCAAGCTGCATGTTAACGGGATTATCTTTCTAGAGACTTTTCTCAGAGTTGCAGCAGTGCCTTCACAGAAGTCAGAAAGGCTTTTACAGCGCTTCATTAGCCAGCCCCGCTGCTGTCGCTTTGCCCTGACAGGACAGCGAGGAGGTGAGCGCCCAGTCACAATTTATAACAGTACGAGCAATTCGTCTTTGAAGGGCAATTTTAGTTTGTGTAATTGTTATCACCACACATAAACCAGAACCCATCTTTATTACTTCCTGTTCTTTCCCCAAAAGAAGGACCTCAGATGTCAGAATCACTAAAGGGATGGTTCTGAAATCAAGACTTCACACATACACAAAAGGCACTGACATAATATCAGATTACATAAAAATACATATCCTTTTAATCTCCTGTACATAATGTGCTTACTTTTAAAATACAAAATCTGCCCCAGATGGCTAATAATGCCCATTTGAAAAAACACAACACCACAATATTAAAGGGCTAAAATATGCTGTGAACAGATTGAGAGGCAGTTCATCCTAGAGGAGAGTAAAAAAGTGCAGATGGGTGTCAAAAATAGCCAAGTGTCAGATCTGTTCAAGTATCTCCATTCTGGCACATGCTCCCAGTCACAGCTGTCAGTGTATTCTCTGTATCCAAGTGCAAGGTTTTCTAACACTCAGAGCTGACATTAAAACACACTTCTTGCTTGCTACTGCTTTAAGAGAATGCTGCAAATAAAAGATTTATTTAATGGTAAAGCTTAACGAGTATTGATAAGGGTATACATATTTGAGTGTGGTACATGCCATTTTGATTAAAGATGCATGAAATTTTAACCAGCAGGTAGATTAAGTAATTTAAATGCCAAAGGCTTAATAGACTTTCAAAAATGTCCACTCTAGGCATTCCAACAGTTTGCCAATAACACCAAATAATGCACACAAGGATCAAAACTGATAAGATTGTGTCATTTCAGTACACCTAAATATCTTGATAAAACACAGGAAGAGTAAACCACAGGCGAAGATGAGTTCCATACAAACATAAGGGAAACATCAGTGAATGAAAATTATGCACAATGCACAGTTTTCCTAATTAATGAATTACCATGGTATTTCTAATGAAGAGCACATTCCCAGGAATGCAATGTATGCAAATCAAATTTGATGTTTAAAGGGTTAAATTGACCTTTCATAGTCCTCAGTTGTTATCTATGCAAATTAATTTGCCCATATTTCGACCATATAAATCCTCTTAACCTTGTGATTTGAGCAAACAGAGCCCACTTTCTTGTTACAATCACAGGATCAGCAAACATACCAGCATAGGGTATGACCATATACAAAAATCCTAAAAGGAAAACATTCTTCCAACAACTGGCAATACCTACATGCAACTGTGGCTGCAGTAAACTGGCAGATACTGTTTCAAAACACCATCTGCGAGGTGTACAGACTCTCTGTGATCAAGCATAGCCTCTTCTGCCTGTCCTACCCAAATAATCCACAAGAACCAGCCAGCTGTAGGATCTCTAGCCCTGTCTTTTTTTTATCCAGAACACAAGCTGTTATAATCAGGCACATGGCTTTCTCCAGTCCTTACCAAAGGGGAGAAAAACACAAACAAAACACACCAAATTCAATCTACTCAGTTGTGGTCAAGCATCTCATAAAACCCCTCAGACAAATCACCCTGCATAGAAGCATTTTTATTGGCAATAACACTTATCAATAAGACAAGTGATTGTAAGATCCAAAGGTAATATTTTCCTTAGGAAACCGACCTATTATAACTCCCAGCTCCACAGCAATTCCTCTAATTCAGCAGATTTTTTTATTGTTTTATTTTGAATCAACATATTTTGGTGATTTGCCTGGTGACAGCAAAGGACTACAATTTAGGACAAGGCTGGAATAATCTGTTTTATAAATCTCCCTCACTTCTCCAACATAAACAGCTTTTCACAGAGATAATTTCAGCTGATGGGTAAACGCTGTGAATGATCTCCGACGATCAAATGTTTGCAGATTCAAGGTGCAGCTGACAGTCATGAAAGCCAGCCTGAAGCTGTATTTCCCTTTGCTAAAAATGATCCCCCGTTCAGAGACCTGCATCCACAAAGCTGGTGACTTTCTGCTATTTCTATTCCTTTTCATTGAAACATCCAGTCCTGCTGTAAGTATCATCTCTAGCAGTTCACTTGCACAAATTCCCCTCCCCCAAACACATACACAACAGAATTAGCATCCGCGATCGCTCCGTACCCGTATCAGCTTGCAAATCACCCTCTATATTAAAAGAGAAAAGAAAAAAAGAGAGAGGGAAAATGTACTATCAAAAAAACGATTAGCGTTTCCTCATTTAGAACCGAAAGAGCTGCAATAATTTCGACTCACCAGGCATCCTTGGATAAAATATACCACACTGTAAATGGCTCTCTCCTAAAAGCAAGCTTATTTAGGGCTCAGTGCCTCCTGTTCTGGAATGAACAGAGAGAAGCGAGGAGGGCCATCAGAACTGGCTGTGGCAGCGTAGCTGGAGGCAGGATGCTGGGCGCGTGCGTTTGCCAGGCAAAGACAGATGGAGAGCTGACACTCTGTATTGCACTTGGAGCAGAAATGTGAATGATGACAGGAGCACATGTGGCCTTGAACCCAGCCCTGTCTCTTCAGGCAGAACAATGACAGGGATGTGTGTGCAAATTATCACAACCCCGGCTCCCCTCAGCTGACTCCTTTTACTCTACCTTTCACACCAAGTTCCAGATGACCAAAGAATAGAAACTAAAATGCAGAGTGATAAGCCAAACACTGAATTATTCATTTTTTCCTTAAAAGTTAACCCTTTCGTCCACTGACAACAATTAAAGAAAAAGAATCACTTTGAATCAGCTCTCCTCCAAATGTGGGGGAAAAAATTCTTTATTTTAACAGCCATAATTTTGCA
>NW_005054344.1:3652158-3679016 GCF_000277835.1 Geospiza fortis
ACACACACTTCTGTCATTATTATTCTCCTTTACTATACGGAATGGAGTATCAAAATCACTCACTCTCTCAGATCCACAGTAGTATGTGTAAAATAGACCACACTTAGAAAGCAGACCACTTACATTTTACTATGGTGCTTTTAACCCCCTGGGATTCTTCCATTGATATGTTCCAAACATTTGCAGCTTACTCTCCTTTACCTTGCATAGTGATCCATGGGGGATGAAAACAAAATCTTCCCTGTAAAGCTTTTTCAAAAGCTAAACAATCATGTCCTCCCAATTTCTGATTTTGTGAACCCCTTAAATGTTTATCCTTCACATGAATAAGGTATGCCTGGCTCGGTTCAATTCACTCTTCCCTATTAAGCTTTAATGGACACCATGATACATAAAACTACAAGTCTTTGTTATAGTGCTTTATCTAAAGCTGGCTATTTTCTTCACAGCAGTCCCTCTTTAGTCCTTTGTAAAACATCTTTGCCTCTTAGAAGAAGCATACGCTTGACTCTCGTGCCTTCTGTAGCACACAGCTTTGCACAAAATTCTAGGCACAAGAAAAAATACCGTCCTTTTGAAAACTCTCCTCCCATTCAGCACGTGCAAAATGCTTTAGTAACGAGCCATTTCTCCAGCAACTAACACGTAGGTCCTGGTTCTGACTTTACTTTTGCATTATACATTCAAACCTTTATGGAAAGGCAACAACTCTCAGTCAGATCTTCTCAGTGTAAGGTCTGTCCTTGTGTACATATTTATGCACCCCCCTGATTTTGCATTATGCCATCTTCTGCCTCTATTAAGAAGAAACAGCTCTGCTTTTAGGCCTTCCTCTTCCTTCCTCTAGCTACCACAGAGCCTGATAAAGATCTGTTTAGGAAAAGGACACACATGCAAAATCAAGCAGAAAATAACAGTCCTTCCTAATGTCCAGACTGAACTCATGAATATTTCTCACTTAAAGAAAATGAATCATTTTATTTACTGATATTTCTACGATATTTTTTTAACACAATCTAAGTGTCACCCTTAGGTTTCATTTAAATAGGAGAGAAATTCCAAACACAGAACTGGCAAATCCAAGACTATCAAGAAGAAAAGGAGCTCCCCTGCCCCAATAACAATCCCCTGGGCTGTTAGCCCAGCACTTACAACCTAATGTGTCTACTACTTGAGGCAGGTATTTTCTTCATCTTCGCCAGACATCTATCGTAATGAAGTTCTTTATAATGGATTTTTGAGTGTCAGAGAGCCCAAGAGAAACATGAAAACCAAAACATGAAAACATTTTCCTGACCACTTTCATGAAAGGGAAAAAAGCAGAGGGGCAAAGGGAGAGAAACAAGGGAAATGGAGACAAGTGAAGTCTGCTCCAACAAGGCCTTTAAAGACTTTACTGTCCTTTTGGTTTTATTATTTGATGCACTATTTAAAACCAGTCAGTTAGTATTGTATTTGCTACGTTGGTTTTTTTTTTTTTGTAATGCTGTACTCTACATGAAAGGAGAAACATTTTCACAGTTGGAAATGCAACCTTCCATCAACATAGATGCAGCCTGAATCAGCTTCAGAGTAGAAAGTAATGTGTCAATGCTATGATGCATTTTAATAAAACCGAACAATATTCACTCTTTAAAAGAAGGTCTTAATATCAGTACATTGTAAATCCACAGACCATGGCTCACGAAATTGAACTTCCATATGCTGCATGATTACGCATCTTTTTTTCTGTGTGTAAAAAGCCTTTTTAAGCTGTTATCTGACTACAGTAATTGCCACTTAAATTGATCCACGTCAACAAAACCTGGATCCCTGGAGATTCTCACCTAGAAGTCTGCTCATGGAAGGGGCTAACAGAATGCCTGTGCATCTGAGACTACTTCAGCATTTTCTCAAGCAGCCAGCTGCATACATAGTTTTCCCCTCTCATTATTTAATACACTGAGGCAGGCTGCAACCCATTTGGCAGTCCTCCCTGAAGAAGTATCTGTGGAAATTTATTTGCTTTCCCCACCCCCATTTCTAATGCAGTCACCTAAAGCTTGCCCTAGAAGTTTTTGCACCACATCTAAAATTTTAGCAGGCCAAGCAAAAGTGGACAGCCCATTCTGTAAAATGGTTTTATTCTCCACCAAGAAAGGAAAGACACTGGTTTTAACACAGAACAGTTCTGCTGCATCACAAGAATCAGAGTATTGCCAAAATGAATGGGATACAAAACGAATGAAAAACCCACAAGACAATCGGGGCCCAGTTTTTTTATGGTGCACATTACATTACACCATTTTGGGTGGGCACCAGCTCCTCCTTTGACCATCACTCAAAAGGCTTTACAAAATAATTTAAATCTTCCTTTAGGAGTCCTTAGTTTGAAAATGGGTAGAGAAGGCAAACCAGTCTCCATAGTCTTGTATTTGAAAGGGAAGCATAAAGATTTTTATGCAGCGGATGATATAAGGTAGCCAAGACATGAATCTGATGGAAAAGGGAAATTCCTAATGGCCATCATGTAAAAGTACAGAGATTGCCTTTTGTGCAAACCCAGCTTAATAACAGGGACTGGAAGTCCACTGAAACACATCTGTAGTTAATGAAAGCTCTCTATTAACAGTGAAGGAAGAATTTAACTCAAAGCTTTTCTGTAGGACTTCTCAACTTCCCGCTCTACTTATAGCAGACTGTTGTGATACATTGTGACTTCACACAGTGGGTATTAAGTGAGTTAATTCAAAGGAGCTGAAACCTCATTGATCCTAATTGAAAGCAATACACCCAACCAAATAGTTTTCTACCCCATCTGCTCTGGCCTGCCACCAGCTATTCAATACAAGAGAATTAATAGTTTCAGATATTCTAACAGACCCAATAAAAGCACTCATTTAAGCAGGACTGCATTAACAAAGTGAAAAACCAAGGGCAAAATGGGTTCAAATGGAGCATTTTACTCCTAGTTGGCTTTAACAAAGCTGAATAATGCTTATTCTGACTTTTTATGTGCAAGACTTGATAAACTGAATGAGAAGGCACTCAATGATCAGTCAACGAGCATTGATGAATGGTCATTAGGACCCCCCCAATCTCAGGGAAGGCCATTCCACAAAGTGGCACACCAGCTTGAAAGGGCGGACTCACTAATGTCCAGATTTCCCCGCTTGCTTGTTCCACTTTCACTTTCAGACCACTGGCCACCAAATGAGGCTGACATATTGGAAAATAATCTTTTATGGGCGAGTGGTAAATAAAAATGGAGGCATTAGCTGGGCTTTCAAATTCAAATCTACTAGTTTTGTCAGCCCCAAAACGTTTTGATTTTCCACCCAGCTGGAAGCTATTAGTGTTTTCTTAAGGCATCCCACTGACAGGGCAAACCCACCTAATGTGTGAGCTGTGGAGCTGATGCAGGGGACAGGGGACAACCACTTCTGGATGCTTTCTTAACTTTGTTCAGCTGACAGTCCAACCACAGTACAGTAAAGGCAACACCTTCAGGAGAAGCTCAGTCATTTCTTGCTGCCCAAGTATCTCTGATTGCCTGGTGCCATGGCAGCCCACCTAAGCCTGTAATGGGACCCTCAGTGCAACTTTTTCCATTACATTGTACCTAGCCTCCCTTGGTTTTACTGCACTACCACAAAAGGCTAAATCTACCCAAGAAAGGCACTTCTCTATAAGCTTCCAGTTCTTTCCTTGGAAATGGAATTTAAATATTCCAATAAGATATGTGCTTATCTGTTAACAGCAGCTCTTTATGCATGCAACACAAAACATTTGCCAGATAACACTAAACATTTCCCTAAGCATTTCCTTATTGGCAAGGCTTTCTGGACTTCTGAAAAAAGACAAATGAGACATTTAAAACATACACTGCTCTGTGAAATACAGACTAACTGAGATTACCTACACAAATCAAACACTGAGCAGTTGAAAGGTAGTCACCAAGGTGGTAAGAAAATATTCTTTGTTTTCTAAGACAAACTGTTCATGATGTTACCTTGAGTATTGGATTAAACTCATTGGAATTGAGAAAGCATTCATGTTTTTTCAGTTAAGAAAACTTTTAAGTTATATCCATATTTCAACAATACTCCAAAGAGTATTTTAAATCATCCTTTAAGAAAAGGCAGCCTTGACAGTGCATTAGACTTAACAACCTAGACTGCCTATTGCTTTTTGATCAAAAAACCCTCCAAAAATTAATTTTTGTTGAACACACAGAAATTCCAGTGACATTTTGGGTGCACTTCAGGTTTTAAAACAATGAAAATATACAATTTGACCTAACATGAAAGAATAGTTCCAAAAAATTAACTGACTCACAGTGGGAGGGACAACATTCAGGCCTTAAAGAACACATGCTCTTTTGCTCTCTATATAGGTTTTGGTAAAAACACTCACATGGACAAACTCACATATAAGTGTACCTGTCTTGGGATCTATTTCTTTCACTAGATTTAAGCTAAACAAGTTTTGCCTCACTTTTTTATTAAATACTATATTTTCCAAAATGTGGGTAAAGTAAATTAGAATTGACTGCTAATTTCTATCATCATTTGATTTCAAAGAAAATTACCACACCATCTGTGCATAGACACCACTCATGCACTTTAGAAAATTTGATATTGATTTGAAAATATTTCTGAAAGAAAATACTAATGATGCTGTCTCACTAACAGAGAAAAAACACATTCATTGTGACCTGGAGAAGCCTGGAAGAGAATATCTGCTTCTGCTGAACTATAGCCATATTTTAAGATACAAAAAGAAGGGGAAAGGGGGAGGGCATGCAGGAGGGGGGGCAGTGAAGGAAAAAAGTGTTTCAAGCTATCAGCTGCTTTTTTGACTTGAAGCTCAGGGTGTTTGCTCATTTAACATGGGTAGGGAAACTCCTCCTCCTGTAGTATATTAACCCAAGTTTTGACCTTTAATCGATGTCTTTTCAATGTATAGGATCTTCATAATAAAGATAATGTAGAGCATATTTGTGTGAAAGCGTATCTACCACTAGCCATAAATTTGAGCCTTGCATTTTTCTCTGTAACATGTCAATATTTGTGACACTAACTAAACATACTTTATTCATTTGACAAGGATTGTTACATTATATTGAAAACTTTTGTTTCAATGTCACCACCTCCCAGTTTTGACTGATGGCGAGTTAGTTTTGTTAAAATGCACGGGGTGATAGCGTATGCTCCAGTGAACTTTCCCTCCTCTCAGCACCAGAGACAAAAACCTGCAGCTCTGCTCTGTGCTGGCAGCCATCTGGCCAGCTTTCTCTCAATGCCTGCCCCACACCACACTGCAGGCAAAATTTCAGGGCTCTAGAGCTCTGTGGAGCTATTCATGACATACCAATTTCACATTTTCTGCTTGTATGCTTGCAACAATAAATGCTAATGAGGACTATGAATGACATTTTTAAAGACAATAAAAAGGTCTCCAAATCCCTTGCATATGGAGACACTATTTTCTAAACTTCACCTTCTGTTAGGGAGCCATTACACTCTAAAGGAAAAAAATAACCTAAGGAGAACAATGAGATGATCAAAGCATAACCGAGTCCTTAAGAATTCCAAAGAAAACAATGTTTGCAAAGCTAGCTTAATGACAGACAGATTTTATGCTGATGTACAGCACTAACACTTAAGCATAGTAACTCTCTTTTTCAATAACACTGCTACTTCTGATCGAGGGGCTCAGAACGTAGGATGGGGGGGAAGTGGGAACTCATAGCAAATCCTCCCTTTCACTGATCACATATAACTCTACAAGCCACAGACTTGGACTCAGCAATTACTAATCTCTAGATGAGTCCAAGAATACTCTAAATAAGCCCCAGAATAAACTGTAATTACTAATGGATTTGGAATGCTACGCTTTCATAGAGATCTCTGTGCTGACAAAGTGTGGCCAAGACAAATATCAAATTATACTTTCCACAAATCTGCCTATTGCAATGCCATTGCTAAGAGAAAGAAATGAGAAAGGGAAAAGAGAAAAAAAGAAAATAAAAGAAAGAAAAGAGAAAAAAAGAAAAGAAAAGAAGAAAAGAAAAGAAAGAAAAGGAAAGGAAAGGAAAGGAAAGGAAAGGAAAGGAAAGGAAAGGAAAGGAAAGGAAAGGAAAGGAAAGGAAAGGAAAGGAAAGGAAAGGAAAGGAAAGAAAAGAAAAGAAAAGAAAAGAAAAGAAAAGAAAAGAAAAGAAAAGAAAAGAAAAGAAAAGAAAAGAAAAGAAAAGAAAAGAAAAGAAAAGAAAAGAAAAGAAAAGAAAAGAAAAGAAAAGAAAAGAAAAGAAAAGAAAAGAAAAGGAAAAGGAAAAGAGAAAAGAGAAAAGAGAAAAGAAAGAAAAGAACGAATGAAAGAAAGAATGAAAGAATGAATGAAAGAAAGAAGTTGCCTTTACTCTGAGAAATGTCTTTACTATAAAGGACAACTTCCCATTAAGATTAAAAACACTTCCAGGAAAATCCAGCAGGTGGAGCAAATACACAGCATTACAAAACATTTATTTATGCTCATACTGCCATTTTCAACAGGGCGAAAACGGTTTATATGCAAATATTCTTACCTATTGACCTCCCTTCTTCGCCCTTTTGTCATATATTGATCAACTTGTATTTATTTGCTACATTTATAATGGTACAAAAACTTTCTTCAAAGGGGCCTTCACACAAAGCTATTGCTCCTGATGAGCTCAATATGAATTTGCAAACCACAACAGTCATCAGAAATATAAGGGAAATTAAAGTACTGTATTATTCAACATATAATTTTTTTCCAACAATATAAGGGCATGTTTATGCTAGTAAAACACACAAGTATTCAGAAAATAAAGCTTAGTCTTACATCAGTTAGCAAAATCTTTGCACTGGCCTCCACTGCAGTGGGCTGGAAGCCTGGCCATTCTGCATGCCTGGTTATGTTTTTATACACACAGTAGTGCCCATAATATCACAGCACTGCCATTGGACAGCATGTTGCTGTTTACTACTAATGCTTTATTTTAGTATGACATCTGTCAACTACTGAGTAACTTCAAGAGGGCAAGTGAATGAGGACTGTAAAGACATATTTCAGCATATCTAGGACAGCTAAGTATTATTTCTCCATTTAAATTATTTGCTTTCCAGAGCCAGGTGATAAAGTCACCTTATCATCAAGTATTTTCTGTTTCCCTGATGAATTAGGAGATCTAATGGAACAGAGGCAGCAGGGGCAGATTTTTACATGAAGAGAACTAAGTCCAAACAGAACAGCGGTTCTTTTATGGATGAGTTTTCTCACAGTTATAATAGGACAACCTACTGGCAGACCCTGTAATTTTTAAAATGCCAGGCAGTATTACCAAATGAACTGCTCTAATGCAGTTCAGCATCTGGAAACACAGCAGAATCAGTACACAAACTCATTCAACCCTTGATGATAGAAAGACATTATCATTTGTAAGTGACAAAAGGAAGGCGCTGATTTTAGTAAAGTCCTTTTCTTTCCATTGTTTCCTTAGTTATACCTTCCATCACATTTTTCTCTCACTTTTCCAATCACTGTCCTCTGTCTTCTCTCTGGCACCAACTCTACTCCTAAAGTCATGACTCTGGGGCCACCTTCTCAGTCTGCTACACATCCCTCTTCTCCAGCTCACACATGACCTGCCTCTGCTCCAGCTGCCTTGGACAGTTATCCTCTCCCACCTCCACCAACCTTGACAGCTAAAGGAAGTTCCAGAATTCCAAAGTGTGAGTACTACCATAAAATACTACTCCCAATTAATACATAAATTGAATAGCAACAATCAGTGCTCTTAACACTGAGGGAAAAACACCATGCCAGTTAGGTTTCCATTACAAAACTAAGCCAGAACTGTATTCACTTAAAGTGCTATTGAAGGAGCACATCAAGCTCCCTGGAAGCACCATGTGTTGTTCTAATCTCTGTGCTTCTAGTCTGACCCAGATGAATCCCATCACAGCTAAGAAAAATTAAAATACAAAATCTTTGTTTCTTTAGGAACTGGGAGAAGCCTTGAGGAACACAAGCCTCAAAATATAATTTCACTTTATCTAATGGTGTTGTACTCCACATGGTGCTTCGTTGTAGCCATTCAGACGAGAAGCAGAAAAATGCAGAAGTGATTATGAAGTGGAATTTCATACCAAGAGCAAATTACACCACTTTACACTAGGAGAATATCTGCAAAGAGAAGCAGTAAATGTTTGGGCACAATGCAAGGTGGCAGTTTTAATAAAGCCCAAACAATCTTGGGAACTATTATCCACAAGAACTTTCCTTAAGCAAGATTATCACAGCAGAGGCTTTTGGAGATGGCCAAGATAAACATTTTTTCGAAGAGAATGCTGATTTAAATCCATTATCCCAAGGAATTTTTGAGTGGCAGCCCTGGTGTAAAGGCTACCATTTATTATTTGTTATTTTCAAAGTGGCTCTTCACACCCAATGGGTAGGAGGAAAGACAATGCAGTGGTTGTTGTCACCACACGTCCATGCAGAACTTTTCATTGAATGGACTGCTGGTTGAGGCAGGCAATGGTTGGATAGAGGTCATGGACAGTTCATTGGATTATGAACTCTGCCAAAAAAAAAATAAAAGCAACTAAAACACTGGAAAAGAGGGACACAACTTATATGACATGTAAAGGTTCAACAAACAGACAGTGCTTTCGTACACATATAATCTCCCTCATATGTACAAACCTTGTACATATGTCATGTTCCCTTCAAGACTGACCACAATGCATAAACCAACTTTTTTTTCATCCTACAAACACAAGCAATGCTTATTTAAATTATGGCTTCTTTACAATATGACAGGACAGACATTTAAAACTACATGTCTAAGTGATCCACTTTTACTTAAAGGCGCCTTTACACCAGAGTAACCTAGGGAGTTTGTACTGAAGAAAGGGGTCTGATTCTAAAGGTGAAGGATTATTGTACATATTTAAGAGTTCATTAGATCACAATTATCAATCTGATAACACTGTTACAGCTCTTTTGTTGCACCAACTCCTGAAAATGCTTTTCAGATGGGGGATTAGTGGCACAATAGATGACAATGACTCTTAGCTCTTGTAGCTGACTCCTGTCTGTGACTGCATATGTACACTGAAGGCTACCTCCTTCACTCAAGGGTCCCCAAATTCCTCACCTGCAAGAAGAAAAGTATGCCCTTACATTTGTATTACAAATTTCCAATTAAATATTAGCAGGGAAAATCTAACTAACCGCTCAAAAGATTTCAATCTCACCTACAAAGTCCCCAAAATCTCTAGCACATTAATATGTATGCTGAGCCTGTGGGCATAACTCTACAGACTGGACCAAAAGCCTTCAGCATGAAAGGAAATGAAACCTTAGTTAATTTTCAGCTCTCTTTTTCTCCTCCTGCAACCACAAGTATCTTTCTTGGACCAGCTTCTGCCCACAACAATAAACTGCAATAGTCACATCCTACACTCATTTCTGCTGGAAGCCCTTATTAATTATGTTGTCTCCCTCTACTACTTTTACCCGGTGATTTAAGTTCTACCAATACAACTATTAACACCACTATGTTATAAACTCAAGTACTGAGATTGTAGTAATAAGAGTAATATTCTTCAGTTATCATTCAAACAAGAAGTTGTACTTTAATTCTTCACATACACACATTAAAAAAAACCAAACCAAAACAAAACCAAAACAAAACCAAAATAAAGAAACAAACCCCAAAACAACCAAATACCTATTAAAGCCCTTTGCCCATGTAAACATACAGTATCTGTCAGCTATAGGGAGGAGCTTTACATCCTAATGGAACATATCCATCTATGGACCCAATCCTGAACGCTGCCTGTGACCTCAACAAACAGCAGCTATAAAGGACCAAGGAACCAAGGACTATAAATGACTCTATCCCAACACTTTAAAATTGAACACCAGACTTTTAAACATCTAGGAAAATCACTTGGATAATAAGAATGGAAGCATTGATAGCTGCCATTACTGTTTTAATGGCCCAGAAACAAACACTGGCTTGGTTTGAATCCAGGGGACAAAGAAAAACAATGCTGCCAAGCACACTTACAATGATAAACTTAATATGCCAAGCATGATGATTATATAAATGTGAACTATGAAATAAATACCATTTTCAAAAGTATAACTGTTTCATAGAACAAAATCCACCTCAAATAATTTGCTCCTCAGAAGATTTGATTTCTGAAAATAAGAGGTCAAGCAAGAAAGAATCAAATAGAAGAAAAAAGACGCAAATTCAGAAGAAAAAGGGTTAATGTTTTGTTTCAGTCAGTGTTATACCAATGCCAGAATTACAAGGGAAAGACTAAAAAGAGCCAATTTTTTTTCTTTATTATTATTCTTTAAAAGAAAAAAATCATGCCTATCTGTCACAGGGTTGTCCGGGCTGGAAGAACCGGCAGGAACCTCAAATTCCTGACCAAACCCTCTTCCACACAATGCCTCCTGAATGGAAGGAACCGAGGCCCGGCAGAGATAGCCCCCTGTCAGGAACCAGCCCTGACGTTTGCGGACAGACGGGGCTGGCCTCGCAGGATGTCAGAGCAGCAAACTGCTGATCGAGATACTGGGTTTTCACACACTCCCAGCCTGGATGTTTTGCTCTTCAGGTAATTAAACAAGGAAACGGGGCCGATGTGTACGAGTCTGACCCCTGCGCCGCGGCTCCGCGGTTCTGCACATCAACTTCCGCACCAGCCGCCCCAAGCACCGGCAGAGCCTTCTCCTGCTGCTCCTGCCTCTGCGACACCGGGCTCTAAAACAAATCCTCCTGGAAATATCTGCTGCTATTCCCTCCCTCCCCCACCAGTTTACGAAGGACTATATTATTTGCTCTGTTCCACACACCTTGATTTCTCTTAAAAAAAAAAAAAAGAAGGAAAAAAATGAAATAAATGGGTACTTGGGTGTAGCGGTTCTTCAGCCAGCCATTCAAAATATTAAATTACTGGGGGGAGGGGATGAACAGACAGAAAGATGAGACAAGGGATTCCCAAATTAATGTTTAGTTTAAGGTCATTACTCAAAAAGATCCTGAAACATATTGTCAATTTGTCCAGCCAACAGCCAGACACTCACTTATTTAGAAATAAAATTATTCTGATTTAAGCATTATTGAAGAGTCTTTGTCTTACAAGTGGACATAAATCATAGACCTAGGCATTGGAAAAACAGACCAGTGTTTTCTCTTTTTCCCCAAATTTCAGAAATGGGAAAGGGCAGGTGTTACCACCTATACTTGGCAGAAAACCCTACACAAGGCTGCTCTGTGACTGACCTAGTTTTTACGCTCTTTAAAGGCTATTTAAACAAAAATTATTTTTAAAAAGGTAACACATTCCTACCTCTTTCTGAAAAATCCACAGAATAGAATATTGGCTGAAAAGAGAAGAGCCCAGAAGAAAGAGGAGTACAAAAGCATGCCTGCTTGTCTGTGTTCAACACAAAGAACATTAAATGAAAACAACTGGCATGCTGCCAAATTCCTATACAGGCAAAGAGATTCAAATAAATTGATTTCACGCATCACACTGACCTGGGATCAGTGAGCAGTGGTACAATACACTTGCTGCTCCATGTGGGGCAAAGCCCATTAACGTTATCAGAGACACGTTACATTGAGGGGGAGCAGGGAGGGGGGGCACAGAGAGGGAACCCAAACTCTACGAATTCAGGGGGAGAAAAAATCACTTTGAAAAAGGAACTTGAACTGGAGCACTTGGTTTCAGTTTACTAATAAATATATCATATTGCAAGAGCTTGTCCTCTGCTCACCTCAAAGGTTTCAAAGACTGTATTTTCAAATTAAAATAAATACTAATGTCAAACACACACATTCCCCTTACACTCTACTTTTAACACAGTTGTTCTCAAACTCACTTATTCTCTGTAAATTTCCTCCCTTCCCCATCCGCTAGCATTTTATATAGATTATGGGTTATTTTCTTTGTACTTCAAAAGCTGGATTCTTGCCCAGGATACTTTTACTGGCTCAGAAAGCAAGCTGGAGAAATCGGCCATGCTCTCAACTGGCCCAAATCAACCTGACCTAGAGAGAAAAATGCTTTATTTGCAAGGTAGCAGCAAGCAGGGCACCAGTGTCCTTCGCAGGTCACCCATACATAGTCCCACATACCAGGGAGCTGCCTCCAAAGCAGTACTTTGAATTTCACTTTCTTCCTAATGTGAAGTAACCCATGTTTGCTGTGGAGTCTCTCCTTGTCATCCTGGCTTTGTTTTTCATTAAGCTCTCTCACACTCCAATCAAGAACAATGCCAGCAAGCCACAGGTGTGCACCACATGAACAGATGAAATTCTGATTGGAAGTCCAATTCACTATCTATAATACAGTGCATACTCTTTTGCATCTGTGGTATGTTTGAAGGGGACTTTATTATTTTCACTGTACTCCTTAAGATACATTGGTAAGCAAACAATTGTTTTGAAGATAAAAAAGGAAGCTAAGAGAAGATGACTTTGCAATAGCAAAACAAAGATGAAGATGTTTGAAAGGGGTCACATCAGCAGAAGTAGTCATTGCTACAAGAGGCCATTGCTTCAAGGAGGCAATAAACTCAAAACACCTTTCTTTTTTTGCCTTTTACTCCAATTTAGGCTCCAAATAGCAAGGCAAATCTTCTTGGGCACAGCAAAGTCCATATTAAGTTAAGCTCAGTGTTGGCTTCATCTCTAATTATTTAAAACTGAAATTTAAAACAAAAAAAAAAAAAACCACTGGAAATGTGGAGCTTCTTAACTATTTAAGACTAAAATTTTTGAGCATGTCACAAATACATCCAGATGCAGACACCTTACCCAGTCACTTCAATTCAAGTAAATGTCACAATGGGAATGGCCAAAGATCTAAGAACTGTTAACCACCACTGATCCCTCTCTAAGAGCTACAAAGCAGTTTTGAATTCTTCATTACCAAGGTGAAAACTATACAATATTGTTAACTCTGTAAGAGGTATCACAGAGAGATGTGTTTATTTAGGTATAAGGCTACAACTGATAGAACTGCACAGAGAAGGGAATCATGCAGTATACAGCAACTTCACCATGGCAGAGATGTGCCTGCACCCAGACAATACAGAGAGCACAACCTGCACAACAGTGAACAGGAAGGATAAGGTGCTGTTCCCTCCTTTTTATAAATACTTCAGCAACCATCACATCAGTTGGACTTTATAGAGATGAAGTGAATTTTAGTCATATTAATTCCCTTTCTTTAAATTAAAGGTATTAGAAAATAAGCCTAGCTCCCAAGTTGTAGGAAATTTCCATTATCTTGCACATGCTCTGATAGCAATAAACCACAATAAACTTCCCATTAGTATGCCAGCACTCCATGCTTCAGGCATGACATCTTTACTTTTACATTTATTTATTTTTAAAATCCTTTGAGAAGACCCATATGGCAAAAGAAACCAACCAACAGCCACCTGTACAGGGTACATTTGCACTTTGAAAAATAAGACTGTAGATAGTGAAAAGGAGAAATTAGTCAGAAGCTATACACTGCTAAATAAGCAAAATCAAAACATAAGAAGAAACCCTGCTAAGATTATTCATTCTCTTCCAGTGCTGCCTGAGTACATGAAGGTCCCACAGAAGCATTTATTTGTTTTAAACTGAGATAGGAACTCAAGTTAGAATGAAACTTCATTTTTATTAGGATTTAATTTTTTAAAAGTATGTTCACACTGGTGCACAAAACCTCAGGCCTAGCCTTTTGCTACAAGGTGATGCGCAGAGGCTCCTACTGGCTCTTTCAGCTGTTCTCCATCTCTCCACACACCACAGGCAGAGCAGCATGGGCCACAGTATCTCAGGTGGGAAAACAGTAATATGATAAAGGCTGAGCTACCTTTAAAACTATCCAGAGCAAAGCCAAGAGTACTCAGACACCATTCATCTTATTTTGGTACCATACTCTATCAAAGTTATGTCAGGGGATATGGTCCAACACTGGGAAAGAAAATTATCCAAGTGTTGGAAAGCACTTAAAATCAGTTTAGCAGTTGCTTGCCATCCAGACACACACCATTTTAGAAGAAAAAATGTAGTTACAGTAAAGACAGGAACGACTGTCATAGCTTATCTAGAAATTTTGTCCAGCAATAGCAGACTTACTTTTCTAGTACGGTAAAAATCTTTGCACACAAGAAGCAGAAATATCCATTCTCATTATCATCTCAATCAAATTTATCACAGATTCCCAGTTTGATGCAATGAGTTTACCAGAGGATTCCACTAAATTACAAACAACCATTTTGCCAATGTGATTACAACTAACTCTTAACCTGGTTGCAAATACTATTCCAATTCACAGTTCAGAAAACTGAAAGTCACTATTTCCACAACCCAGCCAAGTACTATTGACGTGACACATAAAGAGCAACTATGTCATTAAAAACACAAAAATAACGCCGAAGTTTAAAATTTCATGTAGATTTTCTAAAAGTCAGGACTGATGTATTTTATTAGCATTGCAGTACTCTTTTCTTACTTGTATTAAACAAGGACAGCACCTTCATTGATTTAGGCAGACTCTGGAGCTAAAAGGAAAGATTTCTTTTTTAATTACAGTTTACAAGGCAAGGTACAGTCATTATATACACACGAATAACTTCTAAAAGGTATTCACATTATAAAATCAAATATTTTTCTGTTCCTTACCTTGACAAAATTCAAAGTTCCCTTTTTTCCGGCAGTCACCTATCACTAAACTCAGTGCTCTCCAAGTGTTTCTTTTGACAGATATCATTCTCCACCAATCGCTCTGCTAATTTCCTCTTTCCTTTTCTGACTGGGACAGATATTATGTTCACCAGCCCAGAGATCAATCTTTTCTATTGACAACAACAAATGAAAAAAAAAAAAAAAGCATATATCACAGCCAGTTTGAAGCACCACACCCCTTCATTTACATGATAATAGTAGTCTTAAATAAAAAGGGAAGACAGAAACATTATTCTAAAACAAGTAACCACATTTTCTTAGCTAATATAAGGTAGTACTTTAAAACTGTATTAATTCTTTAACAAAGGTAGTTTCATAATTTGCTCAGTTAAAACAACTGGCATATAGAAGGCAACAAATTAAGGGCAGCCTATATTCTACCCATTAGTTAATTCTGTAAAAATGCTTAGGTTTAAATACATTCACATAATATAAAATATTACATACTTTACCTGGTTCAACAGAAGCTCTAGAGAACCATTTATTAAATCAAAATGTTTTCTAAAAATAGAGATCTTCCAATTTACACATCACTAATACTAAATTGGATTTGTAAGTTGTAACAGCAAACACATTTAAAGAAAGGCAGATCAAAAAGCTATTGATATATTTACAGATCATCTTCCCACTTTTGAAAAGGCAATTTCCCTCCCACTCCAAGACCTAAAAAACCTGTTTATTTGGGTTACACAAATACTCTGCCATTTGTATAAGTCTGTATCACAGCGCTGTCAGTTTTTCCAAGGCATTAATATGCTTTTCAAGGGTTCATAATTATGTCAAGACAGAAAGTTTTTTCAGAGCCAAGCACACACTGTTACGTACATGCTTCAATCTGCAATGACCGTTCAAGTATTTTGGGAAATCAAGTTAAGCATGCACAAGGATCCAGCCGCAGCTCATGCAACTAACCCAGAATCCAGCCCCAACCCTCTCCTGCACTAGATCTTTCTGCAAAAAAAAATTCATTGCCCGAGGGCATTTGCAAAAGACCACATTTGTGTTTGTGCTAGAAACTGCAATCTTTCCCACAAACAAGCACCCTTCTTAAATCAAAACAAACCTTCCCAAGTTAAAGTTAAGGTTACAGAACAAAGGAATTCACCAAAGTCCTTTCTTTCTTTCCAGCGGTCGTGGTCGGACATTTCCCCGCAGTCCTGAGAGAAGCCAAAATTCCACTGATTTCAGTGAAAACAAGTAGTAAGGACTGCAGGACTCTACTCAGAATTTGGCAACTGTGGAGCTCTCAAAGTGACACAACTGCCTCTGGCATTTGGAAATAACCTCCAAAATGTGGTTAGGACTCCACAACTCGGGTACAATACCTACTTTATTAAAATTGTTTTCATTTTGTATGTAATTCTCTAGTTGTCACAATGTTCGTACATAGGCAATAAATTTACCTTTCAGTTGTGCCCCTAGCATGAATTGTGTACTTTTCAATTGCCCAGACTTTTGCGTAACGCTTTAAATTTCCACAAATGCATACAGCATTCTCTGAATTGTTGTTATTGTTTGATCTGATTTTTATGCTCATAAACCCATAAATCCTACCAAAACTGAAAAATTCTCCACTGACCAAGTGGCCCTATTAATTTCACTGAGATAATTTAAACATTAAGTTTTCTACCAAGTGGCAACAGCACAATTTGGCTGAAATACTGTCTTAGAGTGGAATACACCATATTTTGGATTCAGAGTTACACATTTGTAAAGATATAGTCATGTTTTGCTAACCTTTTTTAATTTGGTCACTAGAAACAATTAGGGTCAAATATGTTAAACTATGTAATATATAAAAATTCAATATTTCTGCTGAATAGCATACTCATTTTCCATAGCTGGTAAAATATTTTAAACATCTTACTGTAAAAAAGTTCTTATTTACAAAAAAAAATCTGTCATCCACTTTACAATGAAGACATCACTTCAATTTGCTACTCTTCCTTTGTTTCAGGCCCATGTTCATTTTTTCTATTTGCCTCATTTTCGAAAGTGATGGATGCATTTTGCTATACCCATTCTACACTAATCCACTTCTTTAAATGTATTTTTGCTTCCTGAATTGTAAACTGATGCTGTTGTTCGAATGTACATGCAAAACTGTCTAATGTCTGAACTTCAGTGAAAGCAGAATGCCTCAAACAATTTGTAGTCTTAGATGAGTGTTATAAAAAAGGATCAACATGTTGTATTACCATGGAAATTTTGAAAAACATACTTTCCCAAACAAATATTACTTTTTCTCAATGGTATGAAGTAATGAAAACCACATGTGTAAATCTGCGATCCGTGCAGTAGTTCAAGCTGCAGCTAATAGAAAATACAGAGAGTGAACTCTGCCATATAAAGGATTCTTGTTACAGAAATATAATGTGAAAACCAGATGCAGACAGAAAACCTTAATCACAGATGGGAATGTAATCACTGGCATACAGAACACTTTTTTGATCAATCTCAACCATATGAGAAATGTATTTATTTTCTAAGGAATGCAATAACTCTAGAGAGTCTTCTATTTGAATTCAGTTAACCTCGTATTCACAGTGCTTTTATCTTATATGTGTAGAGAAGGGGGATATAACCTGAGCCAAGACTTTTAGAAGAGCCATTGGCCCTGGCAAATCATGCTTGTATCAGCTTATCTTTCAAGGAATTAATAGGATGTAAAGACTACAAATATCAGGATCAGCCTCAAATGAAACGAACCATCATTGTACTTCCTAGTTAGTGCCAGAAATCCCTTCATCACCTAAGCACTTCCCCAGTCAAATTTTCCCTTTAATATGCGGTTCTTCCGAAATATAATGCTAAGAGCAAGCACACTGTCGCACTCAAGTTCTGTGAATCAGAACTGGAGTCCTACAGCAAAGAATCTCTCTTTCTAAAAGCTGAAGAATCATCAGTTCAAAAACAAGTTTACCTGGGGCTTCCTCCTAACTGCTGGAAGTCCCTCCACCCACACAGCCCCCGGGGGTTAGCAGGAAACAAAGGAACACAGCACAGGGCAGCTATCCAGCCACATCAAGTGTCTAAACTATCTTTTACCAACTCTACCAAAGCAGGACCAAGGTAACTCCTGTCAGTTTTCACTGCTGGTGACATTACTATTACAGTAGTAGTAAATGCATCATGTAAAATAAGGACTGACACCTCAAAGTGCAATACATACTAAAATTAAAAAAAAAAAAGAACCACAAGCAAAACCAAAAACCCCAACTTCTACTCAGAAATAAAACTTAAGATAAAAAAGGCATTCAGAGATGAGGCCCCCATTGGGTACCAGCAATGGCAGTTTTATTTCCTGGCAGCCCCCGATCCCTGCTGCACCCACCTCCTGGATGCACCTGGTCTGCCCAAGAATACACAGCACTGCCTGACTGTCACAGTTCACAACTGAGCTTATTAAAGTAACCTAAAGTTGGTATAAATTTAATAGCATAATTAAGTAACACAATTTGGTAGCTGTTACACCGAGGCAGAGAAGGGATGACAGAAACCCTTTGACAGGCACAGGGTAAGCAGATTCTCCCTCTCTGTTACAGCCTCCAAGGGCATTTGCCACCATCTCATTTTCGGTGCCTGCAGTAAGAGGACACAGTCACTTCAGTACCCTACCACAAGGGTCCCAGAAATAGCACATCACAGGTGTCCATCATACTAACTCTGCTGAAGTTCCTGTAAAGATGCTTTCTTAATTGAATGCCTGTAATGCTAGGTGAATTTTTTAGTCTGCTACTTGTTTTTTTTCCTCCCATGTTAGCAACTACCAAATCATTTGATAAAAAACTTTGATTCCACCACTGCAACAAAACAGTTTTCAAAGCATCTTGTCTCTTCTGAGACTTAACTTTAAATTTCTGAGACTGCAGCACTAATAGATATCGCAGAAGTCAACATTTAACACTTAAGTAATATGGGATGGATATGCTTGTCTTATTTCTAAACAAGCATGCCTAGATTAATAATAAACTTTGGCCAGATACATATTTTCATTTGCATGTTTTTCATATAGCATCATCATCATGTGTGTGTGTAGAGTGCTAAAAATGGAATGAAATCTTCCAGCTGAAAACAGTTCCACGTGACAAAACAGAGAGGGATCCTGAAAACTCCTGCTTCATGTCATGTGCAAGTGTGTGTGCCTGTATCTTTTTTTTTTTTACTCTCATCTAATTTCATCTGCGAGAGACTGTCCCTAGAGGACAAGACAAGAGAGAACCAATTATATCCAGCAGTTGGTTTCTCCAAAATGAAGGCATCTGTTCCATGCCAACGACTTCCACACGGAAGAAAAACAGAACTTTGAAGGCATCTGCGTTCATGGTTGACAGTTGCAGATCTTAGGGTCTACTGTAATTGCCCAGCTGCAAACATGATTTGGTTGCTGCTGTTGTCAGCTGATCTCCTTGCACTGAAAAGAAGGGAGCTTAAATAGCAAATAGCTGGATAAAAATCAGATATTCTTCCACAATACTGACACCTTTTCTCTTCTGAAGGAGGTATTTTTCCTAGTACAATGGGTTTGATGGAAGTAAATTGCAAAATGGTTCTTAAAGTAACATTTTACAAAATATTCTACTTTAAAATGCTATTCTTTAAATAAAGTACCAGTCCAAGCACAATGTGTTCATTATCTGCCAGCATTTCAGGCTGGTATTTTCTAAGAGTGATTCAGAAACCAGTGTGATTCACCGACCACATAATTCTGCAGCCCACCTTATTTAGTCAAGTAGTCTCGGTAATATCAAGAGTACACCTGAGCAGAAGCTCAGTTTTCACCCCAAATGCATATGGCAAATAAATAACTAGTATATTTATTACTTAACTCACATCACTTCCAACATGAGTGAATAATTTCCAAAAGACACTTTAAAGAAACATTACTGGTAATTCAAAATCTGGCTTACAGCACTGGATGTGCACTCACATTTGCAGTGAGATACTCAGCAACACCGTGCACCTTCACTGCTAAAAAAATCAAGCAAGCTGTTAATAAGAAGCTCATATAAAGCAGCAAGACCTGAACTGATTTTCCAAAGCACAGGACTGAGTGCCATTTAGAGATCCATGGCTACTGATGGTGCAGTTGCAACAAAGACAATTAAAACTGGCCTAAGCAGAAAATACACTGACATTCTCCATCCTTGACATCCTTATCCACCCAATAAAAGTGGATCAGTTTCCAGAAATATTTAATGCACCTCTTGAGTTTTTGTAGTTTGCTTACCTAGCCTTTCTATGAATATCTTGAAAGAAGGAAAACAGTGTATGATAGGGAAATACTGGTTTTTTTTTAATAGAATTCTTTGTTATTCTGCTGGATTCCAGCTGCAATCCCGAACATATTCTGCAGCAACAGCATACTCTGCCCTCCCAGCCAGGTAGCCACTCAGCTTAAAAAGGACAGTAAGGATTCCCAGACAGTCTCCCCTGCTTGGCACATAGCTCAAATGATTATGAATGCCTGAAGCAGTGAACCTGGGGGGACACAGTAGGCCTGACACTTCCTGACCACTTCTAAATTCCCTCCAGGAAGGACAAGAGTTGGGAGTGAGGACAATTAACACAGCCACCTGTTTCCTGTGACCTCCTAAGGGGCAGATATGGCTACTGATGACTTGCTCTGGCAATGTCACTGAGGTCCTGCCCATCCTTCTCTTCCCAGAGAAGCCATGGAATAATAAAAACAATAGTGGCCAATAATAGCTCTGTAAGAGATAGTGAAATTTGGGCCTGGACTTAAAAACAAATGAACAAACAAACAAAAACAACAAAAAAGAAAATGAACATCAGAAGCTCCCCAGGTGAAGAGGTGGGACCAATCAATCAATCCCAGAATGTGGAAGGAAAATTACACATTGATCCCCCCTTCTAAGTATTGTAGCTGGTATTTACTGTAGCTGTGAACTTGTCTGGCAGGCAGCTGGCCTAAATACAATTTAAAACAGATCTTGGGATACCCAAGATGAGAATCCTGGCCCAATAGACTCAATAGGGATCTGCAAGCATTATTATGGAAGGAATAGGCTTTTTCTCTCCTTTATATGGTAGTCTTGTCAGGTAAGTCAGTGATTTACAATCCAAAAAGACTGCCCTAACTTTACACTGAGACCTGAGCTAGTCCATTTGAGATCTAGATCTAAGTCTGAGAACCAATCTAAAAAAAGTATTGTCAAGATCACTGGTGTGAGATGTGGGAGCACAGAAATCCTGAAAGTCCAGCTCCTCAAACTGGCATTTTAACTAAAGAAACATTGTCTTCAGTGAGAACTAGGTATGGGAGTACCACGTAAGATCTGAGCTCCAGTATTTCATTCCATGTTTACAAGCTCTGCTGATCCATGGAGATGTATTAATTTATCATGGTGCACATAAAATGATTACAACATTCAGAAACTACCTTGGGCTATTCAGTTCAGTAGGTTGGTTTCCTTGTCCACCTGTAGCGTGCTTTAATACAGGTTGCAGCCTGCTTTTCCAGCATTAAGTGGTTTGCCATCAAGCTTTAAAATAATAAATAGTAGAGTCATGAAACAGGTTTTGCTTAATGGTTCCTGGAACCCAGTGACTTCACTCACTAAAACACTTCCTATAACATTACCCTTAAATACTTTTAGCAATGTCACCATTAAAATAAAATAAAAAATCATCCTGGCAGTACCATCCATTGACAGCACACCCATAGGTGCCATTATTCCCACATTTTTTGGCAGCTTTTTCTGGCACCATTATGCTTTAATGGCTCTGGCAACAAACCCCACCTGGATTTCACTGGAAGTGCTCCTTTGGAGCACTCTTCCCAAATATACTTTGCAGCATTTTGTCTCTTCTGTTGCACCTAATCATCCCATTTTCTGGCAATAGCCTCACCCTCTTTGCTGTCAAAGCCTGAGCTGGTCTTAGGGAGTTCTCTTCCTGAACTTATCTAATGCATGTGTGATTCAATGTTAGGATGCATTTTCTAAGAGAATTTCAGGACAATATCTCAGCTGCTCAGGATGGATGTTCACTCACATCCCAGCTTTAAAATTCTTTTTACTACATCCCAGGAGCACAATGTGACCAAACCAATGGGACAATAAAGCACAGGCACAAAACCCTATAATCTGATGCTTCATCAGAGAGTTTGTTAAACCTTGTGACTCCCAGAAAGCACACACAGCCTTAGTCAACATGCCACACAACCTGTCATGGCAACATTCAGAGCTAACATTCTGATACTGCCATTACCAAAGTAAAAGAAGAAAACCCGAAAAGGTATTCTGAAAAATAAGTAATTGTGGGGGGAAAGTGGTGATTTTTTGGGGCTGAATTGTTGGTCTTTTTTCCTTTTTTCCCCAAGGTATTTAAAATGACACCTGGGCCACAACCAAAACGGGCATCTGTGGGGTCATCAGAAATCAAAAAATGTAGACAACAGATCCCCAAATAAAAGGCACTACAAAAGAAAAAAGCTGGTAATGCCTACTACTTATGCAAACTGCATGTTAACATCCAACATGGCAGACACACATAACCCTCCTAGAGCTCCAAAAGTAACTACAGCCTGGTACAATTTGTAATGGTCATACAACCACTGCCTCAGATGCTTGTCTGAATTCCTGGACTTTACTCTCTGTAGCAACTTGGCTCTCCATAAATGATACCTATTTTATTACACACTGCTGCCTGCTACCATGTGCATATTAATTCCACTCCACTAGGTGGAGTCTTCTGTCTTTCCAGACTGCAACCTAATTTCCAAAAAAACCTATTATCTATCCTCCATGAACCTTGCACATTTACTTTACTATAAGAGCCAGAGTATACCTGTCTTGATAAACATAAAATTAATCAAATACCTTCCAAAATTATTAAAGAAATCATGAGTTATCCCATGAGGATCACAAATCAGCATGTTACAATATGGGATCAGGCAGGAATATGGTTGCTGTACAGTTCTGTACAACACAACTGTACTTTCATGGACATTACATTCAAGAAATAATACTGAGTATAAAAACATAGCCCTTAAATAAGTCAACACATGTCCAAAAACTACATATAAACAAACCCAAGTTTCAGAACTTCTATTAAATTCTTTTTATGTATTCTGAAATACTTTTGAGTATCTACGATGCCCTCCTTTGCCAGGCATCCCAAAATGTGTTACAGAAAACAAGAGGGAACATTATTCACATTTCCATTCACAACCAGTGGAGTTAAATATGGCAACTATTCAATAGGAACAGCAAAACTGTATGCAGCATTTCTGGCAAAGATTAAGAAAACAGAACACTCCCATGAATGTGTTCAGAACATCTAGATAAGAAAATCTGGACATGCAGCTATAATCTTTCTTTTGGGGCGGGGCTCCACCCCAACCCCTGTGCAAAGCACCAGAAAATCCCACGACCAAAGTGAAAAGCTCCTTGGTTTCAGAACTGTTCAGGTAGGCAGTCTCTGCTGTCACACACTGCGCCAGAGCGCTTGCTCGGCAGTATCTGCGAGCAGGGAGCCCCTCGTAGGCACGGAGCAGGAACGCGAGGCTCCCCACGGCTCTCACATCCCCGGGTCAGCCGAGGTAGGGCCTCCTCAGCGCCCCTCCTGCTGTTGGCAGATATCACCAGCTATTTAAGGCTACAGACATTTTGCCCCAATCGGCCATGTTTTCTGTAATATTTACTTCTCGTACATATGTCTATAACTATGTATACATCCCACAGAAGGTGAGGTTTAACAGGGTTAGCTTTGTTGGGGAAAAGAAGGTTTGGAGGAAAGGAAACAACTTTCATGTTGAGAAGATTTGAATCTAGTGACTGTCACGGGATGTAAACACTCTTCTGGGGAGGGAGGCTTTTTGTTATGTTTCAGGAGAGCACAGAGTTTTGGATAAAATCTGTATAAATAATTATCCCTCTGTCATTCAACATAAATTTATGCACATGTGTGCACGCAGTTATGCTGGGGAATACAAACTATAAAGGAGACATGCCACAGACTTCTAGACAACCTACCACAAGCATGGATCTCACACAGAATCCATTCTATATTTAAATTTCAGTTTATTGAATTTTAATTATTTCTGATCTGTAGATCGCTTTGAGGAAAATCCCCCAAGGCCAAAAGTGTACAAATCCAATTGCAAAACCAAACAGAAGCATCAGCAAGGCCTTTTCCCATGCAGATACCTACCAAAAAAATTAGTTCCTGACTACTAGATTAGATTAGAATGCAACAGCTAAAACCCATTCTAATATTAAAACCACATAATTCGCTATGTTGAAATAAAGCAATAAAAGCTCTCATTCTATTCTGCACGTTTACTCATGTTATGTACACAGGGTTCTGTAGATGTAACAGTGAATTATCCCTTCTTCATTTAGATCCTTATTTATAAAATTAACAAACACATATATTTTCCATTAGGTTATTGTTGGGGTTTTTCGTTGGTGGTTTTTTTTAAATTAAAAAGCAACAGTGTTATGTTCTCCAGAGATGCTTATGACAGAAGAGGTATGCTCTACTAATACTATGCTTTCCAAGTCATAGAACTCACTTGGATTAGCAGCTCCACAACCATGATTATTTTTGTATATATGCATTCAAATATGACTCCATCATTTCATTTACCATGGAAAAAGTTACACCAAAATCCCCATTAACTAAAATATCCTTGATAAGCCTAAACTTAAGATTTGCAGGTATATCAGGAATGAAACAAGCCAAAGAATGTTGTGTCATATACTGAACATCCTTTACATTGCTCAAGGTCCTCAGTAGTAAGTAAAGCTGTATTGCTGCAAAGGGGAAACAGCCACATGTCATTTTAAGATTCAATCATAGTTTATTAATAAAATTATTTTTAAAGTACGAGTTAAATCCTTTTACCAACATAGTGACATTCAGCTATCCAGTGTCATTTTTCCAGTTCAAATAGATATGGTCCTAATTGCATAATGCCATTTTATCTGCTGAAGATAAAAGTGCCGATAAACAAAAATGCACATTAGGCAGGAGATTTTTCAGAATAGATTTTTTTTTCAAATAACCCACTTGCATTAACAAAAGATTGCAATGGCTTCCAAATTATAGGGTGTTATTTTTAGTGGAAGTAGTTCAATATTCATATTGGAGCAGATGTAGCAGTTTAACAAAACAGCTCTTCAAATCCTGCACAAATTGAAAACAGGAAAACTGATTGCATTTTCTCTTATCACTTTCCTTTTCTGAATTGACACTTTTGGCCTTCTGAAAATTTACACATGGCTTTCATCTCAACAGCACCTGCTGATCAAACAGAAACCTAACATTTTCAGGAAAATGGTATAAAGGACTAGTTTTCTTTTTACCATCTTAAAGGGCATCGGCAGTCCACTTGATGGCAACAATTGCTGAGTAGATGGCACACAAAATACATTTTATATTTTCAGTCCACTTACTTTTAAAAATTAGTTAAATCGTAACAGCTCTTCTGTATTTGCTCTTTGTCTGCTTTAAATTAATTTCAGTCTCTATCTCGGCATTACCCTGATGGGTTTCGTTCTACAGTGTGCTAGATTTTAAAGATGATGTGAAAGCCTCTGAAATAATAAACACATTGCATGCTCTGCAGACAGGGGTCTTCTTTATAAAGGCATTTATATGCAATCATATAAACTGATATATACAATTATGCATTCATGTGCACATATTGCACAGACATTTCTTTTTATGGTGCTTATAGCAAGGAAAAAATGTGTGTATGTGTATATATATAGATATACATATATGCATGTATGTTTCATTCCACTATAATCTCACTGCATTGAATTCTCTGAGCACTGTCGTTTGAACATGTTGAGGGGAGAGAAATTCAAAGGGCATTTATTTATCTCAAAGTTTTTCTTTGTTTCCTTTGCAGTCTTCAGACTGGGAGAAGGTCTAGCAGATGCTCTAGAACTTGAGCATCAAGACTGGGTTGAGATGCTGCCATTGGTGAACATGGCGAGCATGCAAACAGCACAACCAGAAATTCTTGGGCTCCTGCAAAAGTTAAAGGCATCAAGTCGTGTATATAAAAAATGACACATAAGTACCTTGTTATCCCGTCTGCTTCTGAGCCTGTAAACTCTGAAGTGCAGCAGCAGGTAACAAGGACCATCTTCCTTTGTAGATAATTCTAGGTGTAATTAAAGATACTCCTGAAACCTGCTATGTGTCAGCTTCTTAACGGATAGAGCCCTCACCCCCCTGAAGTACTCTGCTGCCATCCATTACCATTCTGCTTCAATGATAAGGTAACCTGAAGGCAGAGATGACATACAGTAATATATGTGCCACTCCAGACAGTTGGTTCATGAATTTCAGTGTTTCATCATGCTCACTGAGGCAATCGCAAACCTGAAATGTCAATATGTTCAGTCAATGGAAGTAAAATAATGGGGCTCTATTGTCTTACCCTATCGATCTGCTGCTGTCAACAAGAATACATGCCCCCCTGGCTTTAAACAAATTTTAATTAGGCTTTTAGTTACCAGATCATATCTATATATCTATCTGTGCAAACACTTGACAAAGTGAAACGGCAGTATAAATATTTCAAACTTTTAAATATAAAGGTAATTGTTTAATGTTGCTTTAAGATATGACCATTGATAAAGCCGTTTGCTAAAGCAGCGTGCATGCACACACTGAGCGTGCAATTCATTTTAATCTGGAAAAGAACTTCAAAAGCACCACCAGAAGTCCATCCGAAACAACAAAAAAGAAAGAGCAAAGAAGCCACTTTTCCTGAAGCCCGGGGTCATCCTCTGCGGGGATTCTGGAAGTTAGGAGCCTTCACTGAAACCACCCCAGGAGTGAGCGGTGGGTGCCCGGACGTGACAGACCGAGGCTGTCACATCCCCTCGGCCCCGCTGCCACCCCAGGCCGGGGCTCCTTCACCTCGTCCCGCCAGACACCCAGACACGGCACTCTCTGCTCCTCTGGGCTGTGTTTAAAGTGGGGTCCCTTAGTCACCACCTTTTGTTCTGCGGCCACCTCCTCCCTCCCCGCGGCCAGCCCGGGAGGCGAGCCCGTCTCCGCTCCCCTCGGAGCTGCCCCGGGGCGGGGGCAG
>NW_005054344.1:3679787-3685123 GCF_000277835.1 Geospiza fortis
CTCCCAGTTTGGCCAAGCCCCTACCTAATCCAGCCTGCTCATTGTCACCGTTGGTATAAGGGCCTGAACACAGCACTGCTGCTACAAAGTGGTGGCATCATTCACCAGAGGATGAGCGATAAGGAGAAGTAGGTCCCTATACTTTACAACTCAGGTACTGTGTAAACTGAGGGGCTGTTTTGTCCGGATTCATCAAAGAGCACAGGGTTAGCACGAGGCATGGAAAGGGGAGACAGCAAAGCAGCCTGGCCTGCCTACCATAAGCACAGCCAGCCAGCAGAATAGCTATGCCAGCACCAGACACTCTGTGTGCTCGGGCTTTAAAATTTCTAAAACGTTTCTCCCTGGGAATCAACGCTTATTTGTTAGGAAACGCATCTCCATTGCACGTCGGCCAAGGAGTAACTGCGAAGGAGGGAGGAGGACAATGACAGCACGCTGAAGTGAGACTGGCATTGTTCAGTGCAAAACTCCTTCCAAAATCACTCGTCCAAGATAGCAGTTTATTCCACAAGAAAAGGAATAAAGGGAATTTGACACATAATACAAAGTGAAAACCAGAACCTAGATGGGGGAAGGGCATGTGTGTGAAAATCATGTCACCGCAATGAATGTCAGATAAAAAAGGGGTCTGTCACAAATCCTCCACTAATCCAATAATGTGAAAACCTCTTGGTATCACTGAGACATAGCATAAGGGGGTTTTTTTTATTATTTTTCATAAACCACTCTATGTGTTTAGCCTTGGAAAGACCTATCATTAAACCAGGATCTTGATTTTTCAGTGAAGGCAAACTGATTTTCACATGTCAAATTTACTATGCATTCCTCAGCCAGTATTTTTACCCTGAAGAAGAGCCACTTCTCCCTCAACTTCCTCCAGTTGTCAGTTGCGTGACAACCATATTTAGAGGTAATCAGACAGGTCATATTACAAAAGTTAGTCAACTTGTTTGAAACCTTAGCTTCTAAACTCAATGGCATGTTCTACGCATTTCTAAAGAAAAGTGACTTATTAATTAATTCAACCTGCAAGGTAATACAGATTTCTTTCTGCATATGTTATTTCAAACTATTACACACAAATGAGAGACTGCTCTTTTTTGGTATTTCTGTTACAGAGCTTTTCCTTGAAATACATACATATCATGCCATGATTTAGGAACTAATTTAGGATCTGCCAGATTCTCCTCTTGCAGAGCCACCATGTGCATCTTATGTCTGTGTTGACCATACTTTTATTGCTCAAATCACAAAATTCTAAAAAAAAAAACTAATCCAGGGTCCTTCGTAATGTAAACAGTTTGCTATGAAAACACATTTAAAAATAAAACAATGTGCATTAATAAAATAAATACAATCAGAATACAAATGTGTAACAGAAGTGGCGTTCCATAAGCACAGCTGTCTCAAAGTCCAAGCTGCAGGCTAGAAATCTTAATTTCAACTGACTCTCTTGTAATAATGGGTTACCTTCCTCTAAAGCGGAAAGTCCATCTGCCCCAGGCAGATAAGTTTTGAAGCATTAAAATAGATAAAAATCTAACATTTTCTTTCTTGCATTGAATATGTGAATTCTAGTGTGCTATAATGTGAGAATTCCAACATATGACTATTATGGCATAATATCTCATAGCTCAGCTTGTCATTACCTCACTTGTAATTCTTATGTTAATTACGTTCATAATTACTATAAACAGATGTGGTAGAAATTCATGTGACCTTTTACTTCAGAATGCATTTCTCACTCTTTCCACTTTTTTTTAATAGTGTAGGTTATACCAGAGGAAACTATTTCTGACACACTCCGCATGTATGTGTGTACATATTTAACATGAAACCATTTCTGCCTCATATTTCAGGCAAAGGACCACCTACATGCCAGTACATTGACATGAAAGTGATGATAACTGAAAAGTCTACCCTGAAACATACCCCTAAATAACTGTGCTTACAGTGAACCTTTTTGATTAAGCCTAGCTAGAGACATCACTGAAGCCTAGGACTTAAATGGAGCAGTGCATTTTTATTCAGGACCTTTGTTAATGCAGCAGTATCCTGCTTTACAACTACAAGTACATAACAGCCATACAGCAATTTATTTTACTCACAGACAAACCATCACCGTCTGTACACAAAACACATTTACAATAAAATCACCATGGATTTCATTAAGAGAAAGGCTACTCGAATTTCATTTCTTTGGACCTAATCTATAATTAGTGTGGACAGACAGGTGCAAACCCTTCTCCTCTACAGATGGCTACTGGAAATGGTGCAAAATAGCTCCTTCTGTTTAAACAACACACAGATAACCTGCTCTGCTCTTATCACTTACAATTACCTCCATTATACTGAACTAATGTTTACTTTAATAAAATGTCCACTGTTGTCTAAACGTTATTTGGAAACTTTCATATCAATGGCAGAAAAAAATGCAGATGGAAGTCAATGTCTTGCAGATGAAAATTTGGAGGGGAGGAAATAAAAAAAAGCTTTTAAAGAACAGGATGGAACAGACTTTGATTTTATGTCTGCTGTTCATTTTTCTTTATCCACAAAACCACACAGTCTGCTACTTCCTGATGTATGTGTGTTCCTCTGCTACCATATATTAAACTAATAAAGTTTATAGTACGAATAGGATAACTGCATTTTAAAAGCAGCTCTTTAAAAAGGAACATCTATGTGGAAAACCAAGACCCATTGCCTTAAAAGTTCAGTTTTTAAACCAACTGTTTTAGATCTCTGATGTGAAACATCATGAAGACAATGTAACCTGGAAGCCAATGTTTTAAAGATTTACATTCTCATTACTTATACTAAATACAGTGTCAATGTCAACTTTTTAAATGTTATAGGTTGTTTTAAAGGCTGTATGAAAAAGAGCAGGCTGCTACTAACTACATGGCTCAATGGTTTTTTATGTATTCAGATTAAAACAATTTCTTTTCACATTTCTTTAGCCAAGCTATGAGAAATGGCCCCTTCAGAACACCAAATTCATGTTTTATTTCAGCTATTAAGTCTTCTTGATCTCTGCATGACAACTTAAGTTTCTACAGAACAAAGAACAAGACCTTCTCCTCCACCCCTCAATCTAAAAGTCTGAAGCTCCTGCAATAGCAACATACTGATATCCTTATTCAATTGGCTAAAGATTTAACAGTAATGGACTGTGGCAAGTGGATTTAAAAGTTGAAAATGACAATTGCAAGCCCTTTCTCCCATCACCCCCAATGCAAACACTGCAGATGCCTGTTTCACCCAAAGCGTCTGGCAGTGAGGAGTTTGCAGTCTGCACAGTACCTCAGTGAGGCGAGCTTCACATTCAACGCCTGTCGTCTGAAGTTCATTTCAGAGAAGTGAGAAACAGGATTTGACAGGGAAGAATGTCCTGAACTGACTATCCACTGACCAGCACTCCAGGTGGAGCTATTTTTCTCTCCCATTATTCCAAAAACAATACTCCCAGTATAAAACTCCATGTGCACACAGGCATACATAGTGTTAAGCATACACAGATGAGAGATACTGTGTGATGTTTTACTGGTCCATTATTTAGGCAAGAAACAACGTTAAGGTGGTCAAAAATGGTAGAAGGCAGTGTTTTACTTAAAAAGATTTTGGAAACTATTTAAAAGCTCAAAGCCTTTGAAGAAAAACAACTTGTGCAGCAGTTGCCAGGAAGCAGTGACCTAACACTGCTGTCTGCATTCCATTACAAACAGAATGGTTCTTGTCTCCCTGCAGCATGCTCATGGCTCAAGAACCCAGCCGCTCACCCTTCTGCAAGCACAGGGCAGAAAGAAGTCCCGCTATCATCTCTTGTACCCCTCGCCTGGCTCCAGCTTGCCAGAGGCACGAACGGATTCAAGAGTCTGTTGGATTTTTGGTGGAGTTTGGTGTTTTCTTGCATTGATACTCGATTGAGCTTCTCATGACAGCAAAGGAAAATGACTCATTAATTGAAAATAGTAGCAATTTTACTGAAGGTTCAGGTGTGGTGACACTGACCTTAAGAAAGTTATCAATTATCAAACATAGTTATTGCAAGTTCCTGATTGAAAACCTTTACAGCAAATCTGCAGTGAATCTCACACCTAACAAAGCCTTTGCCAGCTTCGTATTTTCACAGACTGTACAGTTATGAATGGGCCATACTCATGTCTTTTCCTATTATCTTCCTATTGAAGGGGAGCCACAGAAACACCTACTGCTAAAACCAGAACGCATAAACAAGATGGAGTAACTTTTTTACCATTCAGCCGAGTTGAAGGAAATTCCCTGATCATATTGAATTTCCTAAGGAAATCAGCCCAGAATAAACTGAATGAGGTTTTCAGACTTCTCATGGAAACGTCAAGCATCAACTTTAACAACCATTAGAAACCAGTTTCAATCCTCTCTGCTATCCAGATTCACTAAGCCGTTAACAGAAAAGCTGAACAGAAAACCTGGACAATAGAGTTCAGCTCTAAAAACATCTTTCACATCTTGCCTCAAACTGCAGTTAACAAAGTTGCTTATTTAAACTTTCCATTGCATCTGTCAGGATGCAGAAACTGAGACGGAAATGTAAGGCTTCGAGGGTGTAGTTAAGTAAATTATACTCACCCTTAGCCCTAACATATTGTGCTTACAAATACAATAATTATGTTTCTAGTTACATGTCAATGGAAGATATTTTCTAAGTCCTTCAAAAAGCATGCAAGCATTACTGTAAGTAGGAAATAAGTCAAAAGAGATCAGTAGACCAAAAATGGGGAGGAAAAAAAAATCCTGCTTTGGTCAGCAACTCGGACCACCATCAGGGGATAAATCAATTTGCAGCAGCTGTGGACAGCCATTTAAGTCTGGGGCCTGAACAGATTAATTAGGCGGAGCGATGTTAAAAGTTAAAGGGGTCAGCGTTACATTAAGCACAGGAGTACTTGCTAGAGCAAGCGCTTGGCTGTACATACCAAGACTCACAAGACATTCTTCTAGATAGCCAGGGCTACGCCAGTAGCCAAGCGTTTGGCACTTGCTGCTTTCCCAGAGAGAGCCGGCAGCTCCCGCAGGCTGATTTAAGAGGCATATATACCCGTTCTCGCCCAGCCCTTGCCGCGCCGTGCTGTGCCCTCGCCGCGCTCAGCATTGCCCGCGCAGGCGGGAGCGCAGCCGTGCACCGCGCACCTTGGGGTCGCACTGGCAAGCGAAGGCAGGCGCTTCCCGCCCGCCTGCGATTGTCAGTGGAAAACTTAGGCAGCTCTTTCGGTCAGGCTTGCTGCCGCGGACTCAGCAGATCGCAGCCCGCTCCCGAGCTGTCTGCGGGGCGGGAGCCGCCGGATCCC
>NW_005054344.1:3685239-3686247 GCF_000277835.1 Geospiza fortis
CTCCGGCTGCAGCCTGGGGGGCAGGAGGTGGAGGCTGCTTCGACTCCCCATACCCTCGCCCTCCCTCCTTTAAACTTATCAGTGAACTGAAGGAAGCAACATTTTAGCTCCTGGTTGGAGCAAGAACGATTTAAGAGCTGCGTCCGATTAGTTACTTTCGGTTTCTCTCTAACATCCATAGGAGCAGAGTACAAGAACGACAGCTAGTTCGCTATAAATTAACTCTGAAACGGAGTCACGAGTGCTCCTGCTAGGGTGGCAAAATCCTTCCCTGCACTAAACCAAATTTCTCAACTTTGGCACTAACAAAAGGACTTGAACTCCGCAAAAGTCAAAGGCTTGTCTAAATGGCCGGGAATATGGTTTTCATCCTTCCAATCTCCCTTATCAATGGTCTGTTGCAAATTTATGGAATCGAACCCTTCAGCACAGCCAGAGGGGATGACACAGTTACATTGTATGGCAGTTTTGGAAATGCTATCCCTAACGTTATCCTGTCGTTTTAGGGAACAAGCTATTTGCATGACCGCGGTACAGCTAAAGGAGACGTGCACCGTCTAAAATATTTCTTTCAAAATAGTCCGAAAAGATGTTCTCAGTGCTGCACAAACCTATGATTGCAGTGAAACAACAAGCGAAACAAAACAATCCCTTCAGAAATATTTCAGCCACTCCAACTCACGCTGGCCAGCACTAGAGCCTGGAGAGAGGGGAGGCAGGAAAGAAAAAGGCAAGTCCTAAATCCAGACAGAAATCTGACGCTTTGTTATAATATATGCCTGGGAGGGTTATTTTCTGCCAAAACTGGGTTATTTGGTTTCTGAGCTTTTGAGCAGTATCCGGGGTGCTAGTTTGTAAGCCGGGGACAGAGCATGTAAGGCTGCATGCAGCGCTAACCTGGCCCGGGCACAGCAGCAGCCCCGGTCCGCCTGGGTTAGTTACAGCCAGGGGAGCCCCTCAGAGCCCGGGGAGCCCTGCAGGAGAGGAGAAAGGGAAAGAAAAGGGGCT
>NW_005054344.1:3686792-3696294 GCF_000277835.1 Geospiza fortis
GCTAGCAGGCAGCGCGCGAGGCAGGCAGCATACTGCCGGCAGCCGGGCCGGCCCCGCTACCCAGGTGCAGGGGGGGAGGGCTTAAAGCAGTGGGAGGTGATAGAGGTAGGAGACATCTGTGTCGTGAAGAGGTTAGTGGGGGTCAAGTATATGTTAACAATAGGCGAGCGTGGTCCCTCTCGGGCAGCCTGCCTACTCTTTCTTTCTTTCGCTCGCTTTTACTGGATGGACATCTAACTTGCTCCCTAATGATGCCTCCCCGGCTTTAAGAGTCCAGACTGCCCTGCAGTAACCCAAGACAAACACTTTCTCTAGCCATCTGGAGAGCTCCTGGCTGCTCTGCCTGTGTCTCATCACTGTGTGAAGAGACAGCAGTGCTAGAAATCAAGCCACTCTCAGATCTACTCTCTAATCCCCTTCTGTTAGCTGATTTCCAGTCAGACTGTTTGCTTTTGCATTAGATAATAGCCTTAGAGAAAACAATTATCATTTTCTTTTTCCCTTTGTTTTTTCCTCTTTCTGAAGTACAGTATCGAGGAAGGCCTCCCTCTCTTATTTTAAAAGAAATTTATATTCTTTCATGGCTTGAAGAACCCAGATGCAATTTCACACTTTCCTGGAAGGGGATTCTGGATTCTTCTGAAAGCAGCGACATGATCACAACTGCAGTGAAAATTAATTACTATCATCTACAATTAATAGAAGCATGCCACCGTTTGACTTTGTGTTTCATTACATAATCATTTCGGTAGGCATCCATATATTTTCCGATTCATCAGTTATTCCCTTCTACGTGTTGCAGAGAATATTATTGTCAGTCACGCAATCTACAGCAAACTGGTATCTCTGCTATCATGTTGTCACTATATAAAGAAGGCGTCTCCACAAAAAAAAAAAACAAAAACTTACATTTGCTTCAGAGTAAAAAAGTGCATGTTTTTTTTCAGATTACAGATAATGGATTGGAACTGTCAGAAATGCTGGAACATTTAACTTCATTTTTTCCAATGTCAGATGTTAAGTAAAAGAGTGAGCATGGAATAGAACTTCTAATCAAGCTGCCTTCTTTATTCCTGTACATACATGTACACACACGCACGCACACACACATACACTATAGGCCTGATCTTGCAAATTTACAAATACTTAATTTTAAACACATAAATAGACCTATTGAATGCAAAGTAGCATTCTGTGTGTTTATTATAAAGGCATACACATTTCCAAAAGGAGGGAAGAAGCATTTTTAATGTATATTTATCTGCATATTTATAACAGTATTTACCTCTCTTGCTGGCTTTGAAATTTTGGTTGATTTTGAAAATATTTTTTAAATATATTTCATTATCTGGACAAAGGTACCTTTTCTGCAAACATTTCAAGATAAGAGCTTTAATGAACTGGTCAGTATCTTGTAATACATGGTCAAATCTACATTGGAGTAAATGCAGCTTTACAGATCATAAATCAGGACATGTTTTGGTCTACTGTGATTTCAATTTACAAAGATGGTGAGCAGCCACAAGTCTGGCATGGATTTCTAATTTAAAAACTATCTGTTTTACAGAGGTCTATTTCAAAGCCAAAATTATGGGAGAATCTTTTTAAAAGTATCTTCAGATATTTAAAAATAATCTAAAGATAGCAAATTTTACAAGCCTTTTGTCTTCAGCAGATTTAGAAACTTCAGTTTGAAAATCTTTGTGGCATGATACTTTCATTCCAATTGTTCTATGTGTAAGGTGAAAAAAAAGAGGTTTGCCAGTGGTCTCAGATCATGTTTTGATGAAGTGTCACAGACTGAACACTGACTCCTAATTCTCAGATTACAGCTTTAAAAAAAACCCTATAGTGCTTCCTCTTTAGTGTGTACATTCACTCCAGAAGATCAATCAACTTTCTAGGCATTACTGTTCAAATTAGTGGAGGAACACCAGCTTAGATTTAGAAACTCTGGAAAATCTAATCTGAACTATTAGCAATTTAATAGCCATGAAGTTTATAGACTTCTGTGGTCTCATTTCCTAATGAGAAAAATACAGAAATACAGAAATCACCTATTAAACTCCCAGCCCTGGCTCATCTTATATGACATTTCCCACTGTTCCCAGTAAGGACAAAACCTTCTCAGATAATGGTGTGTACTAGAGGGCATTAAATGCCAACTACTTTATGGTGACTATATTTTTCTTAGACATGCTGGGAGAATTGACATGATTTCTAAATAACAAAAGATTGTAACCATTGAGTCTTATCATTATATTGCAAAGCTGATGATTGAAGCCTGGCTTATTGCAAACTTCTCTTATCCATACCTTTTTCTTTTCTCTATTTATTTCCCGGAGAAAGTAGATGTGGTTTTTGTGTGAAAAAGGAAGAATAAACACGTTCTTCGGAAGATGAATTCATGTTTCAGGAAGGAAAAAAAAATGCAGCCTCACAGTAGACCTCACAAATACTTGGTAACTTTACACCCTGCAGATTTTTTCTGCAGACTGTAGATGCCATGTCTGATTTGACATATGAAGGATTTACACTGTGTATCACTGTGTGACATTGTGTGAGAGAAAGGCTGGTTAAAGTATAGTTGCACATGGAAGTCAGAAATATCCTGCTAGGCTGTCCAAATCTGACTATATTTTGATTGTACAGAGACTGATCAAATGTTCAGAGCTGAAACATGGCTCAGTCTTTACTGTGAATAATTATACTATGGGCAGTCATCTGCACTGAAATTCTTGGAAGAGAACTTAAATATCAACTCACCTCATTGCTGTTTAAAAATAGAGACAAGTATGTCCCTCTTAATTGTCACTGCCTTGCAGCTCAGAGTGTTACATATTGTCACATGTTCCCATCCAGAGCTCATGCTCCTCAAACACTTTCCCAGTCAAACTGCAGACTTTAGGCCCATCCTTGTTTTTTCAGGGATGTTTCTCTATAAACGTGTCTTCCACTTTCAAAAAGCTTGCTTTTACAATCCATGAAGTGTACAAGGATCTCACTGTTTGCTTCTGCTGAAGCTGGATTAGGCCTTGGCATCCAGATCAGGGCTGTAGGTAGGTACACTTGAGAAGCTCTCATTTGGATGGAGTGACGCAGTAAATATTCATGTAAAACTAAACAGTCAGATAGAATGCTAAGCTGGATCATTGACAGCTTTAACTCACAAACCTTTGCCTTAACCATATCTTTTCAATTTTCCCTCTAATTTGCAAGTATATTTTACGTATTCGTGTGGGCTACACTTCATTTTCCCCTCGGTCTGTTTGCACACATTTTGTAGGCTGTGCACTGCAGAGGATTGCAGGGGGATGGAGTCTGCTGCAGGATTACATCAATGTTGCACACACTTTCTTCAGAAAATAATTTTCAGTTTAGTTGGGAGCTCAGGCTAAATCCTACTTTGACCCCTGCAGAGAAAAGCAGCAAAGACATAAAGAAGTGCTGTGTTGCAGAAATGCTGCCCCCTCTCCGGGGCTTGGCAAGGGCCGGGACAGGTGAGCCACAAGTTGCTGGGTGCGCTTGGCAGCTCCATGTGTGTGGAAAACGCACTCCAGGACTAGCACTTGATAACGTGAGCAGAAAATATGCATTAGCAGGATAGATCCCCACCCTTTAGTATGCAAAGCATGTCCACTAGGTGATGTACATGCTGCAAGAGCTGACATATTACCTGCCTTTCTTTCTGTGCACACTATTGTTTACCCTTTGGTAGTGAGGAAAATGTATTAAGTTCTTTCCAAATTAAAAAAAAAAACCAAAAAACAGGCTATCTGCTTTCAGGAGGTTATAAACTCCATTGATATACATTTTGACATCTTTTCCTTTTCTAATGAGATAGATTTTAGCTCTGCTTCATGTATATTTATTCAGGATATTCCTTAATTAAATTAGATGCTAAGGATACTTTTCGCGTTCTTGTTTGCCTTTTGGCATCGTCAGGAGTCCTAAAACTGCTTTAATTTTGCAGCATTCTGAAGCACTTTGCTGAAGAATATATGCACAGTGACAGAAAAAGGGGAGCTGGGTTATTTTGGAAAGATCACATAAACAAAAATAATATATTGGCAGTCATTTGTGGGAATGCCAGCTTTGTCACTCATTTTCAGTGAAATATGGCTTCCTATTAAAACCTAGATCTTTTCAAGAAAAAAATTCTGCTGGTTAAATAAAGCACACCAAGCAAAAAGAGAGAAAAATTATTTGAAAAGTTTCTGTTTTGCAGAAGCAAACAGCTTATCTTGTCTAAATCCATTGTCTCTCTTTTAGTTATGCAAATAAATAGGTATTGAATATTCATCAAATTAATATTTAAATGTATTTTAAAAGATAAAATATTTCTCTTTAGTGCTGAAATATTTTTCTCTGTGCTGAAACCGAGAGAATAGATAGTGCTGAAATAATATAGTCTTAGTACTTCTATAACAAACACAAAAACACCAAAATGGAAATAACAAATTTGTTTTTCATCAATGTCAAAGTGCAGGAAACATTTTGCTGTTGGGGTTCCTGGAAGCAATAAGTGCTGTATTAACTGCCACGCAGCACACACACACACTCGCACATGGGATCCCTCGCCTAACAAGGGGAAACCGTTGCCCTAACACACACACATCCAGTTCCTTAACTTCCCACCTGCCGGGCAGCCACCTGCAATAAACAAGAATGATCTAATATCAGACAGTAATAAAATCAGCAGCCATGAAGCTGTTTACCTAAACAGCACTCGAAGTCCCCCAAAAGTTGAGCTGCTGGCTGAGGGACCCTTTCCTCCAAGGGAAGGGAGACCTCATTTAGGACAACCTCTGAAGGCCAGGACGATCCCTTTTTAAATATACCTACTGTTTAACTAGAGACAGCGACCATCTGTAATGTACATAATGGTGCACAGCTACTATGAGGTAATGGATCCAAGGTGCATGATCTGTTCCAGGTTTCCTTTTGTGTATACATAGTCCCTCAGTGCTACATCTCCTAAAAAGTACAGTGACATTTTGTATATGGAAGGCTAACAACATAACTCTCTTATCTTTTTCACTGACATGTTGACAGTACATTATTCCACTTACATACATACTTAAATTGGGAATAAAACTGCATTTCCCTGCCAGCTGTAACTAACCAATATACCAATTGTGCTCCTGTATTGAAAATCTGTCTCGTTCAGATTTCATAAAGAGAGGTGAAGTCCTCTCTTGGTATATCAGATCTCCATGTCTCCAGCTGTAAATAAAAACAAACTGGTCTAAGCTGGGAACTCTATTAATATCATGACCTCAGTATGATGTAACTGAAACCGCATTTTCCACATCCCCCTAACCACTGTTTATATTTGCATCAAACTCAGTTAAACAAAGGTAGGATTTAAAACTGCTGTCTTGAAAAAAGAAAGGAAAATTCTCCTCTTGAGGACGACTTTTATTGTAGTGATTGCTTTAAAATCCATGTGTCTCCATAACCTGAGATACTCCTCACAGAAGTCCAGAAATACTCTACAAGCCACCTGGATATGTTGGTATTCTAGTTCCCTTTACATTGTGTTTACATTGTATTGTGTCTGTACTCATATGTTTTAACTGTTCATATGTGAATCAAAAGCTTGCTCAAATATAGTTCTTCCATGGCTATGTTAGAATTCACAAGACAACAGTTAAAAAATCAAGTACTAAGGAGGATGTAGTTCACCACTTAAGCTGCAAAACACATCTGAACATAAAGTAGATATTTTATTTTTAAAAGAAAGCCTAACAATCAAGTATCATAGTGAACAAAGATGGTATTTCAATGTTTCAAACTGCTGTGAAAAATACTCAGCTAGATAATTGAGTCTGATATTACTGCATTTGTTGGACTCTATTTAAAGCCCGGTTTATTTTTAGAAAGAAACTGACGATATCTGGTTGTCTCAGGAATTGTTATTGGCAGATCAATAGCAACTTAAAATGTTGTCTCATATGCACATCATTACAGGGAAGATGCTTTGATATATCAGTCACTTATTATTTCTCCTTTCAGAGAAATTGGAAAAGTAGAAGTAATGAAAAAGTTATGTCTTACAGAAGAAGGAAGTATTTTTCCCCTTTCACTGGCAAAAGCCTTCTTTTTGAAAACTTTTAAAGATGCAAGTTAACAGGACATAGGAAGTAAATAAACCATAATACAGAAATATCCAGAAAGAACAAAGCACAGTATGAGACACGCTATTTATAGAAAAAAGAGGAAATAAACATAACACTTTTAACACTACACAGTGCAATGTGCAAAATTACATTTTAAAGGGAAAGTAGCAATGAGAATGTCTAAGAAAATCCACAACTTGTATAGTTAAAGAGCTAAATTCAGCCACCTTAAGTTGAATTCTGGTGTATGCTCCATCAGTTTGCTGGAACTTCCCTTGAAATTAGGTGCTGCTGCATGTGTCAAAACCTCGTGTGACGTGCCATAATAATTTATGGCCCGTCTGCAGAAACAACCTGATTCTGTCTCACTGAAATAACTGACATGTTTGGCCACTGATATCTTAGGAAAGGAGCTGAACTAGAACACTTACAAACCTTGTTACTAAAAATGCTGTTCTTTTCAAGTAATGGGTTTTTTTAGCTCAAATTTATTTTTTTCTTACAAAATTACTTTCCTTTTAACCATGGGCAAAAAACCAAAAATAAGCGTATTGTATTTGATAGTTGTGTCCTACATAACAGAAACCAGGTAAGTCAAATTTAGAAGGCATCTTGAAAAATTTCAAAACTAGAAACTAGAAACTGTCTGCAATACATAAACATTTTAAAATATTGAAAGGAGTACTTTCCCTGGTTTGACTTGTGTTTTTTTCTCTGCCAGCAGTGAAACAGGTTATAAACTGTGTCTCTAAATCATCCAAGAAACCCAAGAAACTGTGACTTCAGAGCTGCTTTCACCACCTACAAGATGTGGTGCTGAAAAAGGTCCAGCTTACAGCTGCCCCAGCCACTTTCCAAGCATCTGAACAAGAAAATAAGCTTTTTGAGAAGTCTCATGTCAGAAGTAAGCATTTCTGATTAAATATCTTCATTTCTGATATCACTATGGTGTCTGTGATTTTGGGGAAGGGTTTGGCTCACTGTGAGAATGTGAATAAGTATTTCCCTCTTCTCACAGTGAGTAATTATTCAAACTTTACTAAATAAAGGCCTATTTCTCTTTGTAACATTTTTTGCCAGGAAGTTTTCCAGTTTTGTTTGTTTCTCTTCTCGTGTAGTTTTGAGGAAGCAGTGTACATCTCCCCAAGCACCTCCTTTACTTTCTCAATCCATAAACAATCTTCTAGTGAAGTTTGCTACATGACAGCAAATTGCAGTTCCTGATGAATTGTAGGCTTCAGTGATTTCAACATGAAGCCAGTTTCTTTCTTTTTTGTGACTTCTCTGAAATTGATTCCTTCAGATTTCCCGTTTCAAAGCTAGAGATTTCTGCTTATTCAATTTAGCATTCTTCAACAAAATTATTTCCTTAGTGGTATGACTGTCTCTTGATCAGGATTTCAGAGGTCAGTAACAGGCAGTGAAAAAAACAGGAAGTCTAAAATACTTGCCCATTCAGATATATCAGAACAAGGTTTCCTAATGAGCTTGCATAAACTTTGGGATTTGTTCCAATCATTAAAGAAGAAATTTTGAGGATTCTTAGAGTTAACATCTGTTCATCTGAAGATCTTTAAGCAGAGCCATATAAAATGGCAGGTTTTCATCAGGTTGGTTGTTGTATATTGGGGGTTATTCCACATCACAAAAGCTATTGAATTAGGCCTCACAGGCTTTGTATATCTCACAGAGTGTCTAGCTCACACACATATATATACACACACACACACATACATACATATATAAATATATGTGTATGATATATATGATCATATATATGTATATAAACTTTTCAGTGTTTTACTTCTGTGTGGAATGAGTGAGAAGCAGGATAGCCACACATCTTAAAATTTAAAAAAAATTAAAAAAAAAAAAAAGAAAGAAAAGAAAAAGAAGAAACCTCAAGCAACCAACCAGACATTTTTCTACTTCAGATGCTGCTTTTGCTATTCTTTCCTAAAGTCTCCCATTAAATGCTGCATATGAGATTTCTCTGTTTTTTTTTTTTTTTCCATAGGTATCATGAAACTTCTGATTTTATCCCCAAGGTTTTGGAACTAGTTACTTAGAACTCTTGTACCTATATACTGCTCTTCAACTGAGTAAATATCAGGGTCGCTCATGTTTCTTTTGTAATAGCTTCACTTCTAAAGGGCAAACAACAATTCTTACAGAAGAGATACAGGAAACCTGAAGAGTTGTTAATTATGAGCAAGTAGTCTTAGACTTTGTCTGTCTCTGCCTGCTGAAGCCATGGATGGTCACTGATAAATGCCTGAGCCAGCAGGGTTAGATCACTGAAACCTGTGTAGCAATAGTGCAAAAGCCACATGTGATTAGTTTAACTCATCTGGTTTCTGCAGTGATGCCAGTGCATCAAAAGGACACCAACTTACACTTTGGCTTTGGTGGCCACTTCTACTGACAAGAGTGATCTCCATAAGTTTCTGGATGAGCTTAATGTGAACACATTTTACAGTAGGGGAATTTGTCTGTATTTCAAATGTGTGAATGATCTCTACAGTCTAAAGAGCACCCTATTAATAAAATGGGAACCATGGGGCTGTCATTAGACATTATCAAGACCAAGAACATGCTATATCATTCTTTTTGTGCCCATATGGTTGCCCAATATTCTCTTTCTATTGGATTGTGCTTGGTTTTGGCATCTGAAAGCTATCTGGAACAATAAGCTACAGGTTTCCAATCATGTCCGTGTAATTGGAGTAGCACCATACCAAGACCATAGCTGCTGGCATCTGCTGAAACAGCTGTAGACTGAGAAATATCATAAAATGCCAGAACTGGGAATGTAGTCAATAGAGCCTTTAAACTCTCAAAAGCACACTCCTGTTCTTTATCCTGTTTATTTTCAGTGTCTGTTCTAAGCAGTTAATAAAAAAGATTGGCCTTTTAAATGAGAGTTTAAGTATGAATTTGCTTCAAATTTTATCATGTTGATGAACCACACCAGTTCTGATATATTTTTATATGGCGGTATTTCAAATATAGTCTTGATTTTTTTTCTACCTCCATTTTACTTCATGTCTGTCACATATCCTGACTGCCATAGCCTGTATTTCCAGCTGGTTTAGTCCAGCAGCTTACATGACCTTCACAACTTGTGTTTACTTTAATGTTGCAATGTTTCTCAAACTCCTGATAGCTATTACTATAAATATATACTCCCTTTAGGGCTCATAAGAAGTCCTTTGGAATAACTCTGATATATCTGTGATGGCAGTCTGATGATCAAAGCAGTGTTTCTGAATGATGTCACTGTTTCAGCACTATCATTATGAAGTAGACCTTGCCTGAGTTTCTACCTGCATCTTATAAGATTTTTGGCATATGGTTGATTGTGAATCAGATCTTCCTGC
>NW_005054344.1:3696304-3732305 GCF_000277835.1 Geospiza fortis
AAGAAAAGAATAATAAAAGATATTTTAAGTCTACTTGTGTTGTGTTTTCACCACAATTGATGTCAAAAAAGAAAGAGTTCAGGTCTAAGCTCTAATCTGTAGCTCATCCTAAAACGATTTCTTTTAAAATGTGGAAAATACAACCTTACGCAATACTTGGCATGAGATAAGCATACACTGCTTCAATTGGGTTAAACAACTTTCTCCTGAATTTGACAGATTTCACCAAAGTGGCATTCTATCCTCTGTTCACTGTGCAAAACCTCTTCGAAAGATTTACCTATAGTGGCATTATTAGACATCATCATCAGAACAGGATCTTTGCCAGGATAACTGAAGCAGGTGTTGATTCAGTATGTGGTATGTCTCCATCCAACTGGGCTTTTGACCACCACTGTGGGGTTCTTCAGTTTAGCCTTAGATATTTAGACTTATATAGAAAGAAAAATCAAACAAAAAAGCTAAGAGAGAGGATTTAATTTTCATTGTTCTTAATGAAGACATAAGGAATACTTTCCATGTTGCTTCCACATTTCTCCTGGGCTAGGCTGTAAATAGTTTCAAATTGCTCGTACCGCAGACCTGTCTCACCTTTTTGCTGCTTAAAGCCAAAGAGTCCAACTGAAACTCTCAAGACCAGCCTGATCCCTCGTCACCAAAGCAAAGTGGAAACTACAGTCACTGTCCTCAGGGAAGTCAGGACAAGGAAACCAAAACTGGGCTTGGCAGCACTGGCTTCTTTATATTTCGTCTGCTTAGCTGTCCTCAGTTACTTCATACTGGTGACTGAGTTTTCTAATCCACAGTAAAGGTAAGGACAACTTAAAATAAGGAGGTACCTGAGAGCGTTCAATCCTTCTGGACATTTGCAGGTGAGAGCTGTCATCTTCCTTCATCTGTGTGGATACACAGTCACCTTGGGATCTCTGGTTGTGTGTTTGTATGTGCTGGTTCTTCCCATTTCCTTGATGAGGGGTGATCAAGCCTTCCTTCCTTCCTTCCTTCCTTCCTTCCTTCCTTCCTTCCTTCCTTCCTTCCTTCCTTCCTTCCTTCCTTCCTTCCTTCCTTCCTTCCTTCCTTCCTTCCTTCCTTCCTTCCTTCCTTCCTTCCTTCCTTCCTTCCTTCCTTCCTTCCTTCCTTCCTTCCTTCCTTCCTTCCTTCCTTCCATCCCTCTCTTTCTCTCACAGATGCTTTCATTTTTCATAAGTTATTCTTGCTGTGCCACTTATCCTACATTTTTTAAAATTTACCTTAGCTTTTAACTGTAAGATTTCTGTGAATCGTATTTGTCAGGTCTTTACAATTCTACATATCAGGCACTCTCTGATGTGTTCATTCTTGTTGGTATCAAAGCTGCAAGGCTCTCTGTATTCATTTTGAATCTATCTAAAGACTTAAATCACATCAGAGTGTGCTTATCAGACATGTTAAGGGCAACATCTTAGCATCACCTTCCTTTAAAAAGACAAATGATTTATAAATAATTTCCGCTTGACTTCACATTGGATAAATTGATGTGCTAACATGTACATCACCACTCTTCATGTTAAAGTGTACGTCATCACTCCTTGCAATAATTTTTCTGTACTTTTAATTTCACACATGCCATTTGATTACATTCACATTTGGAAATCCAAAGAGCATTGCATTTTGTTAAATAATAAATTTCTGATATGATGTTATAAAACAGCACAAAAAGGAGAGAGTGTCACTCTGTTCCACAAGTGTAACTTCTAGATGCCAGTGGCTATGATGGGAACAATGTTCAGTGTGCCATGATGGTATTTCTTTAAAAATCTATCATGTGGTTTACATCTCTTCCTATAATCATATTCATACTTCTGGCCTTGTGAATTAGGAAATTAAACTTACTTCATTGTATTTGCAAGTGCTTCTCCATATTACCAAGCACTTATATTTCCCATGAGAATCAGTGTAACAGAGAATACAAGATTTGGGAAAAGATAAAAAGTATCTCTTGTCAGTCATCAAAATCATAGTTATATTTTAATCAGAAATATGAAATCTGTTCCACTTTATATGCCAACATATTGGTTAGAGACTGTACTTGATTCTCAGTGTCAGGGTCATAGGGATTTCAGAACAAACCTATGTGCCAAAAACCTTAATTTCCTATATCAGCCGTGAATTCTCAGGAGTGACCCCACTGCTCTCATAGAAATGTTCTTCCAAAGCACACTCTAGTGTGAATCCACTCAGAGCAGGTGGGGCTTTTCAGCTCTGCAGTCCACAGTCAGATGGGATGGAGCCCAGTGCCATTGCTACCACTGCTGTTTGGGGAGTCCTGGTCCTTGACAGGATTTACAACTTTATAGAGGCTCAAAAAGACCTCATTGCCACCTTTGCTCTGCCCTGGTGCAGCCCCTACTCTTGGCTTTGTGGGTCCTCACTCCACAAGTTTTGATAAGGCCAAAATGGTGCCCTCAGTTCATCCAACAGTAATCTTGGTTCCCTGCTGAGAGCCAAACTTCAGCCCCTCAGCAAAGCCAACTTGTCATAGCCAGATCTACACCCACCCATGGCACTCATCATGCAGCAGCACCTGCAGTCACACAGAAATAGGGTGCTGATAGCAACATAGGATCAATTGTGCATGTTGAAATATGACCCAATTATTTAAAAAAAAATCTTCATAGAAAGCAACAGTAAATGCACGTACAAAAATACAAGGAACAATGTCCACAGTGGGTCTTCTGGTTCTTCCCAGTAGAGGGAGTTGGGAGTTCCCTTCATTTCCCTTCATCGTTTCCTCTATTCATGTTGTGTAAGTACGGAACTTAAAATTACAACAAGAGAGAAGAAAAACTCTGTTGCCTCTTTTATTTCTGTACATATTTGCTTCCTACACAGGGTGGGTCATTCTTCCAGACTAACTCAATGTCTTTCTTGGAAAACTGGTTTCACTATTTGGATATCATTATGCAACACCATAGGATGGTTATCTGTAGCAAAAATACCACAAATCATTTCAAAGGTTTCTCACACTATCAAATATACTATTTTTAAGTCGCGTGCTTTTTTCAACCACTCAGCAGAATTGGCAAGCATAGTTTCTTTAAAAAGGAATCAAGAATAGATCTGGTTTTGTGGCAACTGTAGTTCTTGGTAAGAAAGAGAATGAGGGGAAATTATTCACATGCTTTCAGGTGAGAACAAAGTGTTTATGAAGGTACCATGTCATAAAGTGCATGATCACAGTATTTAACACTACAATTATTTTCTCAGATTCTCTAGTGATTATCATAGTTCTCTGCTCTTACCTAGTGATTTTCACGAGTGTTCTTCATATTAGATAGAAAGATCCAAGTGAGAAGACAGCAGCACAGTGTGAACAAGAGCTACAGCACCCAGAAGGTGACTGGCATGAGATCAGCCTCAGACCTCAGTGCAGCACTCTCAGCCCCAGGCAGCATAGCTGGCCTCCCACCCCATCCCCACCCAACAAATGCAGTCTAATGATAGCTCCCAAGGAAGAATCACGGAGGAGGAATCCAGTTCTTCTCTCAGTGACAGACTTGAATAGTCACAAGCTACCAGCTCTTCTTCCCAATGAAAGAAGATCTCAGCAAAATTGCATACCTTCTGTAACTCCCAGTAATCAAAACCTGCTCTGCACATGTGTGCAAGTTCATCATTGTAAGGAAAGGGCATCAACACAGACCATAAACCCAAAGGGATCACTGACTGCTAGGTGAAAGCAGATTTTCCTTCAGATTGATCCTGTCCTACTGTAAAATTATCAACATTGGGAAACCCCTCCAAACCTCTTCATGAGCTTAGGAACTGCAGCATCACAGAAATTGAAATAGTCTCATGCACTAGGCAGAATTGGTTTTTTTCCAGGGTATTAATCAGTCAGCCTTAAAGAATTTTTAAATGAACCTCTTATTAATTTGGATTGTGGTAAATTTTAGAGTAATGCTAATTGCTTGATATTAAAAGCCAAGAAAAGTACAGTGGTTCACATTGCTAGGTTTGGTTCTTTTCCCCCAAGAAAAAATACTATGACATCTTCTATTTTTATCAACTTCCTCTTGAAGTTTTTATTAACCTAGAACACCCACCGCAAAGGTGCATCATAAAGTGCTCCATAGCTGTTAGTATAAAAGCATGTTGAATGTGGTCTGACACAAATACTGAAGCTTGTTACCATTAGAAGCCCCAGCTCCTTTGGCTCATAAAGAGAAAGAGCAGTATTCCTTAAAAGGGTATTATCCCAACCTGTACTAGGCTCCATTATATACATAAAATATGGCAGCACAGCCTCCTACTAATTTTTTTATTTTCCCCCTGGTATTTTGCACTCAGCAGCACTACACAAGCACAGAAGGATAGTCTGGTCCTTACATGCAAAATGGTAAGTACCTTTCTACTTTCCCAGATTAGCTTCTCCTGCTACATTTGATGAGATTTAAGTTTGTCTCAGACTATTGGTTGCCTGCCCTTAATTTCACCTGCTTAATTTTTTTGGCCCGTTAAACAGTTAGTATAGTACAAAGACGAACACAAAAAAAAGTTTGCCAAACCACATTCCATACAAGTCCTACACGTTGCTCTGGTCAGGGTCTGGCAGGCTCAGAAAACAGGCAGAGCTTACCAATAAGGGATTTTTTGGCTGCTTTAGCACATGCCTGCTCTGATAGTGGTGTGATAGTGCTTTTCTCTTCTGACATTCTCCAAGCAAGTCCAAGCCAGTCTAACCTTGCCAGTCAGTGCATAACCTGACACCTATTTTTGTGGCACCAAATTTTGTATCACTTTCAGTTTGGGTTTCTCTGGATTTTTCCTCTTGATTGCCACTGGCTTCTTGATAATGCATCTCTTTCCTTGATGCATTTTCTTCCCTGCAGTTTCATTTCATGGCACTGTTTTGAAACAGATGCTCTGGCTACTTGCACAGTCAGTCCTGCCAGCTTCATGATTCTTCCTTGCTGTTTTTGACTGTAACCCTCAATTTACTAAGGCCTAATTGTAAGAGATAATGGAGAAAAAGACCAAGTAGGCAAAACATAAAATATAATTTAAGACTTTCAAGCTTACATTTTCTGCAGTATATTTGATTTTGCAGTAATAAGAATTTCTGGTTCCATGCTTTTTATTCTGGATGTAATGAAAACATGTTCTTTATGTATCTTAGTTGAAACAAAATGAGCTCTCTAGTAAGACAGAACCTCTGGGAAGGGAATTGGAAAATAATCTTTTGATCCTCATCTTCCTCTTGCTAAAGTGTTTTATTTATTTCAGTAGGGTCATCATGTTTGTTTAAAGCTACATAAAGTAGTTTTAAAGGTACATAAACCTGTATTCAAAAAAAAAAAACAACTTGCTTTCTTTGTGTATAAAATTTATACATAATATTAATATTGCTTCAATGAGGACTCTATAGTTAGGATCTCTGAGTACCCAGGTCTTAATGAGGTATCACAGTATGTCATAAGTATCTAATTTTAGGCTTCCAGTTTTGACATATCAATATCAATGTTAATTTTTAATTCACATGAAAATTTCCCATAAATACCACAGAAAATCAAGAAGTTATCTATGGCAATTTAATATTTGAAAGTCTTTGGATTTTAGTATTTGCTACTCAGGTTTTTTTACTGTAAGATGCCAGTGCATTTGGATGTAAAATGAGATATGGTTTCCTAGAAGTGTAGTGGATTAACAAGCTTTTAGCAAAAACTCTCCACTTCATATTTCTCCTTCTGTGATTTCCCTCTGTCTTTTAAGGAGAAAAAATTAGCTCTTTACACAGCATTTCAGTCAGTGACTTCCAGGAAAACAGAATGTTATGCCAGAGAACATCTTTGCTCAACAGTTTGCATGGGCCATTGGAATTTATGGTCCTTAATGTTAAAAGACTGTTCATTGAGTATAAGATTATTTTTTTGGTCATAAGGCCACTCAGTGGTCATAAGGCCATTGCATACAGAACCATGAGCATGCTTCTGTCAATTTAATATAGAGAACCTGTACTTAACCTTAATGATTAGAGATAACATTACCAAAAGTCACAAATGAAGAGATAAACCACATATTAATTACCCTGGAATTGCTTTCATGACAGTATTTGTGTTAATACAGCAAAAGTAGGAAAACTAAAGGGACACAGACTTATTTTTTAAGTGGGAATTCCAAAGTTTGAGGTAGGAAGAAGGCATGAATTTGTTCTATTGGTATTAAGCAATTGAAGTCCAAGTCTGAATATTGCTGGGAATGTTTGTTAAGACAAAATGGTTGATATGGTGTAATAAAACCAGAGATAGCACCTAAGTTCACATATTATTCAAAAATTCCTGCACAAATACAAATTTTTAAAATTGTGCTGCCTGATAGAAAAAGTCCTGTGAAATAAGAAAATACATATATATTTCTGAAATGTCATTTGTAACCCTCAGTATGTCAAACTCTTGTGGGTTTCATTAAGGTGGGTCCATTTTTCAGCAAGTCTAGAGAGATTTAAGACTGCAAGAATTTCATGCTATAAGGTTATGTATGTTCTAATAATTCAAGTAAGATGGATAGTTAAGACAGGTTGGATGGTTTTGACCTCAAACTAAAAAAGTTGTTCTTTTTTTTCACTGAGCTTTGGATTTCATTCACAGCTGAAACTCATGGCAAAACTCCAGGGTCCCACTATGTGTTTTCTTGACCTTGGGCCTGTTGTGTTAATATGTCATGTGACAGAGCAGTCTGAAAGGGTTAACCTCTCAGAGTCTTACATCATTTCATAATGGTAGCCAAATTATGATGAAGACCATTACCACCCACCCATCCCAAAGTGAGATTAGAGAAGCCCTTTTTGGTGGCCAATGAAGGACAAATCTGTATGCATGAGTAACAAATGAAAATTTTACACAAAGTCTTGGTGAGTATAACCAATTGCAATGTTTTGCTTAAGTTTACTGTAAAACACATATTTCTGTGAGAGGAAAAAATTTTCTTCAAGGGTACAGACTACAGAAGATGTCAGGTTCAGTTATGTGCTCCCAGATTTGAGTCGTAAATGGCCTTTTATAACCACAGACACTATTTTGATAGAGTCTGTAAAACGTACATACAATATGAAATATGAAGGGAGGAAAACAAAATGCCACACAATTGTACTCTGCACTCCTCCTGAAATTTCAGCTTTTCACAGAACACCCACTGTCAAACATCTAAAGATTTCTTTGGAGTCTCACAAAGGGTTAAGGCAGCTTGTTTGGCATTAGATATTTGTATAATGAGCTTTTACTGAAGTAATTAAAATTTGTTTATAATTAATACAGATGAATTGGTTTCTGCACAATAATAGTTAGGAGATTAACAAAGGCCACATTTTGGCAACAGGACTACATTCTTTTCCAAGTGCTGTGGGACTTTATCCAATGAATGTCTGTCCAATCCGGCTGATTCTTCAGAGATGCCATATGGCACTGCTATGCATTACAATTTTTTTTCTAAAAGGCAGCCATATGACATAACTGATCTTCAAAACGTTGTCAGAAGGCATTACCTAGGTAGGCTGCGAGCTGCTTTCCAAAAACTTAGCAAGCACAGGGGCTATTAATTATGAGCAAAAAAATGTGCACACACACGCTGGAAAGTTGGCATCCTTTCCTCTCTAGTCACAGCTGAGCATCTCTTAAACTGCTCAAGCTAGGAAAGTGAAGATGGATTTATCTTTTTTTAACTTTACACATCTTCTTTTAAAATTTTAATGCAGCAATTTCACAATCAACTTATCTCAGAAGTGTCAGCACATCTGACCCCCAATGCCCATGAACATCTTATTTTACCAGCAGCATGTGTTCTTGTACTAACTCCACTGCTTTCGCTAGCACATTTTCTTAGATCAAGAAATTGTTGCCTTTCCACACCCTCTCAGATCAAGATGATACACACTGTCCTTGAAGTCAGTCATATGATATAGATATAGATATTGATATAGATAGATGCAGATTCACCTGTTACTTGTTACATCATTTGCCTTTCTGGAAAAGGGACTAAAGGTCCCCATGTCTTTCATAGTGTTGTATGGATGACACCTAAAGACTTTGATTTTGGTCCTTCTTGCAACATGTGAACTGCAGTATCACACTGGGTGGTTCATGTTCTTTTCTATTCTCTTTATTATCCCACTAGACATAGCCATGCTCATTCTCCTCTGCAAAACCTCTCAAGCACTTCAGCTCACTCTGCTCACTCTCCTAAAACCTACCCTGGGCACCTTTGTGTTCATTCTCAGGTCAGAAAATTTCTACAAACCTGGGAACATTCTAAGGGTTGGTCTCCAGTGCGACCCTATTGTGACAACTCTTCCAGTCTGCTTTCCTATGTAGACAAGCTTTTTGCCCAAAGAGGGAATAAATTTTCATGTAATTACTTAGGAAATGGAATTGCATCTGGGCATCTCTTACCCATTTGTGCAGTCCCCCTCTTCTGGTCATTTGGTCATGACTGCAGTTCAATTTTCTGTGTGATTTTCTGATATTGCTTAAATATGTAGAATGTTACAATGAACTATTCTGGTAGTAGTACACACACACCGCATTGCCATTGTCTGCCCTGCCATATGACAGCTGCTTAGCGTGGAGATATTTTACTGGATATACTCTGAATTCCAATTATAGATCCTGTATACTTGGAATCAAATTAAATTATCGTTGTTTTTCTCCCATACTTTCATTCCCTTCAAGCATTGTTAGCCATGTAGGCTAGTATGCTATGCTTCTGGTGATTAGCAAAAAGAGGCTTCTGCAAGGATATCAAAACTTATAAAAGGCATTGCAGAGGTCAGTCTTGAAAACTGGGGCTAATGTTAAAAATCACACACAGAAATTGTTTTGAGGTGGCTTATACTTGCAGATCAGTCCGTGGCAGAGGGTTGATGTGGCTGGCATTGTACATCTGGTGACAGAAGTATTGAGTGCTGAAGTGTTCTTTTCTAACAGGTTCTTGTCTCACATGGAAACTATTCACAGTGCTACAGCTATCTGGGAGCTTGATATTTCTCATGGCTCAGTATGTCGGGGAGGAGTCCAATGCAGGTAGAACAATTTGTGACACTGGTGTAAAGGATTCAGCAAGACAATGCTGAACTGAAAGACAGGAAACCTCGCAGAAGGCTTTGAATAACATTTTGTTATTTGGTTTCCTAAAATGTTCAGTGACAATTCATGAGTTATCTTTGTCTCATTTTGCTCTTCACACCACATTTGTGAATTCATAAATGGAAAGAATTCCTTCTTTGCAGTGTTTAAAAGCCAGGATAATGATTTCTTGGAGAGACCAACCATATTGATAGGAACTGCTCTAAAGTTCATCACTTTTAATTTACTGGATATTTTCTGCACTAAGAAATGGAAACTTTCTTCCCCTGGCCCATATTTGTATTGCTCTTCATTCAACTCTTGTGGAGGATGTGTTTTCCTTAGAAATTATTTTCCTGGTCACCTCAATGGGACACCAAACCCCTGAAATATCTGTAAAATAATGTAGCATAGAGGACTTGCAGATGAAGACTGAATTTTAACCTGAATTTGCTAGCCTGAAAGAAGAAGCCTGCTCAAGTCAGTTACCACTTAGAAACATGGAGTAAGGCATTTTCCAGCCTTCAGGTTGGAAGCCAGTGAAATCTATGAGCACTGTGTGTTTTAATGTTTTCCTTATATTAAAATAATGTGCAATTGTTATAATCCACGCACCTATTAATGCTTCTTGTGTGAGTTTTAGTGTGATATAACCTGTGTGTGCATTCAAAGAGTGTATGTTTGGACTTCATTTCTATGCTTTCTGAGGTCCAGGGAAAGCTGTGTGTTTAATGGAAGGGTTTGTGAAAATAAGAGCAGAGTAGGTGGGCATTTCTACTGATCAATGAATATTCAATAAATAATGAGTGCACATATAATTCAGGAAGTTCTGAAGTATCAGAAAGTGTTTTTCTGAAAAACAGAAGTGTTCAAGTTAAGAACATGCCTACATTCTCTGCACTGTGGCTGCAGCTAAAATGGCGTATCTTTTGCCAGTATGAGAATATAGGAGAATTTGCTACACCCAAAATTTTGTTTCTTTTTTTCTGACCCAGCTTCCTTACAATGGGATTTCTTTAGAGGTGATGCAGCAAACTGTGTTTTAAAGAATGCATATGCTTCACAGAAAAAAGCCTGAAGGGGACATGCAGATGACAGGAGAGCCAGAGATGAGAGAGCCAACAGCTGCCAGGTTCTCTGCACTCAGTGGTCAGCCAGGCCAGCCACTTTGCCTGGGAGAACAGACTGCTTTGCTGTGTTGTCTTGTTTGCTCCTTGTTCTGCTTGATGTGTTTTTCTGAATCAGGTTACATCATGACTTTTAAAAAGGGAGCTGTTATAACACAAAAAAGTATTGACTGTAACAGCTGTTTCATAAGTGTTAAAAGTTTACCATGAAAACATGAATTAAGGCAGATTTATGAATATGTTATTTTTAACATTTCTTTGAGATAGAAACATATTTAGAATATGTACAGCAAAACTCCTTATGTAAAGTAGTTATTTGACATATAGAAGACACACTCTCCAAAGTTTAAGAACTTGTTATTTTTCATAATACAAAAAGCAATTAGAATACATTATGAGCTAATGTCAAACTATATCCTTCAGCCAAAGAGATGCTGATTCATAGAAATTCTAAATATGTCTTGAACTGATAAACTTTCCATTTATTTATACAATTGAAAGATATTTAAAACAACCAAGCCAAATAATTTTTAACTTGAATTTTTTAATTTTTTTTTCCTGGTGCCAGGTTTCATCTTGGAGGGAACTTTTCTAGCTGATTCAAAACACCGTAAAAGAGGATTCATAATGGAAATCTCTACCCTTGCTGTAACAGCATTAGCAGGTACCAGCCTCTAACAAAAGTCCATACTCTGCCATGATGTACTGAAAGTGATGTGAATAGAATGACATTATTTGAAGTGAGAGGAAATGAAATTCAATTCATCCACCTTAATAGAATAGTCTTATATTTAAGAGATAATGTCAGCAGAATAGAACACTGTCACAGGAAAATTAACTGCTGCTGCTGCTACATGAACACCAGGGCAAAGCTAGGTACTGACAATAAATATGGGGCTAAGCTGATGGTTACTTTTGAAACAGGAAATCCTGATCCTGTGGCAATGTTCTGCTACACAGACGTCTTGTTTATCCTGAAGGGTGGCAGAACCACAGGATCAGGGATGTTTCTTTAGGGAAAATCTTGCAAGATTTCCCTCCATACCTCCCTTCCAGTTGTTTGCTCTCTCTCCACTCCTTTCTTGGCAGTCAGTTGGTGGAGATCAGTGCATTGATATGTGCTAAAAAGTGCCTCCATCCTAAATATGGGGTGTTTTAAGAGAAATAATTTCCTGTTGCAAATTTCTAGGTCTGCCTTCTTCCCAAAATACTGTCTTAGACCAACAGCCACTGTGGGATGGGCAAATGGGTCCAGCAGGGACACAAAAGCTTCCAGCCCTTAGCACTGCCTCCAAAGCCAGCAGTGATGAAGTGACAGCCCCACTGACAGATGCAGACAGCATCACCCCACCTGGCAGTGTCTGTTGTGGCAATGATGCTTTCTTGGGTTGCTGACCTCTTGTTTCTGTTTGCACACACGAGCAGAAAGGCAGTGCTGGAAGAAGTCCAAGGTGTGTTCCCTCAGCTCCTCTTCATATGAGAACCAAGCACTGAAACCAGGTGCAAAACTTTTCATCAGGTGTTGAATTCTGTCTTGGGACATTTAATCATAGTCTGAACAGCACTGGGATTTGGAGGCATATAAGCAATGTCAGTGTGATTTTAATTCTTCCACTGGTTGCCACTGTGCTGTCCTGTGGAGGATGGAGAGAGATGCTGCGGGCACTGATGGGGAGGGGGCAGAGGTTTTCCATTCCTGCCCTCCTGGACCTGTCCTTCTCCTCACAAGAATGTTTTGAGATTTATGGATACGGCCAAAGAGGGGAGAAAAGCCTTTTTTACCTTGGTACTTCGTCTGTTTAATATACTATGTATAAGTAAGTCATCAAGTTGTTTCAAACAGTGTTCTCTCATTATTCAAACCCCTTTTGCACTACATTCATCAACATGGGTCTGAATCTTTCCCAGTGCACAGAATGGTGAAAAGTTCCCCTGAAATACACAACTCTCACCATGTGTAGAATGGCAAAATTCAGCTGATGATGATTAACCTGAATGAAGACAGTTTTGTATTATATATCATTTATTTTAAGGCCAGAAAATACCATAATTATAATCTAATCTAGTTTCTTGCATTACACACATACCAGAACTTCACTAAATAATTGCTGCATATGCAGTTCAGTAACTTGTAGTTGAGCCAACTCTATTATTTCTCTAAAGACAACCAGACCAGGTTCCATGTGATGAAGACTTGCCGCATACCTGAGCAATTTCTGCCGATATTCAATTAAACTCAAGTAATATTGAACTCAAACAAAGTGATGATTTCTAACAGGATATATAGGAATTCTGATTGTTACTTTCAGCATTTTGGACTCTGACAAAAACTACTCCTGTCTATAATGATAAAAAGTTTGTATACAAATGGCAGGTACTTAGAGAAACCTTTATTAACCTATACAAAGCCACAGTTGTTGAATATAAAATGCTTTAATATGCCATGTTTCCTCTGCCATGTTGCTAACATTTATTTTTTTTTATTTGTGAACAAAGAGCTTTATATCTTGACAAGTACAGCAGTTTACAAACATTGCAAATATCTGTCACTGTTTTATTTTCCCTGATTCCTAGAACTGGTTTCAAATATTCCCTGATTCAGATAGGATATATTGTGAGGAACAATAATGGAGGCATCGCATTAATCAGCAAGTTAAAAGCAAACAAATGAACATGGCCTTGCATACAATTTATGTCCAAATTGTGGAATTCCAGATCACAGAAGGAATGTGAAAACATCACATTCATCCATGTCTGATGCATTAAACTGTTCACAAAGTATTTCATTAAAGTTCTGCATCTCAAAATGCCCTTGAGATACAGACATTTGGAGGCCAGGAACATATCCTAAGAAGATATCACTGCACTTGCCATGGGGTTTTTTTCACTTCTTCAAGCAACTGCTAGTGCTTAGCTTACTCTCACCAGCTGACTGGGTAAGATGTAATTTTGTTCTGAACTGATAAAGCAATTTTTATTTTCTTTATTCAGACCTGAACTGTTCCACTTGACTCACAGTGCAGTACATCTAAGAACAAATCAAAGTTATGAAGAACAAAAAAGTAGAAGAATTTAAATGTTCTGCCTGGTAAGCTTGCACAGATCTCACTACTCTGAACAATGCATTTTTAGAAATGTGGTTCATTTGCAATCTAACCTTTCAGACCCACCATCAAAGCGAGAATTGCCATAAATACATCACCAAGTGTAAAACAATTGGCCCTCAATCAGTTGTCAAAAACTCGAAATTACAGCTGGATCATATCTTCCTTTATCTGAGAAGCCTCCTAGATCTGTGATTCAGAGACCGGCAATTACTAGCCTACAGGACAAGAACAGTTACAAAGTTAATTACCTGTGATTATCTTACAAAAGGTTGTGATTATATAGCCGAATGACAAAAGAAGAGTGCTCATGGAGACAAAAACAGGCGGTACCATAAACTGATAAAAACAGGACCACCCGTTGTTCAATTAGAAATCGCCCACTTTAGTTTATGTTGCTATTACAGTAACACCTTCCCCATTCTCCTCAATCTCCCTGCTTTTTCTCGAAGCAAGTACTGACCTCGTGAAAGACCTACAGTTCTTCCCTTTCCTAAGGCTGAAAAGTTTCACCCTGAATGTTAAAGGCTGTTAAGAGCCGACCCACAGTACGGGTTGGAGAGGGGCAGCCAGCACTGCGCCACCTCCTCCCCCAGCTTGTTTGTGCGTTTACCCTAATCTTCTAGACCTTATCATATCTCCTTGACTCATCCCTCAGCCTGCTGAATAATAACAATGAGTTCCAGCTGCTGGATAGCAAATCTGAAGCCCATTCACAGTCCCAGCCCTGAAACACGTGTGGGGCCAGTGGTGGAAACCGGAATGCAGCAATTCTCGTAAGAATGTTTCCAAAAGAAACCCCCACGATCATAAAATTTGTCTAGAGAAAATGTCATTTATGCAAGAACCGACCTTTCGTTAGACAAATTTCCTTAAAATTCCCACAAACATTTTGCCTTCCTTGGGATTTTTGCTTCAGTCCAGGAAGCAGGTTTTTTCTCTCCCCAGTGTTTATCATTTTGGTAGTCACAGGTTCATGTGTTGAAGGTGTTAACTGTTGTCTAACGGGGAAAAATCTCCATGAGCATCGAGGTGAGTCAGAACTTGCACACACTGTGTTAGCATTCCTTCGGGTTTCCTCAACATGTGTGTGAATGAAGGTTTTATTATACAAATATTAATGAATTCCAAATGCATGTCTGTAATTTGATGGTCTTCACAACATCCTTGGGACTCCTCAGAAAGATGCCCATGGTGTTGCAATTAGGAAGAGCAGTGGAAGCTCTGTTCCTAATATTCAAGTAGAAAGATTTTCATAAATGCATTTAAATGTAACCAACTTATAAGTGACTCTCTTGTACTTAAGTTCTGAAAATATTCCAGCCAGAGTCTGTGCACAGGGAATTAAATAAGGCAATATAATTAGGCCAAATAATTCAAGATAAGACTGCATTAAATGTAAGTGTGCAGGCTACAGCCATGTTTGAAAGCCTGTGATGGGAAAAATAAAATTTTAAATATTATTTCAGTTCTTAAGTGTCAGAGCTTTTAACTTCTCTATCAACATGATTAACTGCACATCAAGGAGGTAAATGAAGGATCCTTTCTCTTCTGGCCCAGCTTCCAAAGTACAGACACCTCACTGTTGGAGGTGTTGGCTGCATTGCTCCATGGTAAAGACAGTGGCTGTGTAAAGCTCACAACCTTTGGATATAATACCCTACAAATCCAGCACTCAGATGGTTATAATTGCTCTAGTCTACCTGCTGTGCCTTCACTGTCATGCTGCTGTGCCTGATACATTTCATTTTAGTGGATGAGGATCCAAACAAATTCTTAGGAAAGCTCGTCCGCTGAGGGCTGCAGAACATGCAGCACAGCTTTTGGCCCAGCATCTCCCAAAAAGCAGCACTTGGTGTATGCTGGCAGCACCTGGTGCATGGGGAAGGAAGCATCTCTTGACGCTCTGCTCCTCCACGCTTGCCCAGGGTACCACCTTCCTGGCTGGAAACCAAGGGAACATGACGGGGGAGCTTCATCATCAGCCAGGGAAAGGGACAGGCTGAGCCAACGCTGACGCCAGCCCTGCTGCACTGTGCTCCTGCTGATTTTAGTGGGCGTTGGATGTGCATTTTTGAAGGGCAAATTTACCTCCAGCTTAATAAGCATGATAAGTCATAGATTTGCTGGGAGTAGGAGCAGAAGCCCTCCCGCATCTGTTAGCACATTATTAGCACAGCTTGTTATGGGGCCTCACGTGATGCAGCCCTGGTCGCAGGACGCAATTACAGATGAATTCCTGCTTTGCCTCCCCCACTGACTCAGCATCACAGCTGGAGCCAGCCATAGTCACATTGCAGGAGGTGAAAGGTACTCTGAATTATAGATTGCCTTTGACCTTTTTTTGGTTTAAATTAAGGATATCATCCGGGAAAGTGCCTCCAGCCAGGACACTGCTTAAACATATGCTTAACTTCCACCAGGGGCTGGTGCTCATCAGCGGAGATGAAACGCTTGCTTACAGTACAGTGTGCATAGACACTACCCCGATGATGATTAGATAGCTTTCCAAAGAGGAGCATAAATGACAGTTTCCTATAAAACTGGTAACCAGCATAGTTCTTGAAATCCAGACACACCCTCAAATTCATGAAAATATTCACTTCAAATTCAGGGCAGACATTGAATTTCAGCCACATATAGATTAAAAGGGAATACTATGAAAATTATGCATATTTCAAAAGGTAAAAGAAACAAAGACTGTTAATCGAGAAAATAAAAACTAGATATTAGTATGCCATTGCAGAGGGATATCAATCTGAACAAACAAACTGCCTTACAAACCCTGTAAGTGGGAATTAAGGTCAACTTAGTGTCTTTTCATCAGAGTGTTTTCTATGATAACTTTGTAAGTGCTCTAAATATATAACAAATAATCTCAGGGCAAAGATCTGTTTGAAGGAGATATGATTGATGACCTATCATCCCTAATTCACTGTTTATACTCGTAGTGAGCCTATTGGGAAAATACCTCATTCATCAGGGTATTAGTGAATTCAACCAACGTATGGCACCTTCATTTTAACAAACTAAAGGAGAAAAGCTAAATGGGGGAAAATTGACAACCATCTCTGATTCTATGATAATGCAATTAGGCTGCTCCTCTCCAGAGCTTTTGCTAATTCACAAAACAGCTTCAGTCGGCAGGTCATAAATATATGATCATTTTTCACACTTTGAAAAGTAATGATGCCTTGACACGAATCAATAAATCTTGCTGAAGTCATTTATACTTTTGTATTGTGCATACAAATCAGCTTAAAAACAACTATATGTTATTTTTGACTCTTACGTAGTCTTTGTTTACGAAAAATAATTTCACAGAGCCTTCTGTGTTCCTTGTGTACCCACAACTCGAAATGGCTGCGTGTTTTCAGGACTCAGCAATCCTAGACCAGGTCTTATGGCTGGTAAGATCTCATGAAGTTGTAAAAGGAAAGGAAAGTGAGAGGAGAATGAGGTAAAACATCATCTCTTTTCTTCTCATTTGGCTTTGAACTTCCTTCTGAAAATATATTGAGGGTTTCCCAGTAAATACTGAGATTCCCATTGTTAATTCATGCAAGTTCTCACTCTGTACCTTCGGCTGTCTCCAGGGAAAGGCAGATGTTAGGTTTGCCATTATGCACTGCAATGTTGCTAGAGGAAGAAAAGGACAGACACAGTTCAATAAGAAAGGATATCAGAGCACCAAAACTTGTCCTTTGGTCTCAGGAGAGATGCAAGAAGAACCACACCTGATTGCTGCATAACAAGTGAACCTTGCCATCTGTCTCATTTAGTTGAAATTTTAAATCCCAATGATCTTCTTAATACAGTCTGTCTTCTCACAGGATTATGACATATTACATGGTTAAGGCAAGTACAATAAACTCCCAAATATGTGTGTATGCCAATAGGAACAATGCATGTCACTGTCCTGTGACATATGAAAGTTATCTCCTTCTGCCTCCTCTGTTTTGTGATTAACAACTGAATAAAACCCAAGTACATTCCTTATGTCATGAGTATGATAGAATTTTACCTGAGGCAGATATATGCAAGGATAACCAATAAAGCTGAAATGCTAGCCACTGATTCAGTGATAAAACTGCGTTGCACAACTTAGCAAAACATAAATCATGTTGTACAGTCTCTCTACACATACAGGAGCATACAGATTCACAAAAGCATACTATGGTACACGAAGGAATGATCAGGAGTGATCCACAGTAAATGTAAAGATGCACAGGCTGATAAATACTTCAGGTAGCTGCTGATGTTTGCCTTGTCGTTAAAATACCTACATGTTGTTTTTATACTGGCTGTGTATTCTGCCCTGTCTCAATTATTTGATCTTTATTATGATAAGCAACCAGTTTGCAATGCACTGTGCAACTAAGCCAAACATACAGTACATGGATGAAAATTTAACACTGAATTAAAGTGCAAGCTCCTATGTTTACACAATTTATATTTCACATACTTAAGTAATAAAATAATAATATTTTAAACAAAGACAGGATATATTTTTTGAATAGACATTAAATACCACATTATGAAGTGGTACTTCAGTAGTAATTTTAAACAGTGTTAGTTTTCAATCATATATTCTATAACGAGTATTTTAGTAAGATACTGAGGACTGGGTCTCAAGCTGATGGCAATTAATATGGCTTTGCTGAAGTTAGAGGGAATCTGTCACGTGCTTTAAGTGTATGTGATTTTCTGAATCACACCCAGGAGACAATCTGGACATTATATCCCCCCACGCTGTCTGATGCTCAGCCCCATGATTTTTGAATTTCAAGGGAGAAAGAAAAAGTGCCTCAATAATTGTGTCACTGGCCTGCTCACCAGAGTCATCTATAACAGACCTGCCCAGCATCTATAACTGCATCATCTTCTGTCAACTTAATCTGGTTTCCAACACTGCTGAAGGTGTGGTGTGCATTTTGTGAAGGTTTTTACAAGGAAAATATTTGGATTAATGATATAATTTAGTGGCAATTTAGTGACAGTAGGTCTCAGTAGAATGACAATACGATTGAAAAAGTAAACCAGTGGGATATACTTGATTGTGGCTGTTGGGCCGGCAGCAGGGAAGCTGCAGGGGTCACACTGATTGGCATTGTCACTTTCCCCATTCATCAAGCAAGGCCAGACTTCCCAAATCATTTACCAGATGGGGCAGCTCGTCAGTTTAAACACCTGATATGAAGCCATCCGTCATCTGATAACATGATCGTTGGGCTGCAGCTGGCTCGGTGCTCTGCAGCCTGAGTGCACATGTGATGGACTGGAGCCAGGGAAGCAGGCTTAGCAGTGCTGCACTCCCCTGATAGGATTTGCAGCCCTCCACTGGACCATGGAACAGGTGGAGACGGAGAGAGAATGAAAAAATTACCATGTGTTGCAGGGATTAGAGAGCACACACTTACCACTCCACTTGAATACCAATCAAAGGACAACCTTGAGCCAGACAAATTTAAGGCCATCCATGATGTAATAGGGAGAATATAGATTCTTGCATATGTTGACATATCTTCATTTTCCTACGGGGTTTTGAAGGGATACTTGGCAATACTGTAATTTGCCTTTTGTTTTCTAATGTGGACAAGAGAACAGATATTTGGAAATATATTCTTTTTCTACTTTCCTTTTCAAAGGACATTTAAAACCAGGAAATCTCTTAAAAAAAAAAAAAAAAAAAAAAAGAAAAAAGAAAAAAGAGCGTATTTATACAAACTGACCAGAGATCCTATTAGTTTTTCTCAGCAAGACAACAGTCTGACAAGATAGAGAGGAAGTACTATAAATTCAAAATATGATGATTCTTACTGAAAGCCAGTCCCATTGTTTAAATTCCCCCAGTTATTGAAATGCTCAGATCTTCCTGATTTCAAAGGAGTTAGGTGCCTAAATGGCTCTGAGGATCTGTCTTTTAGTGCCTCTGGAGCAATACTGCACCTCCTTTCCCAGACATCAGGTACCTTGGCTTTGATCTTGGGTAGAATCCTGGGAGAATCACTCTGGGGGAGATTCTCTGCTGCAGTGCTACCAGGTACAGTAAATGGCTTTAATATGTAAAGGTAACTTCCAGAAAGTGATCTGGTTTTGTGCCCAACCAGAATATTCACCAGCCTCCCTGGGGGGCATCACAACAACAGGATTTCTTTCATAGAATTGTAGAATCATAGAATCATAGGATGGTTTAGGTAGAAAGGGACTTTAAAGATCACCTAGTTTCAGCTCCCCTGCCATAGGCAACTCTGACCAAGTTGCTCAGAGCTCCATCCAGCCTGGTCTGGAACACTTCCAGGGATGGGATTTCCACAGCTTCTCTGACTAATCTGTTCCAGTGCCTCACAACTTTCTTTGCAGAAGTGTGTATCAGTTGATCCCAGTTTTGTGCACAAATCCTGGGGGCATTCCTTCTCCTCAGAGCACATGCCTCCTCCTCACAGCCTCATCTCACAGCTGCACCACAACTCTTCTGGGTATGGAGGACCAGAAACAGCATTTTGGTGGACAGCCTCTGGGTGAAGGGGCTGAGACCCTCCCATAGCAAGCTGTGGGCTGAGTCGGGCTCCTTTGCTCCAAAGCAGGTATCTCTCCATGTGCCTCAAATTATAACAACAGGGAAACCATGTCCTTCCTCTAATGATCCAAAGACAAATGCCTTTGGGAGCACTGAGTGCTCCCTGGTCTTCAGGATCCAGTGCTGCTTCATCCAAGGAATAACAACTCATTGACCTGCTGGAGGTGTCAGAGCTACAGTTGGTTATTTCAGGATGGAGACAAGGGAATTCGCCCTGCTGGAGGATACATATGGTCAAGGACAGGATGCATGATGTGTATTATCAGTGTATATATGTCTTTTCCCTCAAAAACAATTGCTTATGCAAAATTCTTTCCTTGGCTGTGCCTTTTCCTTCCTGAAAATTGTTGCCAGTGAAAGATCTGCTTTTGTGTGAAGATTTATTTCTTTCAGTTCTGATCAGCTATTAAGACATGCCCTTGAAGCAGTTTTTGTGTTGAATTGTTCTCTTTTTTTTTTTTCTTTGTAATTTCATTTTAGGCTTTGTTGCAGTTATGTGAACTAAATTAGTTAGAAGTTTAAGGTTTGGGGTGTTGGGGTTTTTTAGATTTTTTTGTGGTTTTTTGGTGTGTTTTGTTGTTGTTGTTGTTTTTGTTTATTTTTGTTTTCCTGGGGGGTTTGTGGTTTTTTTTCCGGAGGGGGGGTGGTGGGGGTGGGGTGGATTATTTGTTTATTTGTTGGGGGTTGTTGGTTTTTTTCCAAACAGTGTCAAAGGAGACATTTCCACATCACTTAAAGGACTTCATCTCTCCATGGGAATTAACCTGCAATTGCAGTGTGAAATGTTCAAGTTCTTTTGGGGGAAGGGGACACTATTTTGTCAAAAACTCATTACTTAGCTGCAGACACTTAAAAGCATGAGAGATTCTATAGTTTATGTTTGAGACAAATTGAATAAATTAACTTGCTGAAAGGCAAGTTAAATTGTTTATTATAGAACTTCTTTTGTCTTACTTTGATTTTTTTCTTAATATATACTCTGTCCTCATTCTCTGTTGGATAAATTCTGCTTCTTTTTCTATTTCAATGGCTGTGTTTTTCCAAGATTGATAGTAGGGGACTAATCTCAGATATAAGGAATTATTAGAAAACATGTAAAAATTATATATAGAGATACAGCATTAAAAAGGTGAAAACTCATGAAAGGATCATAGGAAATAACATAAATTTTGAGAACTAGTCAGATATCAGCAGATATACAAAAAGATCCTTCCTTCCTTCCAGCAGAGATAGCAGAAAAGTTCAGCAGAAACCTGAAAATGAATTAGTGAAAAAAAAATACCTCATGTCTAATTAGCACAAATGATTCATGGTATTTTAGTGATGAAACAGAAGTTTTTATGCAGGCAATATACCTTTAAATCTGTTTCTGTTGACAACTGCTTTTATCTATCTATAGAATTATAATTAGCAACTTCAAACAATAACAAGGCTATTTTATGAGAGGAAGCATGACTTTATTCCCAGCATAAAAATGGAGAAGGTGAGACAGATGAAGTGATTTTTATCCCTGTGAAGATTAAGTGATGGTCAGAACTTAGATTTGGTTTCAAGCTATAAGAAAGTTTTGGTGGTGTTTTTTCTCCCTCACTTTTAATATAGCAGCTAAATAATACACACAGGTGTACAGATGATTTGTGAAGAAAGTAAAAAGCAGAAAAATAAGATAGAAATGACAGAAAGTGGTAGATGGTGACAGGGGGCTATTTTCCATCTAAATTTGTACAAGTATTTAAAAGAGCACCCACTTTTTTTTTTTTTATTTTGTGTGTGGGTATCTTTAATGCCTTAATTGCCTATGGTATTATATTTATTTAGAAGGAAATAGCTGAATTAATTTCATTTGAGTTTTCTTTATTTTAATTATTTGTTGATAAATTGTAAAAAAAATCTCCCCAAAACCATGAGGTATTGAAATAAAAATCCAAATTTAAGAAGAGGCAAAACAGGAAAAACATGCAAGCTTGTAACTAGATGTCTCTAAACACAAGATATACCAGGTTTTCAAATCCATTTCTCACATCTTCCAAAGCTTCAACCACCTCCCACTGAAATAAATTATATTTTCCCCCTGAATCCTGAAGCTCAACTGAGTTCTTTCTATACAGCACCATGGAAAAAATATAATAATAAAATCCAATAATAATAATACCAGTTGTCATGGATGTACAGAAAAATTTGTAGAAGACACCCTGAACACTTAAAATTACATATTTACATGTCTTCTCTGCATCTTTAACACAGAAGTGAAATTCATGTCTTGCTGATAACCTTGGTGCCAGAATGTCACATACTCTTTTTATTCTCCTTCCTTTTGCAGTTGGAAAAAAAAAAAGCACATTACAATCCTCATATGTAAATTCTATAAGCTTTACTGTTCTCCTCAGGTGTGCATGCCAAGTTTTCATTATGAAGGCTCCCCGCTGTGAAAAAAAGGTACATTTTCACTTTCATGTGTCTGTTCCTTTGTGGTAGAAAGGCTTGAAACATTAATGAGTAAACTAAACTAAAACTGTACAGACATTCCTGCAGGAAATTGGGTAAGTTTCTGATTCTGAGGGGAAGAAATTCAACTAGGTCAATAAAATTGTGTGATTTTGACACTGTGAAGTCAGTTGTCACTAAGGAGTTACCCGTGCTATTTTTATTCGTGTTAATGGCATTTTTATGCCCTGGTGTTTTGTTTTGAAGATTTTATCCCACTGAACCAGAAGACACAAAAAGAAAAGAATATTTAAAAAGAGGGCATGGAAAAGAAAAATAATTTCTTTGCAAGTTGAAGGCTGATATCTGTCATGGCTTTTTTATTTCTCAAATGATTTTACTAAGTCATCATTTCATACCACCTTGAGTTATGTGAGATGCAACATTAGTGACAAGTATGGTGTCTTAATTATACAATCATTATTTACAGCTATAAACCATTGCACAATAGGTTAAAGGGTTGTATTAGTCACAATATATCTTTAAGTCCAGTGTATATATCAATACCCTTACATACATAAATTAAAAGTAATGCTTGTTTGCTCAATAAATGTTAATACTTTAATAAAAAAAGAATAAAAATAATTCATCCTTTGGTATAGATAAGATGTTAATGTGGCAGAGTTCACTGGAAGTCTTACAATAAAACAGATTTAATTGATAATAGTGTATTTAAATTTTAAAATGATAAATAAATCATTTGATAAACTGATAATTAAAAAAAAAAACAAAACTACTTTAATAAAAAAAGAATAAAAATAATTCATCCTTTGGTATAGATAAGATGTTAATGTGGCAGAGTTCACTGGAAGTCTTACAATAAAACAGATTTAATTGATAATAGTGTATTTAAATTTTAAAATGATAAATAAATCATTTGATAAACTGATAATTAAAAAAAATCATCCTAGAAATTGTGGTTGTTTGTTGAGGAAATTGCTTTGACATGAACAGCCAATGGAAAAATAAGAAATCATTTTTCTCTTGCAAGAAGTGTAAACATTTATTTTTCAATTTCGTTAAATAACCAACTTTTTTCCCAGCTAGATCTAGGTTTTTAGTTTTCCCAAGGATGAAGTAGAGATCCAGGCAGAGATTCAAGTAAGGAGGTTTCTGTACACTGTTCAGTCTCACCAAACATATCTCAGCAGAGCATCATAAATTTATTCCCAAACAACCTTGGAGACTGAGATTCTTCACGCAGAATGACAATGAACTCCTGTCTAAGAGAGAGAGAAAAAAAAGGGAAACTACTGCATCAGGTACCTCAGATTCTTAAATGCTAATGAAAATAAGTTTTATTTATGTTTCTTAGAAAGGGGGAAATTCAATACAATATTCAGCCTTTGGGACATAATAGGAAGTCAGTCACCACTCTGTGTTATTCTGGATGACTGTTAGTGTAGACCTGTAATAGAAATAGAAGAATGGTGGACTTTCTAAGGAGAACGGTGGTTTTGGAGCTCAATGGACTGATAAGCAGCTGGAAGGTGTCAGGCTGTCCTCCTACCTCACACCCTGCTCAGTCTGCCCAAAAGCTGGAGCTCACACCCAGCCCTGGGCACTGCCCCAGCCTCAGGCCACTTCCTGCTGGTACCCACCACTGGCAGGACCTCCTTCATGCAGCATCCTGCTGCCAGTCACACAGGACAGAAAACGCTGTTGGCCTTCCCCTTCATTCCCCTTAATTAGGTAAATATCTTTTAAGGGATAATTAGGGAGGGAAATTAGACCAAACTTTCTTGCCAATCTTTCAACTGCATGCAAGTTTCCCCGTTTCTGTGTGTGTCTGTTTGTGAGAGGAGGGGTACCTGGTCACAGACATGCCAGGATCTCTCTGGTAACACTCTATTCTGAAATGGTGGAATCACATGTGGAATCTGATGGAATCACATCTGCTAAATATTACAGTAGTGCAATTTTTGATCTCAGAGTGCTTGACAAACATTTTTTAATTACTCTCCATACCATCGTAAGACAGCTAAGTTTAATTTCCCATACTTCATAGCTGGAGAAAGTGAAATGTAAGGGTATTAAGTGACTTGACCAGAAACCAAATAACTCCAGGAGCTGGAAATACAGGCCCTGATACAGGAAACTACTGGAGTAGATGCTTAACTTCTGGTTTTGAAGCATTCAATACAAGACAAACAGTTTAACAGAAGGGCAAAATACTGCATGGAAAATTCTCCAGTCATTCCACTCTTCAGCTATGACAAAGGAATATTAGCCTTAACTTGCCATCTAACAGCTTGTAAATAGCCCTTGATGTACCATACAAAAACGTTGCACTCTCTATTGTCTGCTCACTTCCCCCAGATAATACTGATCCAATTTCTGGAGCACTGTGGAATCTGGTGGTGTGGGGAAAAGAGAGCAGACTTTGATTTTTTTAAAGATTTATATCGGTGCTTGATAAGGGAAGAGTCCACCCTTAGGCAGGCATACTGCAAGAGGAATGAAAGAGGCAAGAGAATAAAAAATCAGGCAGTGTCATTAGGAGTCCCATGAGTGATAGGCTGCCCCCTTCCTGCTCTGCCTGCTTGTGTGGGCTGCTTTGCTGGTGGACAGCAGTTTTATCAGCACTCAAGATTCAGTAGGGATAAGCATTCTGACTTTATCAAAATCTGGACAGTAAATCTCCTCAGGAGCGGTTTTCATCAGGTTTCTGGTAAATTGTAATGTTGGTCAGAAATACCTGAGATTAGCTTCTTGATTTTCTCTGCCTTTGGCAATAAATGCTAAATGGTATTAACATTTAATAAGTGTAGCTCAGACTTCTAAGTAATTAAGAAGAGATTCAGTTCAGTCCCTGTTTGATCATCCATTTCGACCTTGCTGTAATTCCAAATTTTTACTCGATAAATATGTCAGTACCACATTTATAAATGAAAATTTTTGAACCTGAGAAGCCTTGGCTTGGAATCCTTGTATCTAGGATTCACTTCTGAGCATGTTAATACTGAAGTACATTCCTCTGTAAATTCCTGGGACTTGATTAATCCCTTCGAGCAGAGGCACGGAAAAGGAAATGCCCTATTTTAACCTGATAGCATGCATTGCTCTAGAGCATCTTTCTACCAGAGACTGCCTCTACAATCTGTCAGCTCTTATCGGCTTCAGTTTTGTTTTTCAGGAGAGAACCCACCCACCGTGGGGCATTTACCTGGGGCAGCCCCACTCTCCCCAGGCATACTGCTGGTATGTTGGATGATGACCATCAGGGATGGCAGGATGGTGTGAGAACCATGGCCAGTTTGCAGCACTTCAGATCCCCTTAATTCCTTTTTCTTCTACAGCCTCTCAGGACTCAACCCACAGACACAGGAGTCAGCATAAACAATAGCCAAATCTACTCATGCAGTGTCCCTAGGAAGAAATATTCCTTTCTGCTATTTGTATCTGCACATGAACCGTGGCACTGCTCAGAGCCAGATATAAGGAAGCAAGCAAAAACAATGTGTGAAAGTGGGTGGAAAAAAATATGTACTTAGAGTAGATTTGACCATTTCCTTTTTATACTATTTACTAAATACTCTACGTTGTAACTTAGATATTCGGTCATGTTAAAACTTATTTTTGAAGTTGGATACATTGAGATAGCCTCCTGAGTCCATCAGTTATTTAATACCAACACAAATTACTGGGGCCAGTGAAGCATTAAGATCAAGGAAAACCTCTTATTACATACTTTTTGGTGGCTGCTATTACAAGAGCAGGTCCCATGGTATGGGATGCTGTGCCCCAGAAGTTGAAACCATGTTGTGAGAATACAGAGAAGAGAACAGATGTGTCAGCATCAAGATCACAAGCCGATAAAATGACTAGCTTTGTAAAAATAAAGCAATACTAAATATAAAAAAATGCATAAATAAATATTTCCCCTTTTCCAAAAGGTAGCATGGAGAACAATTCTGACTGCACATAATTTCAATACATTGTATTTCACACAAGGGTTTTTTAAAAAGCCAAACCCTGAATAAAGAGGATATTGGATTCCTTCCAGAAGTATTGTTCCTTATTACTCCCACCAAGATTTTAGAATTAGTAGACTGCTTTGATCAAGAGAATATTTTCTTTTCTGAAATGCGGTTTTAAAGTAACACATGTGCTTCTTTCTATGATCTTGATGTATGTTGGAAAACAATAACTACTACATACTTATTTTTAGATGATAATTTTAGCAGGCAAGAAGTATTAATACTGTGCAGTGTGTACTCTAATAACAAATGTGACTTGTTTGAGACTAATTTCAAATAGCAGAATACAGTATTTGAGGAAATTTAGGTCTTTCCTGGGAAGCAATTCAGGCAATATGAGCTAAAAAGCATTTTTCTTGCACTTGCTTTAGAAAAGAAGAATTGTAAAGTGTTAAACTTTTTCAATCTACATGTGTAAAAAAATCTTTCTCCTATAGTAAAGAGTCATCTCATCCTAGTTCTGCTCGTGCAAGCTATGAGTTTGAACAGAGGAACATGCAGAATAACATACTTTATTCACTCCATCTACTTACTGCATTCTTCTCTCTGACTAACAGCTGAAAAGTGAGTCTAATTTGCTGATTAATATAATTAGAAGCAAATGATCCATTACATTAACTTTAATGAACTGCAGCAGGTCACTTGGTTATGGATGGCACCGTGCAAAGGTTATAGTTCAGGGCAAGACCAAATTTCTCACAGTTGCCCACAAAGCTTTTATGCAGCAGACACAACAAACACTTTCCAAGTCCTGGATACAGAAAAGACTTGATTTCATAGCCCACTGCTATCTACTGAAGCTTTAGTTCTTCAGTTCAACAATTCATAATTATCTCATTTCACTGACAGCCACGTAATAAAGGCCAGCAACTTAGTGGTCTTGTAGTATCAGGGTGTGAGAGCAGGCTTTTCACAACCAGCATATTTTCTCAGATAAGGGTCAAAGAACTCATCCAATTTACATTTGTTTCTCAAACATTGGGGGAAAGAAAAGATACAGTAACACAGTCTCATCTGTATTCACAAAAGGAGTTCAACTCACAGAAGGAATCTTAATTCCATGCTATTAATATTAATATTGATATTGATAACATTCTAGAAGGTAAAAATAGCCAAATGAATGACTTAACTTATTGGTATTAGATAGTGATGCTTTTGCTTATGATGTTTTCTTTGACTTAAGTCTTGCACCTCTAGAATTGTGTTACTGGGAGAAGCCAATCCTGTATTCATTTCTAGATAAACAATTTCATCTAGGCATTCTAGACATCCACTTTATTTTAGGGATTAAAATGGCAACAATCAGAAAACTCCTTAGGAGCCCAGTCTGAGCCCTGTCAGAAGTTACCATCCAAGTGCATCGCAGGCAGAGCCGAGCCAGCCGAGCGCGGGCTGAGCCACGAAGCCACCTGCTCTGGGATCACAGCTGGATCCCAGCTGGATCTGCTCTGACCCAGCGGAGCGAGTGCTCACTTCGGGCAGGGCAGGCTCGGGCTGCTCATTCTGCGGCTCACCTGCAGCAGAAGGATTCGCAATCGGCGCTTGCTGCACTAACCCAGCTGTTCCTGACCAGCGGCCAGCAGCGCCTCGCACTGCACCGGGGACTCCCCTTTCCACCATGCCCGGCTCTCTAGAGCGATTGCAGATAGACTCAGGGGGAATATTCATTCGTGCGTTGCCTTTTCCCCCTCGGCTATCTACAAGTCGTCTTTACTGTGAAAAAGGTTACATTTAATAGATGGTTAACTATTTTTAGACCGTGATGAGCTGCCTAATTTGACTCCTTGTTACTCTTATTTTTGATTTGTATTTGATCACCTAGGTCATGCACCTTGAGTGGCCAACAAACACTTCAAAAAGGAGAATAATGGTAGAGAAGCACAAATAACCAACAGTGAATAAGGAACATTCTTGTTCACACACAAATGGCCTTGTTTGCACATGAATATGGGGGTTTGTATGAAAAAGACCCATTCGCCAAACATCCATGTGAAGGGAAACCCATTCAGCACGAATGTTTGTGAACACTGAATAACAAGTGGATGAACAAGCGTGAATCAAACAGCCGTTCAGACTTTGAACCAATGTTCGCAAACACTGGTTTGCATTATTCACCCAGGCCTGTGAGCAGCCATCTGTTCGATAACTGATAATGGAGATGGAAGTTGGGTTGTTGGGTAGATATGGCTCATCAGGGAGAAAATGGCTATCTATTTGCAGGATTTCTGCTTAGTCTGTTGCAGGCGTAGCCTCTGTTCCTCTTGACCTGTGATACCAGTTTATCTTCTCCCTTTCCTGCCAAAATGTGTGTTTACTTCATATATAATATGAAATAAATTTGTATATGCAATTATACATTACCACAAACATACCTACACACACACACACACAGATGTGTGTATATATATACCATTACTGGTTTTTACTTAGTATTTAAAAGACATCTTAAATTTAGGCACTTGAGTGTCTTTGTGACTGGAGTGCTTAGCAAAAGTTTAAGACCTAAATATACAAAGATAGATACCTGGGCAGTGTTAAAATCGGGTTTAGGTGTCTTTAGATTTAAACCCAAATAAATGAACATTTTCCAGAGTTGTAGCCATCTGCATACAGTAGAAAATAATCGGCACTTTGCTTACGATTTTATAATTGTAATACCAAAATCAGTATTTTCAGATATCAGGACAGACTTTGAAATACAAGTTTTGCATCTTGAGTTTCAAACAACACTTCCTCACAACTATAAATTCTTTTTCACTTCCTCACTAAAATGAATTCTTCTTATCCAAGAGATGTTAACTTTGCTAATAAAAGCTATTTTAAAAATAGCTTTTATGTGAGAATAATTAAGTCCAGACAACTTGTGTGGATTGGTTGGTTGCTGCAGTATATTTATTCCCGGTATTTCAATTAATAATGAGCATGGTTAGATTTATAGAGAAGTGGTAATTGCTTTTGTTCTTCCTATGGCAGGTTGATAGCTATATTTCTATGCAACTGATTTAGTATAATTTATCTTAAACTCTGAAACCTTTCCAAGGGCTTCTACTGCTTTTCTAATCCCTACATAAAATATTTCTTTGGGTTAGAAAGCATCAAAATAATGTTTGCATAAAGTGCTATTTTCTGTTTTTGATTTTTGACCTCAGCTTCCTGTAGTCTTCAAATTGCCCTTTGTCATTCTTGAAAACAGTTGATTCTGTTTCAGGGCAAGTAGCGAAGGTAGAAAAAATCTAGTATTAAATTCCAGTCAATGTGGGGTACTTATCAACTATGTTCTAGCACTTATTTAGAATGTAACTTTTTAGTTTTATCTTTGCCATGTCCAGCCTGAAGATTTCTTAAACGTAAATAAGCCCAAGTGTACCACTCAGAAGAATGGAAATAATTATAAAACCAAAAATCTAATAATAATAATGATAGCTGCACCTGGTTCCCAAACTGTAGTTTTCTAGTTTTTTGAAACTTCACTTTGTCAACATAGCTATAGGCTAATTTTACCCACATAAGATTCAATATTTGCTCATTTCCAAGAGCTGGGCAATCAGGTCTCTCTGCACAAACTTTGTTCTAACATAGCAATGCTATTTGCAAACCAGTCGCTCCATTCTTATCTATGAATTACAACCTGAGCATGTATACATTATCACAACTCAAATAGACAAAGGAGAAACAATTAATTAAGAATTTAAATTAAAAAACCCTGAGCCTAATTTCTATTTCATTTTAAACCCCCATATCTAAAACGCATATGTACGTTTTCATAGTGACAATTTCAATAACAAATTAACAGACTCGAGTTAAGATCAGAGCTGTAGCATGGGGGGATTTTTTAAATGCTGTTGATTAAAATATATACAAAGAAGTAAGAAGCAGAGTCTTAAGAGTGTGTTCATTCTAAATTGCAATGGTTTTGCAGTGGACCCGAGTATGTAAGTAAGTAAGTAAGTAATGATTACCTCCCTTTTAAAATTTCTCTTGCAGAGAAGGAAGAGATAGGAGTAATAGCAGCCTTGAAGCAGTCAATCAGCTGGTGGGAAGAAGAAATAGCTTGATTTAGGAAAACAAAGACAATGCAAAGGTAATGGCTGGAGCTATTACCCAGCTGATGGGTGATAAAGCAAGACAGAAACAACGCTGATCACGAGGAGATTCAGTTTTCAGCAGACCATTTAGAGGAGCTGTTTTTGTAGGTGTTTTAAGAAATATGTAAAATTTTTGATAAGAAGTAGATTTTTTGGGTGCTCACCTATTGAAAAAGGGACTGATTTGCTTTAGCTTTTCCAGTAAAACCTGAAAACTGTCTAAGAAATGCACCTAACCAAGAAAAATGTTTCTTTTCCACAATCTTTTTTTTTTTTTTTTTTTTTGATGGAGCTGTAGAACCATAACCCTAGTATATTCCCAGCTTTCTAAGGCTTAAAGCAGTGTGAGAAGAACACAATTCTGCAGAAGCCCCCTAGGCCCTGCTGTTTTGTCTGTGGCAGTGAGGAACCAGTGATACCACCCTGTGCTGAGTGTGTGAGTATGGAGTCATAGAATCATGGAGGCTGGAAAAAACCTCTATGATCATTGAATCCAAACATCAGCCCAGAACCACCATGTCCACCACTACACCATATTCCCAAGTGCCACATCCATATGCTTTTTGAACATTTCTAGGGATTGTGATTTCACCACTTCCCTGGGCAGCCTGTTACAATATTTGGCCACCCTTTCAGTAGGAAAAAAAAAATCCTTTTAGCTAATCTGGCCTCCCCTGTCACAATAGGAGGCCATTTCCTCTTGTTCTATTGCTTGTTATCTGGGAGAAGAGACCAACCTCAATCTCTGACTGTCAGCTCAGTTGTCTTTCAGAAGAGCAGGGGTCTACAAAGAAAAGATTAGGTGTATGTTGTTTGATCTCTTGATAACTGCTGCATTTTCAGGGAAAGTAGAAAAATCCCTTCCTAGATAAAAACATGGATCATTTCCTTTAGTATTGAGCCTGAGTGTTTTATGTGTTTTTGTCAGCTAAGAGGATGTAAAATCTATGCATCAAGTAATAGTTTGTTTACTCCTACTCCTGTAGTAAGATATTTACTTACGCAGTCTTAAAGACAAGCAAATGTGAACAAGCAGGCGTTTTCCAAAGTTTATAAAGAAAAGCTTTGAATAGCCAAACTTTTGATTTCTTTATATACAGCAAGGGGAAGCAGGGTAATTCTCCTGTGTGCCTTGTCCCCAGAGCTGCGTGTCCCTGGCTGGCAGAGAAGCGCCTGTCCCCAGCTGATCTGGGGTCATGTTGCCTGGCCCGACATGAAGGCTCTGCTGTGGCAGCGAGCATCCTCTGCCAGGGAAACCTGCCAGCCCCGGGGCCAAGACGCCTGCTGAGGATTTGCAATGTTCTCTCTGCAATAAACTTGGGCTTAGTGACAGTGTTAAATAACCATTTTGTCGACTTTTCATTGACTGCCTGGCTTTTGTGGTTTTGCTCAAGGGCCACAGCTCCTTTCGGGGATACTTTTCTAGCCTTTTCCATACCTGGCACTGGGATAATAATATTGCCTTTGATTATGGCCTTGGCTACTCTCCAGCTCATACCCTGGAGTACATTATAAGGCTGTCTGAACCCTGTAGGGCTCAGTTCACAACGAGGTTTGTGAATGGAAGAGCACATCTTTGAGGCTGGCTGAAAATCCACAAGAGCAAGGTGCCTTCAGAGTTATCTGCTACCCACTGCAGCCCTCCCAGCACCATCCAGGACATCTTCCTCCTCTCCTCATGGTTTACCCAGGTGAAAGAGTGAGAAACTAGTGCTCCCTACCAGTGAGGAATGTAAACATTCAGTGCATATTATGCTTGGTTTTTAATTTGAGAAAACGGTTCTAATTCAACACCTAACCTTACTCTAAGTAGAGGCAAACTTTACAGCCATTGGTTCTAGCAGCCATCACCCCAACATTACCAGGACAATAAGATGTTGTTATAGCTATAGCCATGAGCTACTCTAAGAATTACCAGACCTGTTAACTCCTCCTAGAAAACTCCCTAGTAAGAAAAAAATACAGTAAATTATTAGACACTTATCTTTACTATGTTTAGGAACATAGATTGCCTCAGTTGTCACAGTTTCTTGCATAAAGACTGTGTTAATCAACAGGTATTTGCTATCTATGTCTTTCATTTAGGATTGAGAAGAAATAGGTTTGGAGTCACTCTTTGGCACCCACAATGTAAACTAAATAATAACTCTGCTTTTTTCTTTTACTTGCACATTTCTCAAGCTCAAATACACTAGAACCACTGGTGGTTGTTCATTTACCTTAATGGGTAGTGAAAGAAGCCATGAAGGCTCATATCCATGTAATAGAAGAAAAACAAAGCTCATTTGCTTGTGAAGTCACTCAGACCAAGGATAAAATCTGAGGAAGTTTTCCTTGGATTGAATTTTTCTATTTCTACAAAAAAAAATTCTTTTTTATTAGGAAGTTTGCTATTAAAGAATGACTAGAAGCACACATGCAAAAGGAAAGTGTCAAAATAGATATTTTATGATTGATCTTTAAAATATAAAATGTTTTTATAACAAATGCAGAACACTAAAGTTTTATGTTCTTACTTCTGTGGTTAGAATCTATTGGTTTTTGTTGCTTTAGCTCCTAAGATTCAAAACTCAAATGGATTTGTTTATAAAAAATTTGCTCAATACAAGGAACATGTTGCTAGGTATGGAACTTTCATTTAGTCAAATCATCATCCTGAGACCTTGACATAAAGCTCCCATTTTTAATAAACAAAAATGTGTTTATAGATACATGTGTACCACATAATGCATGCATGTATGTATATAGGTGTATATCTACATATATACTTACATTGTATATGTATATATACAAGATAAAAATAAGCACATAAAAAACTAATTTCAAGCAACCTAAACAATTCAAACCAGCTGTTGGCATTGTTTCCCTGTTTTCTTCAACACAGAACATTTCTTTGTCAATCTGAAATTCGTCAGTACCATTCAATAAAGTTTCCATGATATGCAGCTGCTGTGTCATCTATGCTACATTTATTGCAAACATAAGGCAGAAAATCTTTGGGAAAAAATTCTCTAAAACACAGCTCGCTTTAGAATTATGTGTGGCTTGTCAGTCTGATAAAACTGTGGTCAAGTTCAGAGGGAATGATCCAGAGCTGTTGCTATCTCCCAGGAGAGGATTATGTGTGTACCTCCTAGGTGCAGAGGAAAAGTTTTGTCTATGAAATCCCAGAATCCTATACTCAGAGACGGAAAATGCTGTCCCAAATGACAGATATGTTTTCTCTACCTGTCAGATCCTCCTAGCTTGTTCTCTCCAACTCTTCTTCCTCTCCTTTCCACACATCCAAGGGATGAGCATTCCTGTGACTTCTTCTGTGTCAATTTGTCTTCTCTAAAATAGTCGGTTTTTCTGATTCTCTTGTTTCCTTTTCCCAGCTGGTTCTAGGACATGCATGAGTGTTGTTAACACATCCTGAGTGGGATCATTTCTTTGAATCCTGTGTGAAAGCTGAAGGAAAAGCTCCTACTACTCCCACCTCTTGGCCATTCCTTTTTTTGGATGAGGGAAATGTTAAGTCTTCCCCCTTGAGAATAGAAGTAAACAGCCCCTGTTTTGCTTAGCTTCATTCTTCCCAATTCCTTTTCACTGATGCAGACAGAATGTTTTTGTTTGACTGGCCAAGGAAGCAGTTGCTAATAGCGTTGGAAGAAGATTTATTTTGTGTATCAAACTTCTGCCCTTCTACAATAAAAAGTAGTATAGTCTGGTGTGTCCATTAATAACTGTACATGCTCATATTCTAAATCATCTTCACTCTTAACCTATCTATAAGTAAATGATAGTTTTATGTCAGTGTTAATGTCAATTAAAATACAGCTTTTACTCATTCTTACTATAAGCTTTAGACTGGGAAGCACAAAAGGGAGACTGAGCAAGCTTTTACTTTGGCTTTATTAAAGTTTCTTAAAATAAAACGTAGGCAGTAGTAGAATACAGCAGTTAAACAGGTATATCCTTCAGAAAGCTCATCCTCTCTCTACTTAGAGTTTATTTTGTTCTGGCCTCCTAATAATGTATTTGGTTGGAGCGAGGAACATGATCAATTCAAAATTAGTCTGGTAAAATCAATTTTGCCCACTTGGACAAATGCATTATACTGAAGAGTGAGAAAAATAAAGACAGTGTAATAAATTCCAGAATTGACAGACTGACAGACTGTTCAGCGACTTGACAGACGCTGAACAGGTGTGTGATGCTGCATGTCTGTGGTCCCACAGCACCAGGGTGTAGATGTGACTGGAGAGCCAGGGACCACTCAGCTGGTGGCTGCAGGGTTTATCTCAGCAGGAGTCACTGAATGATGAGCACCAGGGAAAAGCAGGGAAGAGTCTTTGGTACTGACACTTGGATCGAAGAGCTCAGCACTGTAAAAAGAATTTTGTGCAATTTTGACTGCTCCTTGTAGATCTTGACCTCTGCAATTTTTCATTATACTGATTTCCACGAGATAATTTTTAAAATTCTTTTAATTTTGACCCTTTTTTAAAAGGTCATTATGTAATTTTGTTGACTTTATAATTATTTTTGTCTTACATTCCATTTTTTATCACGATAATGTTAGTAATGGCTTGTTGGGTTGGGTTTGTCTGCTTTCTGCAACACGGGACTTCTGAACAAGCTGAGGATAGGAAACAAAAGAGAATTAAAGTAAACCAGCTCCACAAAAGATTCAAGGAGAAAAACTGAACCAAATCTAGTAATAAAGTAGGCTAAAATCTAATACCAGACAGAGCATTTAGGAGACCTTAAGCACTGTCTGAGGACTCAATGGTTCATTTGTAGTTGCACTTACAGCTGATATTTCATTTAGGATTTAATTGTATATCCCCCCTGTGCTTATAAATAGTGTTAGTGCAGTTATTAAAGCAGATTCTGAACATTTTCCCTTGTCACCCTCCCCTCTGAACAATTTCCTGTCATTGCTATGGACTGTCATCCGGTGATACCAACTCAGACTCAAACTATTCAATTTCAAAGCTTCTTTGTGAATTGGACAGTGGTGATACCCATCTAACACGCAGATGAAACCTGAAGCCCAATGACCAGGTGCATCCCTTAGCAGAGTTAGGAGGGAATTTCTGCACTGGAGTTGAGCCAAAGGGCTGCAGTGGGCATGGAGCTTCCCCTGTCTGATGCCCAGCTCTTTGTCCCTACCAATTAGTGCTCACCCTTTAGTATAACAAAGGCAATAGCTTAACTGGTCTCAGAGGTTTACAACCACATGAAATTAATGCATTTTCAGCTACCTGAGTGCCATAGTTATAGAATGAAATTGTATAGTGATTAACTGACTGGCCAAAGTGTAGTTCTTGAAACTATTACCTGTGAGTGCCCCACTCCCCAACAATTTAAACCATTGTAGGAGCTGCCTTAGACTACACCTGACCTTGCCTAAGGCTGTGGAAATGCATAACTGCATAACAAATGTGCTTCCTTCCCTCTGTGCAATCCCTACCTCTTATTTGGAGCTGGTGTGGGGGGTGTGCCCAACTTCCTCACACATCAGCACCCACCAAGGTGTGCAGGACTGTGCTAACAATGCT
>NW_005054344.1:3732324-3735096 GCF_000277835.1 Geospiza fortis
GATTTCTCAGCATCAAGTGGAGACTGCTCCCCTTTCACAGGAGCTGACCTGAAGAAAATATGAGAATATGAGATGCCGATGGCACGGTTAGTAGGAAATCGGCAGCTCTAGACCCAGACACCGGTCAAGTCCAAGGCTGAGAGGTGCTTTCCAAACCTTTCTGCACAATGAGAAAAATCTTTCCAGGTGGCCATGGGTGCCTGTGCTCAGGCATGTGCAGAACTGTGGAGTTTCTGCCTGCACCTCCTTGCTTTGTGTTTCCTATCTGGCAACACAGTGCTCTAGCTGAGGAGTTTTGGCTGTAGTTACCAGAAGATCCAGCACCACAACCTTTTAATTACACTAATTTCTTATTTACATTAATATTTCTTCTTTGTTCATGGTTAATTCAATATCTTGGCTCCTATTTAAATGTTTGAGATGGTTTTTTTTTAATATGCCTAATGAAACACAGCAATCCTATTTCTATGCAGTGCTGCTGGTACAGCATGGAGGGAGGAAGAGGGGAGACTTTAGCTAAACTTCTTATTGGAAGTCTAGCATCTTCCAGAAGAAAACAAACCTCATTAGAGTACCAAACATATTTGATAAACATATTAAACCACATAACTGATTCTGGTCATCTCAGTTTGAACAGTGTGTAATAACTTCAAGATCTGGAAGTACTGGAAGAATAAATAACACAGCCTATAAAATATAGGATACACTTGAGATAGAATATTGCTATTCTAGCAGTGCAACACTGTCACTGCTGTCATCCCAAATTGATGGGGAACATCTATCTGCAACAGTAAGCACAACCATTAGTTGTCCAAAACAGTTCACGAGTATTTTGGGAATGTGGTATGCCTCCATTTCTGGAAGACCATGACATGCTGATTGACACAATCTTGATTATTCTGAATGTGCTAAAAGTAAAGCCTAGAATATTTGAAGTTGCTGTCTGCTAACTTCCAAAGATTAAACTATTCAAACCCCAGTCATGGTGAGTAAGTGCTTTGCTACCATTTTACCTGTTCAAGCTCTATTTAAAGTCTATTTATTTCACCAGTTTGACGCTATGTGGGAATATTATTATGAAGCCGGTGCAGTGCTGAAAGACATAGAAGAGCTTTCTCTTTTTATTATCCCTTTCATTCTATTTATCTTTTTTCTTGTAATGTTTTACATAATAAAAGGTTTACCTGTTTATTGGTTTGTTGCTCTGTTGTTTTCTTTTTTTCTCCAGGAAACAAAACAGATATTTTCAAAGAAGGCTGCTACCACAAAGGCCTTAAAATAATCTTGGCCATTGCTAAGACACCCCAGGCAAACACTAATAAGAGCAGGCAAAATAAAATGAAGAAAAGCTGGAGAGGACACAAGTTCTGCCAAAGCAAACAGTCAGAAAAGGAAAAACAAACACCCTCCCTCTCTCCTTCCCCAGAACATGTAAATTCAATTGCATTTACAAATAAATTCGCTTTGGTTATGCTTACACCTTTACATGTGTGCTTTACATGAGTGTCTGTCAACATTTACTTATGTAAATACTAAAGACCTGTGATTTTGATCTTTGTATATGCAAATATTTACACTGGAATTCTTGTAGTAGGATATCACACCTCTGGAACCACCAGCTGACAGTGTTCCCTCCCACCACGTGTCACAGCCTTGGCAGAGAAAGGACAAAACCAGCCAAAGAAATACTTGACTGTGGGCTTTGTATGCAGGTCAGGGTAAGTACTTCAACCCATCTGGCTTCTGTGATGCCAGAGCTGGAAAATTGCACAGCAGGAAATTTGATGATACCCTTGGAGGAGTTTATCTGGGGTGGAGAACTCAGAGCTTCCCTAAGTTCTTTGCTGGAATAAAATGTGTGAGACAGATAACATTGTATTGGGAGTCCTTCATTCAGCTGTGCAAACTGCCAAGGGAGAATCACATTTGAATTCCTCACTTTGCCCAGGTTTTTACTGAGAGTGATTTTTGGGAAAGGTGTGTCTAGCTCAAAAAAGAAAACTATATCACCATTCATGGCAAATTCTATGAACCCTCTGCATTTGTCATACAATCAAGAAAATCAAAATTGCAGGGAACTTATCTAGGTCAGTGTACCTCAGATTTAGTGTACACAAAATAGGCAAGTATTTGCAGTTCTTTCAGACAATAGAAGAAAATGCACCAAAAATAGTAATAAATAGTTTTCTGCTGCAATCAAGTGAAGGCAATTTCAGTCTTTTCATATTTAAGTCCAAAAGCAGGGATGGTACACTGCATCACTGGCTGCTTCAGAATCATTTGCTCAATATCTCAACCTGATTTCATGTGCAAAATGTTCTGGCTCACAAATTAATTTGCTCTTTTATCATATATTGTCATTTCTTCTGTTTGCAGCCATGGAAATAACATACGTAACATGTATGGGCCAAAAGACTGGGAAGCACAAAAGGGTCATGAGATCCACAGAGGAGAATGGAGAACACCAAAAGTTCTTCATTTCAGCAGTCCTCCTCTCCTGCAATTTTGGTTTATGGACCATGTGCACCCTTCATATTAATTTACCTACTCCTTGTCTCTTCTTATTCATACTCATTTACTTCTTCTCCCGGCAGTCAGCTTCATCCTCCATCCTCCCCAGGTTGGAAGCCTTTCCCTTTCAGCCTGGAATTTGTGTCTGATGTCTTATACTGACATTTTCCTAAAGGCACAATAAACTTCCATTTGTATATTTTATGCCACTAACAATATTATTATTATTATTAATTATTATTATTATTATTATTATTATTA
>NW_005054344.1:3735115-3748624 GCF_000277835.1 Geospiza fortis
CAATATTTATCCCACATTACATTATCTCTTCAGCCCTGAACTAATATCCTTTCATGTTAAGAATATATTTTCAGGTACAGTCTGCTATTTCAGCCATCGTTTCCAGGATATTTTAAGGCAGGTTTTGAAGAACATCACAGAAACTGCTAACCTGCAATGGTATCTCGGGCAATAGCCATTTTTTCCAGGCTTCTAAACAGATGGTAGCCAATCCAAATTCAGCAGTGCTAGCAAGCAACACTCAATAAAACTGTAATTGATGCATATGGTACCTGCTAGGCTGTTTAAAAACTGACTCTGTGGCATTAAAAGGAAATTGTTTAAAACTCCTGATAGAGCTGCACCTGATTTTTGGGGTAAACCTATTGGAGATGAAATCTGCATTTCATGCCTTTGACCTCTCAAGAGCCCCTCTGGTTTTATGTTACAGCAGCACAACTTCTGAACTGAAGTCAAAGGAGCATAATGTGTCTTTTCAATTCTGCTGAAGTTCCATGCCTGGTGTTTCACAGAAGAGAAGAGACCCCGTTCAGCAGTTGTAGCTCTCTGCAACACAACACACAGTCACAGGTTGACTTGTTTGTCTGTTGCATAAGGAAGAGGAAAGGAAAAATCACAAGCACTCAGCAAGCACTCAGCTCTGCGTGATTCTCTGATTAGCCCACAGAACGACCTGGGGGAAGGAATGCTTCACCACATTGTGAACCACAGTGAGATTTTAATGGAGAATGGTGAAATCCAAGCTCACTTGTTAATTTACACAATAGGATGTGACTTTGAAAGTATTCCTAATTTATGCCTGCTAAAGAAATAGGGATAATTGCAGTTGTCTTTTAATAGGTCACTTTAATAGATATTCTAGCAGTTTGACTTCTGCTCTGAAAATAAGCAGCAATCAGATATCAGGGAACTGACAGATGTGTGCCAGAAGATACTATTTTTCAAATTCATCAAAACAAGAGTTCTTCTTCCACTAAGGAAATGAATGAGATTCTTCAGGTCTTAAGCTGAGTAAAAGCCTGTAGGAAAGTGATCTTTAAAGGTATGTTTGCTCTGCATAGACCACTCTTGTACAGGGATCCCAGCACTAGCTCTGAATGGCACCCAGCAGGGTAAACCAGCCAGGCTGGGCCCTTTTTGCTGCTTTTGAATTGGGCTTGCCTATACAGTAGCTCTGGCTCATTGTAGAGCACTTGTAATGTGGGGAGGCACACACAGACCATGAGAGGCACACACAGTCCATGAGAGGCACACACAGTCCATGAGAGGCACACACAGTCCATGAGAGGCACAGACCATGAGAGGCACACACAGTCCATGAGAGGCACACACAGTCCATGAAAGGCACACACAGACCATGAGAGGCACACACAGACCATGAGAGGCACACACAGACCATGAGAGGCACACACAGATCATGAGAGGCACACACAGACCATGAGAGGCACACACAGTCCATGAGAGGCACACACAGACCATGAGAGGCACACACAGACCATGAGAGGCACACACAGATCATGAGAGGCACAGACCATGAGAGGCACACACAGACCATGAGAGGCACACACAGTCCATGAGAGGCACACACAGTCCATGAGAGGCACACACAGTCCATGAGAGGCACAGACCATGAGAGGCACACACAGTCCATGAGAGGCACACACAGATCATGAGAGGCACACACAGACCATGAGAGGCACACACAGTCCATGAGAGGCACACACAGACCATGAGAGGCACACACAGACCATGAGAGGCACACACAGATCATGAGAGGCACACACAGACCATGAGAGGCACACACAGACCATGAGAGGCACACACAGATCATGAGAGGCACAGACCATGAGAGGCACACACAGACCATGAGAGGCACACACAGATCATGAGAGGCACAGGCCATGAGAGGCACACACAGACCATGAGAGGCACACACAGACCATGAGAGGCACACACAGATCATGAGAGGCACACACAGATCATGAGAGGCACATGAAGGGCACAGAGAGCCACCGAGGCTGCCTCACCAGAATTCCTTAGAGGAAAACCCCATGTGTAAGGGCAATCCAAACCCTCATTCTTCAAGTATTCGAGTTTCAGAAAATAGGGTGAGCGGATTGAGAAGGAAATTGAGAACTGGAGTAGAAGGATGACTGTTTCTGGTCCTCCTTGAGAAGAAAACGAGACAATAGAGGCAACATGAGCTGCACAGCAGTGTTTGACCATTACTGGGTACTGTGAGTATAACAAAAGACTGTTACAGGCAAGGAAGACACTGAGCAGATATGTACAGTGACCCTCTTTTTGGTGTGAGGGACAGTGTGGGAAAATGGATGATAATGCTTGTTTACATATTGGAGAAGTGACAGAAATAAAAGTGAGCTGAATGTGGGTGGGAGCTGGCATCACAATCACACCATGAGAAATTATAGGCAGAGATGAGCTGTAGTGATTTTGTGGTGAAAATAAGACATTAGAGAGATTTCTAGGACAGATGATGAAATCCAAATCATGGACTGGGAAAATTTTCTGGGCAACTGACTACCATTGAGACTGTGTTTTATTTATCAGGGGGAAAAACTAAGAAAGAAAAAGGGGATGTATAATTAGGAGAGACCAAAAGAATTTCTCTCTCACAGAGAGATTAGAGAAGTCATGGTTTGGAGAATATCCTTCAGATACTGCGAGTGAAATATACACCTAGCCCAAGTTGAAGGGTCCAGAAAATCATCCAAGCTGAACTGGACACCTGAGTTACAAGCAAGTACTAAGTGTCCAAGGCAATGAAAAAACTTGTAGAAGGTGGGCTTGGTAGAACTATGGGAAGCTCTGGTTTAGCCATCCTGAGCTGGAAGTGACAGCCAGAGATTTGTGGAAAAGTCTCTAAGAAACAGGCCAAGGTTTTGATTTGGGATAGGCCTAAGGCAGAAAGGTGTCTCCATTCATATGTCAGGGTCTGGAGTGCAAGATTTGTCAGTGATCTCCATAAAGCAAGGGTTTGGTGTGGGTTTGTCAATGAAGTTACTGAAGCCCTGTGGAATGAAGAAGAAAAGGAGAACTTAGTCTAGGTCTTGGTGATATCTTCACAGACATCCAGAGGGAAATCTCCACTGCTTTCAGAAAAAAGAAACCTCCACTGACATAGAGCTTCCACTGACTGCACGTGAGGACAGCCAAGAGGAGTGGGCTTTGAGGGATGCCATTATCTCAAACTTTCCAGGAAACGGGAGGAACTGGTGGGAGGTGCCACCAGAGCTCCTGGATCAGGTGCACAGCAAACTCAGATGCTGAACAGAAAAGAGTTCAGGTGTGCAACTGAAGAAGCACATAGAGCTAGGAATGGATGTGCCAGCTTGGTTTTGTTTTAAGATGGGAAAAACTGAAATGGGTTTGCCTTGTGAGAGAAAAGAACCTTTACCAAAGAGGTAAAGAGTAATTTGGGAGCCAGTTTATGTCCTCGAAAGATTAGTTTATGCTGCTCAGAGCAAACTCTTGGTATCTTTGGTTTAAAGAGCAAGAGTGTATTTTTAACTACAGCATCTCTCAGTGACTACTCCAGTGCTGGAAATGCACCGTGGTTGGAAGGTACTACTGTTTCAGCAAATGCTAGAAATGAAAACCTTTGCCTGAGACACTGCTTTGTTTACACTGATGTGTGGTAGCCTGAGGGGAAAAAAAAAGCCTCTGGATACAGAGATCAGGTGTGAGCAAAGAAAGATAAAACGTTTGGTAGGAATGCAGAAAGCTCATAGTCTTTTACATGGTCTTAGTTGTTTCAGCCTTTTGGCAGACTACACTCCGCTAGCACCCCGTCCTGCCAAGTGTCATAATTAGAATGTAAATCTCAAGAAAATTCGTGCTTTTCTTGAAGTTCCATACACTAGAATATCAGCTTTTATTAACAAAAAATCTAGCTCTCATACTTAACAAGAAAGAAAAAAAAAACCAAAGAAAAACAAACAAAAAAAACAACCCAGCTTGAGAAACATTTACGAAACACTCACAAAAACAGAATTAGAAGAGAATCCTGCACGTACTGCTTTCTAATATCTTGTGATTTTACCTTATGATTTTTGCACAGTGTGTTGGCAACTCTGTTAATTTATAATGGCAACTGAACTAAGAGGCCTCCAGTCTCTGGCCTACTCTTTAAATAGAGTTTAAAGTCATTGTGAAATACGCACTGAGGCAGTGGCTCTCAAAGTGTTGATCACCCATCAGATATCATCAATTAGATAATGGTAAAGTGCTGCATGGCTTTACCCAGTCGTTTTCACTTGCCTTCACAGGATATCCAACTAAGAGGTGGAAGATAAACCCGCCAAATGATGTGTAAAAATGTGCCGGCCATTAGGAAACTCTGAGGGCCCAAAAGGTTTATCAGTCGCTGTTGCAAAGGTGCCATTTTGCTGTAGTTAGCTGCAGTTGTGTGTTTTCGAGCTCGTCCCTGGCACTCCCACGTAGGAGAGCCGTGGCGGCGCTGAGCAGCCCCTGGCCCGCTGTGCTCGCATCGCCTTTCTCCCAGAGATAGAGGTGACAACACCATCCCCCTGCCCAGCCTTTCTCCCGGAGATGGAGAGGGCAGCACCATTCCCCTGCTCAGCCTTTCTCCCAGAGATGGAGAGGGCAGCACCATTCCCCTGCCCAGCCTTTCTCCCGGAGATGGAGAGGGCAGCACCATTCCCCGACCTAGCCTTTCTCCCGGAGGTAGAGAGGACAACACCATTCCCCTGCCCAGCCCACTGCGCTGCCGTGCCTGAGAACCCACCTGAGCGGCCCCAAGGATGAATCCAGGCCGATCCAGGCTGGGTTAGCCCCGGGGCACCACAGGAGAGCGCAGTGCGGTTTAACCACGCAGTTATCCCCCTGCTTCCCCCGTGGGGTGTCGCACACGCCGAGCCCACTGCTGCGGCGGTAGCTCGCTGTGAGCAGCGCCCAAACTACGACCCCTCAGCTCTCTGCACAATCCTAGTGCTCATGAACTGTAGCCTTGCACCCCTCTTCCAGTGGATGGGTTCCTTTGCTCATGGCTGAAGAGCTCTTCACTCTGGGCTAGGATGCAGGTGGAGCTCTGGTGGGTCCTGCACGAAGCTCCTCTGCAGTGACACTGTGCTAGCACCAGGTAAAGCTCCACCACACTCGGCTGAGGGCTCTCCAAGCAGGTGAGACTTGAAGCAAGGCTTGGGAGAGTGCTCACATGTGGCTGAAGTCAGTATCATTCTCCTGATGCATAGACATATCTTCTGAAGCAAGAAAATACTCCGAGTGACCAAAATGTAGCTGTACCCATTACTGGACCAATTAGCTCAGCTATTTCTGCTGCTCAGGGCACCAGTGGCATTAGAAGGAGACTGATTATAAGGTTCTGCCTACCATATTTGTATTTTTGCTTCCCAGTCCCTGCTTATGAGTAAAGACCTACAAAGGACTTGAGAAGCCCCAGAAGCATTGGTCCGGGTGAGGTTACACCCAAACACGTGAGCCGGCATGTAGCAGCCACCATGTCTATATTTCCAAGTCTGGTGGGTACAGCATCATTTAGAAGGTGTTACATCCAGGCCAGACTGCTGGAGTAAGCCACCACAGACAGCGGTGCAGAGATCCAGGACAGGACAAGCAGCACATGTGAGCTGTGTAGAGAGGACAAGCAGAGAGACAGGCCAGATAGCTTGGCTGACTGCCGAGTCTGACCTACTGACTATACATGGCTTTAAAGACAGTGAGTGTGAAGATGAGACTTAAAAGAGCATTTTCAGTAGCAGTCTGCCTTTGAAAATATAGATTTACTGAAATGGAAATAGTTGACAGGTATATTCCTGTTTTCACAAAGCTTTCCACAGAGTAAAGAAAAATTATAAATAAAATGTTCTATAAGTGATTTCTTAATTTGGAGGTTTTATTGACTGCTTACTTACATGACTTCCCTGGGGTTTTGCCAGCTCGATCTGTTGAGGTTCCTAGAGAGTACAGAGCTGTAAATCTCATAGCTTTCAGATAAATCAGTATTCTACTATATTGAATTTAAAATGTTTAATAGACTGAATTTCCATTTAAGAGGAAACTAGCTTTTCATCTTATTTCAGGATGACCAATTTTTCCAAATCCCAAGACTTTTCACAAAAGTGAAATAAAGCCAGTTTTGTCTTAATAGATCACCTGGATGCTGACCTCTGTGGCTTCTGCTGCACCTGCCTTCACAGCCAAGCTACCAGAAGAACCAGAAAAAGTGATTTATCTTCACTGGTACATAACTAAGACTAAGGAAGGCATCCTGTACCTTTTCCAGCAAAGGAGTATGGGGTGGACTACCCTGCAGCCAGCAGATGAGCAGCACAAAGCAGAGGTGCCTGAAGGAATCTTAACGTGTCTGTACATGAATGCACATGTATGCTACTTCGTGTGCCTCCAAAGAATCCTTGCAGGGAGAAAGTGAGGGGGAAATCCTTGTGATTTATCATTCACATTTATCTTGTACTGACAAATAATAAATAACAAGGTATGTCTGACAAAGGAGTTCAGCTTAACAGCAACCTTCTGTGGACTTGTTGGTTGGGAGGAAAAATGACTGTTATTTTAGCTGTAAAATCTCTGTTACATGATGGACAGTTAGCATGATGAATTAAATCAGAAATAAATTTTAAAAAGCATGTACTAAGGAAGAAAATTTTGAGGGAGATTAAACAAAAAGAAGGAATGCAGCTTGGTACCTTATAGGATGAGCACTTATTTAAAGCATTAATTTCTGCTCAGTTCAAAGCAGAGAACCCACAAATGTGCTTCTCAGACGCATTATTGATTTCTGACCTACAAATTACTCTCCTTCAAGGAGGGCTGATGTGGAACACAGACAGTGGGGGAAGAGGGCTGGAGTAGACAGGGTACTTCTCAGCTGCAATCTGCATAATGTTTAGTATTCAGTGAGTTAAAGCACGCAATGAAAGGGAACTGTCAGCGCAATCTAGAAGATATAAAGAAATGAAGGGGTGAAAAAAAGCCGTATGCTAATAATCCACTCAGTAATTAAGTGAAGATCGCTGCCAAGCGCCACTGCCACTTTCAAAGGGTAATTTGTACAGGAAATCATAGAGTCATTGTCAAATCATTTCAGGATAAAAGGAAAGTCATCAACTAAGATAAGATAAATGCTGGGTGTCTGGCAGCATGTGCCCTAGGAAATGCCTTTGCTTTTTTATATTGGAAAAAAATTTTGCAAAAGTGGGGCTAGAAAAACTTGACATGTTGAAATGCACATTTACTATTAATAATAGAGGTGATATATGCATAGATGCGTTATTAAATAGGTAACTGGAACAAAAAAAAAAATCATCTGGTGAGCCAGCTAAAGGGGAATTAACTTTCAACAATCGAATGTGACTTTTAACTTGAACCTTCGGTAAATTAGAGCACACTTCATCCCGCCCCCAAAAGAGTCTTTTGCAATTAATGCGCTTTAATATTCCTTTCTTCTATGGATGGGATAATCTATGGGAGAGGCAGTTTCCCACAAAAAAAGATTTTTCCACAGGAAAAGATTTGCGGCTTTACAACTGTTAGCCTCCCACGGATCCCTTTCAGTGTATCAATATTGCCCAGTCCCGGCTTTTGGGCCGGGAGCGCGGTGGGCGCGGCGGTGCCGGGGTGCGACGGCCGCAGGAAGGAGCTTTGGGCTGCGCACCCCGCTCCTCTGCAAGCTGGGCTTATTTCCCCCTTGCTTAGATTGGGGTTTTAAAGTTTCCCTGTGTGCTCTGGGTGGCACCGAGTTTTCAAAGATGTCCTTTCAGTCGTTAGCGTCTCGTGGTTGAGGCCGTGCCTTTGCAGGGCTGCTGCGCTCGGCAGCGTCTGGTGGTCACAGGGGAACAGAGGGACAGAGGGACAGAGCCGCACGCAGGACAGCGCTGATGAACTCCAGAGGAGACACATTTCCCTGAGAACAGGAATTCACCCTCAACGTCAGCTTGGGGTGAATGTGAAATCTGCCCAGGATGACACTATAGAATGAAAACAAGAAATTTAAGCACTTTAAATTTGTCATGCCATTTATTAATTTTTTTTAAAATCTCAAACTAATGAAATTTACAGAACATTTCTCATGGGTAATCATATTTATTTCACAATCATATTTATTTCGCATATTTATTTCACATGTTTATTTTACATTAAATATAATAATATGTTATTATATTTAATAATACATGGACTTATTCAAGCTTTTATACCATTGTACAAGTGATTTTGACTATCTTTCACCACATCTTGAAAATACATAGTAAAATTAGACTAATTTCTAATGTATATAATTAACTTTGATGTAATGATATTTGAATTTTATTAAGTGCATATTCTGGCCTGCACTTGACCTATCACAGGTGTACAATTACATAGCTGATTTTATGAATCACAAGAAGGTTTGGGGTTTTTCCCAAGAAATAGTGTTTACCAGACATGGAAAAAAACCCTAATTTCATGTATTTTTCTAGATATACTAACTAATCTTATAAAATGTGAGCAGGAGGCTCTTCAGATGTACACTCAATTTTATTTCATGCCAATTATTTTGCACCTAATTCGGCAATCCAAACACAGAACCCAGATCTGAGAAACAACACAGACTTGTCTCGGTATTTAGCACAGAAGTCTTAACACTCAAACAGCATGAGGGCTTGTTACGTTTTGGAGAGAGTTCTGATTTTTTTAAAACAGTGATAACGTTTCAGCCATCCAGATTTTTTCATCCATGACAGATATAGTATAGATCAAACAGTTCAGATCATAAATAATTCAAGTCTAATTTAATAAAAGTTAATAATCTACTATAGAAATTGCTTTAATTCTACTTTTAACTGTTTTACAACACTGTCTGAGAATGAAAAAAAAAGCAGGCTGGAAATGGACTCAAAAACATGCAAGCCCACATGAATTTTTTAACATGCTACATTTCTCAAAGAATAAATTTCAGAGTGCTTGCAAAATAATGGTTTAAAACTTTATCCAAAGGGGCTGAGAAGAGTAAAACAGTCACATGAAGAACAAAAAGAAAAAAGAACCCCGTGTCCTTCAGATATACATTTCCTTCATTTTATTTTTCTCTTCCCAGATTGTGATACTATTCCTCTATTTTTATTCCTTTATATTTTATCTTGTCTTATGTGAAATTTGATTTATGAACGTTTTTATATTTAGAAAATATCCTTTTATTGGAAGGTGAAGGTGCTTCTGAGTTATCTCACTTATATTACATTTCAAAGGGAGCCTCAGTCAAAGGACCTCCAGAATATTCATTTACCATTACATGATAAGGGGTGAGCAAAAATTTGCCTTAAGATACATTATTTCATACCGTGCTATACAAACCACAAAAATAAAAGCCTCTTTACCTTTCTGTTTCAGTTCTATGCATATTTTGATCTGAATAGAGATAGAAGAGGGTCATATCTGTACTCAGCACAGAACAGTTAATCTCTAGGTATTAAAAAAAAAGAGAAAGAGGCCTGTCGGTGTTTCTCTTGCTAACCAAAAGTGATCTAAAATATACAGCAGTACAGTTAGACTGATAACTCACTATATTCAACATTGTTTCTGAAGGAGATGATGGCTATTAATCAAGTCTTTTTCTTTCTTTCTTTCTTTCTTGCTTTCTTGCTTTCTTGCTTTTCTTGCTTTTCTTTCTTTCATGGTGGACCCGCAAAAAAAAACCAAAACTTGGATGGTTGTGATTTCCCGTACCAACAGGTGCCCATCTACCACCATCTGTATCAGAAACTGCTTTTGTGAGTAAGGACTAGGCATGTAAAAATGCAAACACAGTGTAAGTAGCATTTCAGTGGAAAAAAAAAAAACCCTGAATTAGTCTGTACAAACTCACAGACCTTAGTGTTTAAAAGTAGTCCCAGGTTCAATTGGAAGCTTGGCTCCAATTGTATTTTACCAATAGGGGAAATTCAGCTGAAGGTTTACGAGGTGAAATGTTGCATTTCCTGCAATAACAACGATGAGTAATTTGCGATTGTATGGCATATCCTAACAGCTGTGATATATGTTGCTTTGAATTCATTTAGCTGTAACAATATTTGTTAATTTTTCCCTTCAGATGCCTGTTGTTGATATTTTCTAAATAAAGCCAAGGAAAAGAAAACGCCAGCATTCTGAAACGTAAAGCAATCTGTAAAATTAAAAAAGCTTTCGTGCCCCCCCTTCCCCAAATGCATACCATATGCCAGAGCTACTCCTTAACTCGCAGCGACTGTTGTTACTGTAGTCATCAGTCTCTGCCAGAGCAATTACCGCCAGCCATCGGTCCTGGCTGCTCTGCAGGGGCTGCATGGCACCGGGGAGAGCAGCCCCCAGCCCGACCCTCTGCTCACCCACCCCACCCCGGGGACAGAGCCCGGGGGGCCGTGGGCAGGGGTCGGCATGGCTGGGGAGCAGCCCGCGCACAAGGAGGAGGCTGGTGTTGGCTGCACTGGAGATACTGGAGTGTTGGGAGGGCTCAGACCTCACAGGCAGCTGATACTGGGTGCTGAGAGGGAAAATAAAACACCAATAGCACATAAAAATGTACATCTGCCAAAAGTCATCGGATGCTGGGGAACCTGGTAATGCTGAATACCTGCTTTCAAATCCTGTCCTTTGGTAGACATCTTTACTTGAAAACAATTTGCATTTGTTTCTGCCCTTAAGAACAAGCTTATGCAGTAGGAAAAGAGAGGCCTCCAAGCCTGCATCATTGTTTCTTACCGTCCTGAGATCTTTTATTTTTCACTACCCACAGAGAGATTTTCAAACACTTGCTCATGTTTCATTTTATTAACAAATAAGCTCTGTTAGAGGGGAAAGCCATACAGAATCAATTGGTAATTGAAAGGAGATGTACACATTGATTTGTACATCAGTGATATACTGCACTGATTGTTGCACATTATATAATGTTTACCGATTAGAGTTGTTATACATTTATTGTCCCTTTCTTACCTTTCATTATTACTGCAAATTATATTTTAGAGTAGAAGGAAACACATGATGTGTTATGGAGTCACAAAAGCAGCTCACAGACATTTGCAGAGAAAAGAGCACAGCTTATACAGAAGAGAGTAAGTCTGAAACTTCAAATCTTTGAAGCTTTTCTGTGACAGGAAAACAAAAAGACCTCAAACCCAGAAAGCAGGAATAAAGCATTGAGAAACTATAATGTTATTTTTGAATTCTCAGTAAGGGTTTTCTGCTCTGTTAATTACTTTTACAATACCTGGTGAGATGGCACCATGACTGGAGTGCTTAGGATACTGCAGTTGAAATAATAAATAATCACCTGACATTTCTTAAAAGGCTTGCTTCTTTCTGAGTAGTGTTGTCTTTTATCAGCCTGCCTCATGCCTTTATCACGTTTGTTCTCATTCAGATCAGTGAAGGCTTTCATTTCCTCAACAGTCCCCAAAGCCAGGATTTGTAGCCTGTATTCAGATTCATTTAAAATCAATGCAGTACAAAATAATTAGAGAGACAAAAAAGGTGTTGCAGGTTCTTGCATTGCCTTAGATCTTTTGACCACAATATGATGACTGTTTTTGTTAGAGCAGCATTTTAAAATAGATAGTGATTGCGTGTGTTACCTTACATACATCCTAGCTGTACTGTATTTGCAGAATTCTGAACTTTAATACAAAGAAAAACATGGGGTTTTTTTTCTCAGCAACAGAAGCATCAATAAAAAAAGCCAATTAGAAGAGATGAATTTTTATTACATGCTGATGATTAAATCTACATTAATCATAAACATCCGCAGGCCACCAACAGGGCTTGTTTAATCATTTTCAACCATTTGTGTCTCTCTCTAGCTTCTATTCTGTTAGATTTTTCTACATTACTTCCATATTTGGTATTGGGATGTTAGAAAGTGCAAGTATACTCCTGGGTAATCAGGATTTCAGGCAATATGACTCAAAAAAGCATTCACAAAAGAAATCTCCTGGAAGGTTTCTAAACCCATGATTTGATGGGCTATGCAGTTAGTGACATTGTTTGTGGGGCTATTGAGTAAAATAGGGCACTCACTGTATGCACAGGGGTTATTTCAAGTATTAGATAACTTTGAATTGGGCATAGAGATAGCTGTATAATTGATAAAGATATCAAAGATATAATGGGGAATAAAAGGTCAAGAAAGTCTCAGGTACAATGACCTGGACAATGATTCTACTATCAACAGGAGAATTTAAAATGAAATTTGTTTTGAGCACCAACCATAAAAAAAACTAAAAAGGAATATAGCATGTTGTCTCATTGCTAGAAGCAAGTAAATAATGCTACAGAAGAGTTCAGACCTAATTGGAAGTTGGAATAATTATAGATGATGATAAGCCAGCCACCAGAGAAATGCAATATTCAAGATGTGTGGTAACAAAAACATTGATTAACATAAGTCAGGACAAGAATGAAAACAGCTTAGAAATACAGCATATAATTTATGACCATGGGAAAAAATCAATATCAACAATAGATATGAAGAGAAAGAAAAAATTATTTAGAATTCCTTTCTCTCAATTTTTTAAAATTCCAGAGTGATTTTGTAGAGAGCATTTAGTAAACAATTTTTCTTTGAAGTATGAATTACATTGAAACTGAATGCAGCCTCCCCCTATATCCTTCCTAAGCACTCAGGGAAATTTCACTACAGTTTTTAGGGATACTGTTTTTTCCACATGAAATCATAGCCCAAGTTGCCTGGTGATGATATTTTTTTTTCTTTTTATAAGCAGACTTTTCTTTTATGAAAAAAGGGAGGTGGGGAGAAGGTAAGTAGAAGCCATTTTAGCTTTCTCTTAGATAAATTAAGCCAGCAAAGATGCTCTTGGGAGATTTCCGATAGGAAAAAAAAATAACAGTTTCTGGGTTCTTCAGCTATTTTTCATTCCCAACAGCTTGAAAAAGGCACACCTATGTTTCACAGTTCCATGGAATTGTGTATTTCTTCCTTGCTTTGGGAGGGTTTGGAGACTGCAGAGCCAGTCAGGATATCCCGGTGGTCTATTCTGGCCTGGGGCAGCACTCTGTCCCACAGCAGGAGTCTGTCTGGGCAGCTGCATCCTTGAGGGGATGATTGGGGAGCAACCAGGTGGCAGCTACCCCATCCCCTCACCTGGAGCTTCATTCCTACTGTGTTGCCTTAAAGAATGAAAAGGAGTTGGGAAGGAACGACAGCTCCATAGCAAAAAAATTGTAACATCTTTGGACCAACAAGGTAATTCTTTGAATATTGTAGGATTTTACAGAAGTGCATGCCTGTGTAATATGTTTGTTTCTCTGGGAACACAGGTCAGACTTCAACACAAAGAATCAGGTATATAGTGGTTTTTGAGTGAGCTGATGTGATCACACCACCAGGAATCTCTCCTTATGTCTCCCAGATGCAAAACGAACCTCCAGTGTGCAGATTTGTAGTGGCAGAGGAGGTGTTCTCTGTTCTAATTTTAAAATGCCACCCTCATCAGTATATACTCCATCAGCAGAAAATGC